>NC_092718.1:103303885-103616385 GCF_047496885.1 Scyliorhinus torazame | reverse complement strand
GGCAGATTCAGCAGGAAGCTTTGAGAGGGCGAGCAGATAGCTACTTCAGAGGGAGAGTTCATAGATTTCATAGAATTTACAATGCAGAAGGAGGCCATTCGGCCCATCGAGTCTGCACCGGCTCTTGGAAAGAGCACCCTACCCAAGCCCACACCTCCACCCTATCCCCATAACCCAGTAACCCCACCCAACACTAAGGGCAATTTTGGACACTAAGGGCAATTTATCATGGCCAGTCCACCTAACCTGCACATCTTTGGACTGTGGGAGGAAACCGGAGCACCCGGAGGAAACCCACGCACACACGGGGAGGATGTGCAAACTCCGCACAGACAGTGACAAAGGCCGGAATCGAACCTGGGACCCTGGAGCTGTGAAGCAATTGTGCTATCCACAATGCTACCGTGCTGCCTCATGGCGGGCGATGAGGGGAGGAAGGCAAGTGAGGATGAGATAGCTCTGTTAAAATGCTAGCATTGGGCAAGATGGGCCAAATGGCCACCTTCTGTGTCCAATCCCTCAGTGATTCTCAGATCAATCCGATTGCACTGCTATTCAGATAGACCCACAACCTCTACCATCTAGAAGGACAAGAGCAGCAGATACCTGGGAACCCCACCACCTGGAGGTTACCCTCCAAGTCACTCACCACCCTGACTTGGAAATATATTGGTCTTTCCTTCACTGTCGCTGGGTGAATACCCTGGAACTCCCTCCCTAACAGCACAGTGGGTGTAACTACCTTTCAGGGACTGTGGCAGTTCAGGAAGGCAGCTCACCTTCTCAAGGGGCAACTAGGGATGGGCAACACTGCTGGTGAAGCCAGTGAAGCCGACACCCCTTGAATAAGTAAAGATAGTAGCCTTCCCTTCCCGCAGAATTCCCACAGGGCAGAAGGAGGCCATTCAGCCCATCACATCTGCACGGACCCTCTGAAAGAGTACTCTCCTCAGGCTCGCGCCCCATCCGAACCCCACAGCACCGCTCAGCTATCATTTATTTATTTTTTATAAATTTGGGGTACCCAATTATTTTTTCCCCAATTACGGGGCAATTTAGCATGGCCAATCCACATCTTTTGGGTTGTGGAGGTGAAACCCATGCAAACACGGGGAGAATGTGCAAACTCCACACGGACAGTGACCCTGGGCCGGGATCGAACCTGGGACCTCGGCGCCGTAGTCCCAGTGCTAACCACTGCGCCACCGTGCCGCGCCACCCACTCATCTACCACGGCCAATCCACCTAACCTGCACATCTTTGGAGTGCGGGAGGAAACCGGAGCGCCCGGAGGAAACCCACGCACACACGGGGTGGGGGGGGGGGGGGGGGGATACGCAACACAGTCACCCGAGGCTGGGATTGAACCCGGGTCCCTGGCGCTGTGAGGCAGCAGTATTAAACCACTGTGCCACTGAGCCATGCTATCCTGTATGCATACAAAGGGTTAATCATTGATTTACAATCCCCCCACACATTCTCCACAGAATCTACATCCAACCCAGCATTCCTGGTGTAAACCATAGTTCCTGAGCAATGAAAGACCCATTAAATTGTGAGAGGCACATAGGACTTGCCCACTCCCACATTCAACTCCTAATCACAGTGCCCAGAGATGGGTTAATTGCTCTCTGGCCACTACTTTATTTGGCAATACCCCCCCCCCCCACACACACACACACTCCTCTGCACAGCCTGGTGCTCCGGGCACTTGCTTGAGAAGACAGTTTTTCCTGGGCCCTATACCCCCTGCCAACCCCCGGGTGTCTGAAGGGTTAATGCAATGAGAGGCCCCCATTTGTCATTCGGAGCGCGTCCCCAGTCCTGGGCGCATTGAGCGGCAGAAAGGCAGTTTAGCGCTGATGGATATATACACTTGTCTCTTAATCTCCGGAGTCCCTGATCAATACGCTATTTCCCATTGTTGGCAGAGAATTCGATCCCCTGCTGGAATTAGGTTCCTCGCCTTAATCTAAGCGGAAACCAGACACAGTTTACAGTGAGAGATTGAGAGTGTGAGGGAGGGAGAGAGAGGGGAGAGGGTGAGAGAGGGGGAGGAAGGGAGTGAGAGAGAGAGAGAGAGAGGGGAGGGAGAGAGAGGGAGTGTGAGAGAGAGGGGGAGGGAGGGAGCGAGAGAGAGAGGAGAGATAGGGGTGGAAGAGAGAGGGGGGGAGGGAGGGAGAGAGGCCGGGTGAGGGAGTGAGAGAGGGAGAGGAATTGAGAGGGAGAGGAGACTGAGAGAGAGGAGAGTGAGAGAGGGGGAGGGAGAGAGAGAGAGGAGCGAGAGGGGTGGGAGGGAGTGAGAAAGAGGGGGGAGAGAGTGAGAGAGGCAGGGGGGAGAGAGGGGAAGTGAGAGAGTGAGAGGGAGGGAGGGAGGTGGAGTGAGTGAGAGAGAGAGGAGACTGAAAGAGAGAGGAGAGGGAGAGAGTGAAAGAGAGGGAGTGTGAGAGAGAGAGGGGTAGGGAGGGAGTGAGAGAGAGAGAGAGGGGTGGGAGGGAGAGAGTGAGAACGGCAGGGTGAGAGAGGGGGAGAGAGAGGGAGAGGGAGAGGGAAGGAGGAAGGGGGGTGAATGAGAGAGAGGAGACTGAAAGAGAGAGGAGAGGGAGAGAGTGGGAGAGAGAGAGAGAGGGGGAGGGAGAGAGAGAGAGAGAGGGGGAGGGAGGGAGTGAGAGACGGAGTGAGAGAGAGGTGAGAGAGGGAGGGAGGGAGTGAGAGAGAGAGGGGGAGGGAGGGAGTGAGAGGGAGGGAGAGGAGAGTGAGAGAGAGGGGGAGGGAGAAAGTGAGAGTGAATGAGAGAGGGAGGGAGGGAGAGAGTGAGAGAGGCAGGGTGAGAGAGGGGGAGAGAGAGGGAGAGGGAGGGAGACATAGATGGCGGGATTCTCCAACCCTCGGCGGGCCGGAGAATTTCCGGGGGGGGGGGGCGGCGTGAACCTCGCCCCGACACCGGCGCCGGTTTTTCAGCGGGGGCGGGAATCGCGCCGTGCCGGTCGGGGGCCATTGGCGGCGCCCGTTCCAGCGATTCTCCAGCCCGCGATGGGCCGAGTGGCCACCCGTTTTCGACAGGTCCCGCCGGCGTAAAATACACCGTAATGGCTGGACCTGGCTCTGCAGAGTCCTCGGGGGGGGGGGGGGGGTGGGCGGTGTGCGGGGGGGATCTGGCCCTGGGGGGGGGGGGGGCCGCGGTGGCCTGGCCCGCAATCGGGGCCTACCGATCCGCGGGCAGGCCTGTGCCATGGGGGCACTCTTTCCCTCCATGCCAGCCGGTGTAACGGTTCGCCATGGCCGGCGCGGAGAAGGACCCCCCCTGTGCTTGCGTTGGGATCATGCCAGCACATGCTGGTGCTCCCGTGCATGCACCGACTCGCGCCGGCCGGCGAAGGCCCTTCAGCGCCGGCTGGCACAGCGCCAACCCCGCCGACTCTGGCCCAGCCCCTGAAGGTTCACGCCGGAGTGGTTCATGCCACTCCTCGGCGTCAGTAAGGCCCGCCCGTCGGGTAGGGGAGAATCCCGCCCAGAGACAGAGAGGGGAGTGAGAGATGGAGGGTGAGGGAGAGAGAGAGGAGTGAGAAAGAGGGAGAGAAGGGAAGGAGAGATAGAGTGAGAGAGGTGGAGTGAGAGAGAGAGTGGGAGAGGAGGGAGAGGCGATGGAGGGAGTGAGAGGGTGGGAGGCAGCGAGAGAGACGGGGTGAGGGGAAGGGAAAGGTAAAGTAGGGAGGGTGAGGAAGGGATGGAGGGAGAATGGGGGGGAGGAGGTTTGTGAGCCAGGGTTAGGAGGAGAGCAATGGGTAGAGGGAATGGGGTGAATGCAAGAGGGAGAAGAGAGGACAGAAAATGAGGGTATGACTGAAGGGTTCAGAGCGAGTGGGAGATGGAGGAGAAAGAGACAGGAGAAAAGAGTAAGAGAGGGAGAGAGAGCGGGCGTGGAGAAATGGAGAGAGGGAAAGATCCGGGAGTGAGAGAGAAAGGATGAGAAAGTGAGGAAAGGGACGGGGGAAAGGCAGAGGATGAGAGGAGATAAAGGGGAAGGGGACAGGGGAAAAGAGAGAGACAGGGAAAGGAGAAAGAGAGGAATGGGGAAGGGGAAAATGGAGAGAGGGGCGAAAGAGAGGAAAGGGACAGGGGAAATGGGAGGTAGAGGAAGAGAAGGGATAATAACAATAGCTTATTGTCACAAGTAGGCTTCAATGAAGTTACTGTGGAAAGTCCCTAGTCGCCACATTCCGGCGCCTGTTCGGGGAGGCCGGTACGGGAATTGAACCCGCGCTGCTGGCATTATTCAGCATCACAAGCCAGCTGTTTAGCCCACTGTGCTAAACCAGCCCCTAATGAATAATGTTGATGGAGGGAGAAGAAGACGAAGGGGGGAAGGTAGAGGGGGCTGAATTAGAGAGGGGCAGAGAAAATGAGAGGAATGATCAGGAGTAGAGTTAGAAGGGGGAGATCTTCTCGAAAATGAGTTGAAGGAGACAGAATATGTGAAATAATCGGGCGAAATGAGAGAGAAGGGGAGAGGGAGAGCAAAAGGACAGATAGAGATTGAGGAAAGGGTGAAAGAGAGAGAAGGGAGAGGGAGAGCAAAAGGACAGATAGAGATTGAGGAAAGGGTGAACGAGAGAGAAGAAAGAAAAAGCAAATGTGGGCAGGAGAAAGCAGGGGGAGATTAAGATGGAATGATAGATAGACAGATAGATATAAAGAGTTAAGTGGTAGAGTGAGCAGAAACAGAGAGGTGGTGGGAATGCAGGAGAAAGCTGGAGATAAAGGTATTGGAGTGAAGAAGAGAGAGTGAAGTAGAGAGAAGAGAGAGAGAAGGGAGATAGAGAAAACAAGCAGGACAGGGATAGGGTGTGAGGGGCGCGGGGCACAGATACGCAGTCAGAGAGAGGAGAAAGGGATAGAATCGCCTGCCAGAGGGAGAGGACAAATGAATGAATATGTGAGAGGTGAGAGACAGAAAGAGAGAAAAAGAGAGGGTCCAGCCATGAAAAACAAGCAAACAGCGGTTAAACGAAGCTGAGACAATCGAGAGGACAGACAGAGAGTGAAGAGGGAATGAAATGAGCACAGAAAGGTGAACCAGACAGGAGGGAGAGGGTGAACTGAATGAGTGTCTGACCTCCAGTGCCCACTCCATACAAATGACCAATCGAGTCGGTTACAGAAGCGGCACTTTACTGATAACAATCGGACAAACAGACGAGGCAGCAGGCAAGAGTTTAACTCACAGCCTCGGCGGCTAATAGGGAAAGTGCACAAGTTCCCTATCCTTACTAGGTGTTCGAGAAAGGGACAGAGAGAGAGAGACTCAGGCAGTTATCTATCTTCCGATGTACTATCTTCCTATGTACCTATCTATATCTATCTTGTATGCACGCCTGCCTATCTATCTGTGTGTATGTATAAATGTATATATGTATCTATATATATATATACTATCTATCTGCATACATATAATACATGTCTATCTATCTACCTATATATATATATTTTATGTACGCCTGCCTATCAGTGTATGTATAAATGTATATATGTATCTATCAATATATATACTATCTACATTTATATAATATCTATCTATCTATCTATCTAAATATATATAAAATACATGCATATCTATCTATCTATATATATCTACATTTATATAATATCTATCTACATTTACATAATATCTATCTATCTATCTATACTTTGGGCTTATTTATTTGCCCACTTATGTTTTTCTCCATCTAATTGGCACTTTCTATCCCTCTCTCGTTCTCTCACTCTCTTTTTATTCCCCTCTCTTTCTCTCCCTCTCTCCTTCTATCCCTCTCGCTTTCTCTCCCTCTCTTTCTATTCCTCCTTTCTCTTCCTCTCCCTTTCTATCCCTCTCTCCCTCTCCCTTTCTATCCCACTCTCTTCCTCGCTCTTTCTATCCCTCCCTCGTTCTCTCTCTTTCTACCTCTCTCTCTTCCTCTCCAGTTTCATTCACAATCTGCTTGGGCGGGTTGAACGGAAACACCTTACCTTGTCTTTACGATGTTCGGCAGTTTGGCTGGACCCGTTGGTCGCGTTTTCAGCAACTTGTCTGCCTGCCGTTTCCGACGGCCGAGGAGGGGGAGGGGGCAGGTGGTGGGGCAATGAGGAGTGGGAAATGAGAGAGAGAATGAGAAACTGTGGGGGGGGGGGAAGTAGGAGAGCGGGCGGGGGTTAAAAAAACAGGGAACGAGAGAAAGTGAGAGAAAATCACAAAGTGGAAGAAAGAGAAATAAAGTGGCGGATATTGAGAGTAAGAGGGAGGGAGTGGGTATCAGGAATAGAGAGAGGGTTTAGACCTGAAACTTGTGGAGAACAAGCGAGAAGGAAAGATAGAACGAGACACTCAAAGGAAGAGAGAAGTAGAGTGGGACACTGAGAGAGAAAGAGCGAGGGAGAGATAGAATTGAGGAACTGATAGAGAGAACGAGAGACGGAGAGATATAATAAGACACTGGTGCATATGGTGGGCAAGAGAGATGGAATGGGAAGCTGACCTGGAAAGAGAGAGAGGGGAGGGGGGCAAGAGAATGAAAAGAGCGAGAGAGCGTGGCAGCACCAGATACAGAGATATCGAGGGCAGGAGGGAGAGAGAGGTTGGCAGAGATCGGGAGAGAGATAGAATCAGAAACTGAAAGGGAATTGGAGGAAGAGGGAGAGATAGATGGAGTGGGGTTGAGGAGAGAGAGAGAGATAGAATCAGAAATTGACAGAGATGGAGAAAGAGATAGAATCAGAAATTGAGAGGTGGAGAGAGAGCGAGAGAATGCGAAATTGACAGAAAAGGAGGGGGAAGAGTAGAATCAGAAATGGACAGAGGTGGAGGGAGAGAGAGAAAATGAGAAATTGACAAAGATTGAGAGAGAGAGAGAATGAGAAATTGACAGAGATGGAGAGAGAGAGAAAATGAGAAATTGACAGAGATTGAGGGAGAGAGAGAATGAGAAATTGACAGAGATGGAGGGAGAGAATGAGAAATTGACAGAGATGGAGAGAGAGAATGCGAAATTGACAGAGATGGAGGGAGCGAGAGAATGAGAAATTGACAGAGATGGAGGGAGAGAGAGAATGAGAAATTGACAGAGATGGAGAGAGAGAGAGAATGAGAAATTGACAGAGATGGAGAGAGAGAGAATGAGAAATTGACAGAGATGGAGAGAGAGAGAGAATGAGAAATTGACAGAGATGAAGAGAGAGAGAGAGAATGAGAAATTGACAGAGATGGAGAGAGAGAGAGAATGAGAAATTGACAGAGATGGAGGGAGAGAGAGAATGAGAAATTGACAGAGATGGAGAGAGAGAGAATGAGAAATTGACAGAGATGGAGGGAGAGAGAGAATGAGAAATTGACAGAGATGGAGGGAGAGGGAGAGAGAGATAGAATCAGAAATTGATAGAGCTATGGAGAGAGAGTGCTAGAATTAGAAATTGACAGAGGTGGAAGGAGAGAGATAGAAACAGAAATTGACAAAGAGGAATGAAGAGCCAGATAGAAAGGAGTACAGAAGAGAGATGGAGTGGGGTAGAGAAGAGAGGGAGAGATGGAGTGGCGTAGAGGAGAAAGATGGAGTGGGGTAGAGGAGAAAGAGAGAGAGATGGAGTGGCGTAGAGGAGAAAGATGGAGTGGGGTAGAGGAGAAAGATGGAGTGGGGTAAAGGAGAGATGGAGTGGGGTAGAGAAGAGAGAGAGATGGAGTGGAGTAGAGGAGAGAGAGAGATGGAGTGGGGTAGAGGAGAGGGATGGAGTGGGGTAGAGGAGAGAGAGAGATGGAGTATGCTAGATGAGAGATGGAGTGGGGTAGAGAGGGGTAGAGGAGAGAGCGAGAGTGATGGAGTGGTGTAGAGGAGAGTGATGAAGTGGGGTAGAGGAGACAGATGGAGTGGGGTAGAGGAGACAGATGGAGTGGGGTAGAGGAGACAGATGGAGTGGGGTAGAGGAGAGAGATGGAGTGGGGTAGAGGAGAGATGGAGTGGGGTAGAGAAGAGAGATGGAGTGTGCTAGAGGAGAGATGGGGTGGAGAGAGGTAGAGGAGAGAGAGAGAGCGATGGAGCGGGGTAGAGGAGAGAGATGGAGTGGGGTAGAGGAGAGATGGAGAGGGGTAGAGGAGAGAGAGAAGATGAGGAGAGGGAAGCCGCAGCGAAAGCGGGCAGCTTTGGAGTTTGTCCTGGGCTGGGGAGGGAAGGTAGCGGCGAGCAGGAGGAGCAGTGGGGAAAAAAAAGTGGAGCCCGCCCGCCGCCACCAACTATATGTACACACACTGCTGCTGCTCGATCGATTCAATATAATTCCCTTCAAACTCGGAAAATAAAGTTCATAGTGGATCAAATTTGAAAACAGATGTCGAGACGCGATTCTAAATAAGATTCGATCCCTCGGAATAGAGTGTAGATAATATTTTGTTGAGCGGTTGATGAAAATGACTGATTTCATTTAGGGAGCTGTTGTGGAGTTTGCTGCTTTGAAAGTTGCTTCACGCAGACGCCAGGCTGCTCCCTCTCGCCAAAGTGTGATAGATGGGGCAAGCCAGGCGCGCCTGCGCGCTCGCCACACTCCCAGCCAGCCCAACTCCAAAATAAATTACAATTCTCTCTCTCTCTCTCCCAAAGAGGAATCGTTTTCTGCATTCGCCTGCTGAAATAACAATTAAATATCGACCCGCGGTGCCGGCTCCGGAGCAGGAGAGGGGGGGAGAGGAAGAAGTGAGTGTGTGTGTGTATGTGAGAGAGGGGCAGAGAGGGTAACCGTGTGTTGGAAGAACTCTCTCTTTCTATCTCTCCTTTTTGATTCTCACACACTCTGCACCCACAGGGGGGCTACTACAGGAGGCAGAGAGGATAGGGATAGAGGGAGGGAGGGGGATGTTTGGGCGCTTCGAATACAAATAAAATGAAATGAAATGAGACATGTCTTTCCATGTGTATATATATATAAATATAAAAAAACAGGCAGGAAATGAGAGGTCTGATCTTTCCGGGAGAGTTTCAGGGTGATGGTCGCTCCTTTCACACATCTTCTTCCACCTGACACATTCCTTCCTTCCACCTCCTCCTCCTCTCTCTCTTTCCATCGCTATCAGTCTCTCTCTTTCCTCCCATCCCTCACTCTCTATTTCTCTTCCCCCTCTCTCCACATCTCTCCCCCCCTCTCTATTTATCTCCCTATTTTTCTCTATTTCTTTCTCACTCTATCTCTCCTTCCCTCTCTATGTCTCATCCCCTCTCTCTATCTCTCCCTCTCTCCATTTCTCATCCCCTACCTCCATTTGCTCATTCCCTACCTCTATTCTCTCCCCCTTCCCTTTTCTCTCTCCCTCTCTCTTATTTCGATCTTTCTATTTCTCCCCCTCGCTCTGGTTTCCTCTCCCTCTATTTCTCCCTTTGTTTCTTTCTATCTATCTATTTATCTATCTATCTATCTATCTATCTATCTATCTATCTATCTATCTATCTATCTATCTATCTCTCTATCGATCTATCTCTCTATCGATCTAACTCTATCTATCTATCTATCTATCTATCTATCTTTCTATCTATCTATCTCTCTATCTATCTCTCTATCTATCTATCTACCTATCTCTCTGTCTATCTCTCTATCTATCTCTCTATCTATCTTTCTATCTATCTATCTATCTATCTATCTTTCTATCTATCTATCTATCTCTCTATCTATCTCTCTATCTATCTCTCTATCTATCTTTCTATCTATCTATCTCTCTCTATCTATCTGTCTCTCTATCTATCTATCTCTCTATCTGTCTATCTATCAATCTATCTATCTATCTATCTCTCTATCTATCTGTCTCTCTATCGATCTTTCTATCTATCTATCTATCTATCTATCTATCTCTCTCTCTCTATCTTTCTATCTATCTATCTATCTATCTATCTATCTTTCTATCTATCTCTCTCTCTCTCTATCTCTCTATCTATCGTTCTATCTATCTATTTATCTCTCTCTCTCTCTATCTATCTGTCTCTCTATCTATCTATCTCTCTATCTGTCTCTCTATCTATCTTTTTATCTATCTATCTATCTATCTATCTCTCTCTCTATCTATCTGTCTCTCTATCTATCTATCTTTCTTTCTATCTATCTATCTATCTATCTCTCTATCTATCTCTCTATCTATCTGTCTCTCTATCTATCTTTCTATCTATCTATCTATCTATCTATCTATTAATCTATCTATCTATCTATCTATCTATCTATCTGTCTCTCTATCTACCTATCTTTCTATCTATCTGTCTGTCTCTCAACTATCTGTCTATCTATCTATCTATCATCTATCTCTCTGTCTATCTATCTATCTATCTGTCTGTCTCTATCTGTCTGTCTCTCTATCTATCTATGTATCTATCTATCATCTATATCTATCTCTCTAGCTATCTGTCTCTCTAGCTATCTATTTTTCTATCTACCTATCTGTCTCTCAACTATCTGTCTCTCTATCTGTCTCTCTATCTATGTATCTATCTATCTATCACCTATCTATCTGTCTCTCTATATAGCTATCTATTTATCTATCTGTCTGTCTCTCTATCTGTCTCTCTATCTATCTATCTATCTATCTCTATCTATCTATCTCTCTATCTATCTCTCTATCTCTCTATCTGTCTTTCTATCTATCTCTCTATCTCTCTCTATCTATCTATCTCTCTATCTATCTCTCTATCTCTCTATCTATCTCTATCTATCTATCTATCTATTTCTCCCACTCTCTCATTTCTCACTCTCTGTTTCTCTCCTCTTTATTTCAGTCTTTCTCTATTTTTCCCCTTGTCTATTTCCCATTCCCTTTTTCTATTGCTCTCTTCCTCTCTCCATTTATCTCTTTTCAATCCTCTCTATTGCTCATTATCTCACCCTATTTCTCCCTTCACTCTGTTTCTCATTGTCTCGCAATGTCTCTTTCCTTCTCTCTATTTCCCTAGCTCTCACAGTTGCTCTCTCTCTCTCCTTCCTCGCTCTCTGTCCCTCTGTCTGTCCGCCTCTCTCTCCCTCTCCTTCCCTAGTTCTCTCTCTCTCTCTCCCCATCTGTGGCAGTGTCTCTCTCTCCTCCCTCTCTCCCACTTCCTCTCTCTCTCCCTCTGTCTGTTGCAGAATCTTTCTCTCTCTACCCCTTCACTCCCATTTTCTCGGAACTTGTCTCTGGCAGTCCCTCTCTCTGTCCCTCTGCCTGTGGCAGTCTCTCTACCCCTCCCCCTCTCTCTCTCTACCTCTCTCTATGTCTTCCCCTCCCTCTCTCTGTCTCTCTACCCCTCCCTCTCTCTCTCTATGTCCCGCTGTCTCTGAAAGTCGCTCTTTCTCTCTGGCCCTCTGTCTGTATCAGTTTCTCTCCCTCTCCCTCCCTCTCTCTGTCCCTCTGTCTGTGGCAGTCTGTCTCTCTCTCTCTCCCCTGCCTCTCTCTATCCCTCTGTCTGTCTCTTTCTTCCCTCTCGCTCCCTCTCGCTGTCGCTCTGTCTGTGTCTTTCTTTCTCTCCCTCACTCTCTCTGTCCCTCTGTCTGTCTCTCTCTCTCTCCCCCTCCCTCCCTGTCTCTGTCCCTCTGTCTCTCTCTCCGCCCTCCCTCCCTCTCTCCGTCCTCCTGTCTGTCTCTTTCTCTCTCTCCCTCCCTCTCTCTGTCCCTCTGTCTGTAACTCTCTCTCTCCCCCTCCCTCCCTCACTCTCCCCCTCTGTCTGTATCTCACTCTCTCCCTCACCCTCTCTCTCTCTGTCCCTCTGTCTGTCTGTCTCTCTTGCTTTCCCCCTCCCTCCCTCTCTCTGCCCTCTGTCTGTATCTCTCTCCCCTCCCTCCCTCTCTCTCTCTGTCCCTCTGTCTGTACCTCTCCCACTCTCTCCCCCTCCCTCCCTCTCTCTGTCCCTCTGTCTGTCTCTCTCTCTCTCTCTCTCCCCCTCTCTCTCTCTCTGTCCCTCTGTCTGTCTGTTTCTCTCTCTCCCCCTCCCTCCCTCTCTATGTCCCTCTGTCTGCCTGTCTCCCTCCCTCTCTCTCCCTCCCTCCCTCTCTGTCCCTCTGTCTGTCTGTCTCTCTCTCACCCTCCCTCCCTCTGTCTGTCCCTCTGTCTGTCTGTCTCTCTTTCTGCCCCCCTCCCTCCCTATCTCTGTCCCTCTGTCTGCCTCTCTCCCTCTCTCTCCTCCTCCCTCTCTCTCTCCCTCTGAATGTCTGTCTCTTTTTCTGTACCCTCCCTCCCTCTCTGTCCCTCTGTCTGCACCTCTCTCTTTCTCCTCCCTCCCTCCCTCTCTCTGTTCCTCTGTTTGTCTGTCTGTCTCTCTCCCTCCCTCCCTCGCTCCATCTCTCTGTCCTTCTGTCTGTATCTCTCTCTCTCTCTCCCTCCCTCTCTCTGTTCCTCAGTCGTGTCTGTCTCTCCCTCTCTAGCCCTCCCTTCCTCTCTCAGTCCCCCTGTCTGTATCTCCCTCTCTGCCTCCATCCTTCTCTCTGTCCTCTGTCTGTATCTCTCTCTCCCTCTCTCTGTCACTCTGTCTGTATCTCTCTCTCTCCTCCTCCCTCCCTCTCTCTGTCCCTCTGTCTCTCTCTCTCTCTCTCCCTCCCTCCTTCTCTCTGTCTCTCTCTCTCCCTCCCCCTCTCTCTGTCCCTCTGTCTGTATCTCTCTCTCTCTCTCCCACCCTCCCTCCCTCTCTCTGTCCCTCTGTCTCTCTCTCTCCCTCACTCCCTCTCTCTGTCTCTCTCACTGTCTCTCTCCATCTCACCCCCTACCATCTCTGTCCCTCTGACTGCCTCAATCTCTCTCTCCCTCCCTCTCTCTGTCCCTCTGTCTGTATCTTCCCTCCCTCCCCCTCCCTCTCCATGTCTCTCTGTCTGTGTCTCTCTCTTTCTCCCCCTCACTCCCTTTCTCTGCCCCTCTATCTGTCTCTCTCCATACCCCCCCCCGCCCCCGCCCCCATCCCTCTCTCTGTCCCTCTGTCTGTCTTTCTCTCTCTCCCCCTCCCTCCCTCTCTCTGTCTGCCTGTATTTATCTCTCTCTACTCCTCCCTCTCCCTCTCCCTCTCTGTCCCTCAGTCTGTCTCTCTCTCTCTCCCCCTCCCTCTCTCTGTCCCTCTGTATGTTTCACTCTCTCCCCTCCCTCCCTCCCTCTGTCCATCTGTTTCTCTCTCTCTCTCCCTCCCTCCCTCTGTCTGTTTCTCTCTCTCTCCCCCTCCCTCCCTCTTGCTGTCCCTCTGTCTGTATCTCTCCCTCTCTCCCTTCCCTCCCCCTTCCTGTCCCTCTGCCTCTCTCTCTCCCTTCTCTCCCCCTCCCTGTCCCTCTGCCTCTCTCTCCCCCTCCCTCTCTCTGTCCCTCTGTCTGTATCTCTCTCTCTCTCTCTCCCTCCCTCCCTCTCTCTGTCCCTCTGTCTGTATCTCTCTCTCTCTCTCTCTCCCTCCCTCTGTCCCTCTGTCTGTATCTCTCTCTCTCTCTCCCTCCCTCTCTCTGTCCCTCTGCCTGTATCTCTCTCTCCCCCTCCCTCTCTCTGTCCCTCTGTCTGTATCTCTTTCTCTCTCCATCCCTCCCTCTCTCTGTCCCTCTGTCTGTCTCTCTCTCCCTCCCTCCCTCTCTCTGTCCCTCTGTCTCTCTCCCCCTCCCTCTCTCTGTTCCTGTCTCTCTCTCTCTCTCTCCCTCCCTCTCTCTGTCCCTCTGTCTCTCTCTCTCTCTCCCCCTCCCTCCCTCTCTCTGTCCCCCTGTCTGTGTGTGTGTGTGTCTCTCTCTCTCCCCTCCCTCTCACTGTCCCTCTGTCTGTCTCTCTCTCCCCCTCCTTCGCCCTTTGTGTCCCTTTGTCTCTCTCCCTCCCTCACTCTCTCTGTCCGTCTGTCTGTATCTCTCTCTCTCCCCCCTCCCTCCCTCTCTGTCTGTATTTCCCTCCCTCCCTCCCTCCCTCTCTCTGTCCCTGTGTCTGTCTCTCCCTCCCTTCCTCTCTCTGTCCCTGTGTCTGTCTCTCCCTCCCTCCCTCTGTCCCTGTGTCTGTCTCTCCCTCCCTCACTCCCTCTCTCTGTCACTCTGTTTGTATCTCTCTCTCCCTCCCTCTCTCTGTCCCTGTGTCTGTCTCTCCCTCCCTCCCTCCCTCTCTCTGTCCCTCTGTCTGTATCTCTCTCTCCCTCCCTCCCTCCCTCTCTCTGTCCCCGTGTCTGTCTCTCCCTCCCTCCCTCTCTCTTTCCCTGTGTCTGTCTCTCCCTGCCTCCCTCTGTCCCTGTGTCTGTCTCTCCCTCCCTCTCTCTGTCCCCGTGTCTGTCTCTCCCTCCCTCACTCCCTCTCTCTGTCCCTCTGTCTGTCTTTCTCTCTCTCCCCCTCCCTCCCTCTCTCTGTCTGCCTGTATTTATCTCTCTCTACTCCTCCCTCTCCCTCTCCCTCTCTGTCCCTCAGTCTGTCTCTCTCTCTCTCCCCCTCCCTCTCTCTGTCCCTCTGTATGTTTCACTCTCTCCCCTCCCTCCCTCCCTCTGTCCATCTGTTTCTCTCTCTCTCTCCCTCCCTCCCTCTGTCTGTTTCTCTCTCTCTCCCCCTCCCTCCCTCTTGCTGTCCCTCTGTCTGTATCTCTCCCTCTCTCCCTTCCCTCCCCCTTCCTGTCCCTCTGCCTCTCTCTCTCCCTTCTCTCCCCCTCCCTGTCCCTCTGCCTCTCTCTCCCCCTCCCTCTCTCTGTCCCTCTGTCTGTATCTCTCTCTCTCTCTCTCCCTCCCTCCCTCTCTCTGTCCCTCTGTCTGTATCTCTCTCTCTCTCTCTCTCCCTCCCTCTGTCCCTCTGTCTGTATCTCTCTCTCTCTCTCCCTCCCTCTCTCTGTCCCTCTGCCTGTATCTCTCTCTCCCCCTCCCTCTCTCTGTCCCTCTGTCTGTATCTCTTTCTCTCTCCATCCCTCCCTCTCTCTGTCCCTCTGTCTGTCTCTCTCTCCCTCCCTCCCTCTCTCTGTCCCTCTGTCTCTCTCCCCCTCCCTCTCTCTGTTCCTGTCTCTCTCTCTCTCTCTCCCTCCCTCTCTCTGTCCCTCTGTCTCTCTCTCTCTCTCCCCCTCCCTCCCTCTCTCTGTCCCCCTGTCTGTGTGTGTGTGTGTCTCTCTCTCTCCCCTCCCTCTCACTGTCCCTCTGTCTGTCTCTCTCTCCCCCTCCTTCGCCCTTTGTGTCCCTTTGTCTCTCTCCCTCCCTCACTCTCTCTGTCCGTCTGTCTGTATCTCTCTCTCTCCCCCCTCCCTCCCTCTCTGTCTGTATTTCCCTCCCTCCCTCCCTCCCTCTCTCTGTCCCTGTGTCTGTCTCTCCCTCCCTTCCTCTCTCTGTCCCTGTGTCTGTCTCTCCCTCCCTCCCTCTGTCCCTGTGTCTGTCTCTCCCTCCCTCACTCCCTCTCTCTGTCACTCTGTTTGTATCTCTCTCTCCCTCCCTCTCTCTGTCCCTGTGTCTGTCTCTCCCTCCCTCCCTCCCTCTCTCTGTCCCTCTGTCTGTATCTCTCTCTCCCTCCCTCCCTCCCTCTCTCTGTCCCCGTGTCTGTCTCTCCCTCCCTCCCTCTCTCTTTCCCTGTGTCTGTCTCTCCCTGCCTCCCTCTGTCCCTGTGTCTGTCTCTCCCTCCCTCTCTCTGTCCCCGTGTCTGTCTCTCCCTCCCTCACTCCCTCTCTCTGTCCCTCTGTCTGTATCTCTCTCTCCCTCCCTCCCTCCCTCTCTCTGTCCCTGTGTCTATGGCAGTCAGCCGCTTTAGAATTATGAAAAATACCCCAATCGACAGTGCCTTCAGCTTCGATTAAATGTGATGGGATGTGACAGAGCCCGATCAATAACCATATCACCCTATAAAGTGTCAAGTAATGAATCAATTTCGACTAAATTTTCCATTTTTCAGAAGCTGTTCTCAAAGAAGAATATCCCTCTTTGTAAAGATATTATTATCGATTTCGGCGGCAATTTGACATGAGGATAGTTAATTCCACTCAGGAATAAAGTACAAAGCACTTGAAAGAGGTTGCTGGGGTTGGACTGAGGAAAGTTAAGTTTCTGTCTCAGTCTCTCTATTCAATTGCGGGGTGATGTGTGCGTCGCATAAAGATTGAGGTCGCTGCCGACCAGGGTGGAGGGGACCCTGCTCTTCTCCCTCCTCTCTCGCTCGGTGATTTATTTGGCACTGTTGTTATCATCGTGCCCAACATACAGTGACAATTGTTCCTCTCACTCACTCTCTACACATATCTGTCTCTGACTCTCTCTGTCTACCTCTCTGTTTGCCTTCCTCTCTCAATTCTTACCCTCTCCTTCTCTCTCTCTCTCTCCCACTGTCGCTTTCTCTCTCACTCTCTCCTGTTTTCTGTTTCTCACTCTTCTGTGTTTTCTCTTTTTTCTCTTTATCGCTCCCTATTTTTCTCTCCCTTTCTCGTTTTCTTTACTCTCTGTTTCTCTCTGCCTTTCTCCCTGTTTTTCTCTTTCCTTCTCTCCCTCTTTTATCTCTATTTCTCCCTGTCTCTGTGTTTTCTCTCTGTCTCTCCCATTTCTCTTTCTTTTTCTGTTTTTCCCGTTTCACTCTTTCTTTCTCCCTATTTCTCTGTTTCTCTCTTTATTTTTTCTCTGTCTTTCCGTTTCTCTCTCTCTCGCTCTGTCCTCGCTATTTCGCTTCTATTTCTCTATCTCTTTCTGTCCCTCCCTGTTACTCTTTCTCTCTCTGTCTCTCTACTTACCTTGTACTTTTCCATCTTCCGCTGTGTTTCTCTCTTTCTCTCTCTCTGACCGGCCTTTAGCGTTTCTCTCTCTGTCTGTCTATATCTCTCTTACTTTCTGCATTTCTCTCTTTCTCTATCTCTTTCTGTTTATTTTTGACTTTGTTTTTCTCTCTCTTCCTTTCTGCCTCTGTTACTCTGTGTTTCTCTCTCGCTCTCTCTGTCACTATTCCTCTCACAAAATCTTTGCTCCTAATTTGTATCTGTGGCTGGGTCTCCAGTTCCAGCCCCCAGCACCCTGTGCCCCTCAGTTGGAGAATGTGGAGACAGGCTGGTTTTAAATAATGCTTCTTTATGTTGATGGGAGCAGGGGATTTGTTACCTTCCAGAATTAAACCAGGCCGATGCCAGCTCAATGTCTGTCTATATCTTGTATTATCACCATGCCCATCTCTGCTGCCTGTCTATAATTGGTGTGCCGCTTCTCACAGACTGGCATGGGTATGTTGTCAACAAGTCCATCTATCTGTCCATCGTACCCATTTATCTTCTCCTCCTGGGGTTCCCTGCCCTAAGGAATGTCCATCCCACGATCCATGCGTAGGGTAAGGAGGAGGGAGGTCCCGGATCCACCCCAGCTGGAACAAGGAATTGAGCCCTGTGGCGTTGGCCCCAATCTGATCCATTCCAGCTAACCGTGCCCCCCCCCCCCCCCCACACTAAGCTGTCCAACGTTGTGCATCTAGATCCATGGTTAGAGTTGGTGATGGCTGCAACTTTCTTTCTATCACATGACTCGCCAGGAACCTCTCTCGCACTTCGACCCCTGGCTATTGGCGTGAGTTGGAAGCATTGGCGAATTGACACTCAAACCTGTTCGGTCGAGTTCCCTTGGCCATCAGCGGCACAGTTGGTTAGCAATTTATTCCTTTTGTGACTGTGTGGAGTTTGTCTGTGTGGAGTTTGCATATTCTCCCCGTGTGTGCGTGGGTTTCCTCCGGGTGCTCCGGTTTCCTCCCACAGTTCAAAGATATGCAAGTTAGGTGGATTGGCCATGATAAATTGCCCCTTTGGTGTCCAAAAATGTGCCAGTTAGGTGGAATGGACTTACTAAATTGCCCCTGAGTGTCCAAAGATGTGTCAGTTATGTGGATTGGCCATACTAAATTGTCCCTTAGTGTCTAAAGATGTGTCAGTTATGTGGATTGGCCATACTAAATTGCTCCTTACTGTCCAAAGATATGCAGGTTAGGTGGGGTTATGGGGTTACAGTGATAGGGCAGTGGAGTGGACCTGGGTAAGGTACTCTTTCAGAGGTTTGTGCAGATTGGATGGGCTGAATGGCCTCCATCTGCACTGTAGGAATTCTATGAAACCAGGATAGGCGACGTTGGACTGGATCAGGAAGTGAATGAGCCTTTCCCAGGCCATCTTCCAGGCAAACCCTCATAAATAGAGAAGGCTTACCAGACTAATACCAGGAATGGGCGGGTGGTCTTTCAGTGAATGGTTGGAGGCATAGGAAAGAGCGTTGGAAGAGTAAGAGGCGACTTGGATTGAAACATATCAGACCCTGACGGGTCTTGACAGGGAAGGATGTGGAGAAGGTGTTTCCTCTTGTGGGAGAATCTAGAACCTGTGGGTCAACATTTCAAAATGAGGAGCCACTCATTTAAAACAGAGATGAGGAGAAATTATTTCACTCGATGGGTCATGTGCCTTTGGAACTCTCTTTCAAAAAAGGTAGTGGAGAGTCTCGGAACATTCTGAAAGTGGAGGTGGGGAGATTCTCACGAAGCAAAGGAGTTGAAAGATTATACGAGGGTGCATGAACCATCGCTACTCTCTCGCTCGCTTTCTCATGCTTTTGCATCCTTCTTAAAGCGAGGCACCCGGCACTGGATCCAAATGAACCGCAGAAATTAAATGGCCCAGGGCTGTCTGAGGTATGATGGACGGGAGAAGGCGACTTTGTCAAATGGGGGACGCGAGAACGAGGTGCTCATGATGGAGTGGAAAAGAATGGGGAGTCGCATTAGTGCTGGACAAGGGTTTGAATTATACCCTCCTTCCCGCCCGCCCCTCCCACTCCCATTGCAGACAGGGCGGAGCCCTGAACGTGGTGAGCCGTTCGAAACACCATTGACTTTGCGGAACTGTAAACTCCCACCAATGTAAAACTGCGCCTAAAGAAACTGCTAACTGAGTGAGGTTAACTGGGAGTCAAATAAATGGTGCCAGGGAAATTAAAGGGGCAGCCAGTAAACATTAGCATTATTCAGATATATATGCCAACAAGCCCAGGGGCAGGCGGAGGGGAGGCAGTGGTGTAGTGGTATTGCAACTGGCCTAGGGGCAGGCGGAGGGGAGGCAGTGGTGTAGTGGTATTGTAACTGGCCCAGGGGCAGGCGGATAGGAGGCAGTGGTGTAGTGGTTTGTAACAGGCCCAGGGGCAGGCGGAGGGGAGGCAGTGGTGTAGTGGTATTGTAACAGGCCCAGGGGCAGGCGGAGGGGAGGCAGTGGTGTAGTGGTTTGTAACTGGCCTAGGGACAGGCGGAGGGGAGGCAGTGGTGTAGTGGTTTGTAACTGGCCTATGGGCAGGCGGAGGGGAGGCAGTGGTGTAGTGGTTTGTAACTGGCCTAGGGACAGGCGGAGGGGAGGCAGTGGTGTAGTGGTTTGTAACAGGCCCAGGGGCAGGCGGAGGGGAGGCAGTGGTGTAGTGGTATTGTAACTGGCCTAGGGGCAGGCGGAGGGGAGGCAGTGGTGTAGTGGTTTGTAATTGGCCCAGGGGCAGGCGGAGGGGAGGCAGTGGTGTAGTGGTATTGTAACTGGCCTAGGGGCAGGCGGAGGGGAGGCAGTGGTGTAGTGGTTTGTAATTGGCCCAGGGGCAGGCGGAGGGGAGGCAGTGGTGTAGTGGTTTTTAACAGGCCTAGGGGCAGGCGGAGGGGAGGCAGTGGTGTAGTGGTTTTTAACAGGCCTAGGGGCAGGCGGAGGGGAGGCAGTGGTGTAGTGGTTTGTAATTGGCCCAGGGGCAGGCGGAGGGGAGGCAGTGGTGTAGTGGTTTTTAACAGGCCTATGGGCAGGCGGAGGGGAGGCAGTGGTGTAGTGGTATTGTAACTGGCCCAGGGGCAGGCGGAGGGGAGGCAGTGGTGTAGTGGTATTGTAACTGGCCCAGGGGCAGGCGGAGGGGAGGCAGTGGTGTAGTGGTTTGTAACTGGCCTAGGGGCAGGCGGAGGGGAGGCAGTGGTGTAGTGGTTTGTAACAGGCCTAGGGGCAGGCGGAGGGGAGGCAGTGGTGTAGTGGTTTGTAACAGGCCTAGGGGCAGGTGGAGGGGAGGCAGTGGTGTAGTGGTTTGTAACAGGCCCAGGGGCAGGCGGAGGAGAGGCAGTGGTTTAGTGGTTTGTAACTGGCCCAGGGGCAGGTGGAGGGGAGGCAGTGGTGTAGTGGTTTGTAACTGGCCCAGGGGCAGGCGGAGGGGAGGCAGTGGTGTAGTGGTTTGTAACTGGCCCAGGGGCAGGCGGATGGGAGGCAGTGGTGTAGTGGTGTTGTAACTGGCCTAGGTGCAGGCGGAGGGGAGGCAGTGGTGTAGTGGTTTGTAACTGGCCCAGGGGCAGGTGGAGGGGAGGCAGTGGTGTAGTGGTTTGTAACTGGCCCAGGGGCAGGCGGATGGGAGGCAGTGGTGTAGTGGTATTGTAACTGGCCTAGCAATCCAGAGACTCAGAGGATCCGGGTTCAAGCTCCGCCATTGAAGATGGTGAGATTTGAATCCAATAAAAATTATCCGGTATTAAACGCCTAACGATAACCGTGGCACCATTGCTGATTGTCGCAAAAAAACCCTGTCTAGGTCACCATTCTCCTTCAGGGAAGGAAATCTGCCGTCCTTACCTGGCCTGGCCTACATGTGAGTCCAGACACACAGCGGGACCCAGTCCTTCCTGCCGCTTGCCTTTTCAACTCACCGACCTGCTCTCCCGCGCCACAGATCTGTCTTTGGCCTGCAGCAATGTTCCAGTGAAGCCCAGCGCAAGCTGGAGGAACAGCAGCTCAGTTTCCAATTAGGCACAATACAGCCTCCCGGACTTAACACTGAGTTCAACAACTTCAGACTGTGACCTCTCTCCTCCACCTTCACCCCATTTTTATTTCCATCAATTTATTATCATTTCACCCGTCGATCTGTATTTCCGTCACAATTGTTCCCCTCCCCTCCCCACCCCACCTGTTCCCTGTTCCGAGTTGCCCTTTGACACACTGCTTACCTTTGTTTTGCCATTCACACATTCTAATCTCTTTATGTGCCACTATCAGAACCCTTTTAGCCTTAATCACCCCCATTTACATTCCTTTTTTCAATCTCCACCTATTGCTGGCCCACCGCTCCACGCCCCCCTTCACAACAGGATAAATCTGACCCTATTTCCAGCTCTCTCTGGCTTTGACAGAGAGACATCCAGACTCGAAACATTAGCTCCCTTCTCTCTCCACAGATGCCGTTCGCCCTGCTGATAGGGGCCCGGTGCTAACAGTGGGAATCTCGGCCAAGGTTCCGGTGCACAACTGGATCACGAGATAGTGAAAACGGTGACTGGCATTCCGGCTGAAGAAGAGGGGAGGTGGGATGCGCAGAAAGCAATGGATGCAAGAGAGGATTGAGAGAAGGGAATGAAGAATTTGTCAAATGAAGCGCTGGAAAAAAGGCTGTGGGTGGCACCAACATAAATGAGCGACGGAGACGGATGAAAGAAGCTGCCGATGAAGGAGGGGCCAATGGCGTTAGATCTTCAAGTGGAAGAAAGACTGGAATAAAAACTCCTGTGATTACAAGGAAAGGGAAGGTGGAAGAACATCACCGTTGGAGAAGACAAACTGAAATACAGACGCTTTGCATGACGTGTTAAGAGAAATGAGAAAGGGAGGAGAAAAATGGTTAAAAGAGCAGCGCGATATACTTGAAGAATTGGATTGACCTGGAAGGTGAGACCTTATACAGGCAATAGGAAAAGGGGGTGAGTGACACTCAACATAAAGGACGGAGAGCTGTCACCAGGGAGAAAAAGGAAGATGTTTAATTGACAAACACCGATGAAACGAGAAAAAGGAAGAAGCAGGACATCAAAGAAATATACTTAAAGAATGATAAACCCAAATGATTGAGACAGGAGATGAGAATCCCAGTGATATTGGCTTAATAAGGCCAGGGATGGGATTTCCATCAGCCAACCCTGGAATTTGGAAAGGAGATTGGGCGGAGAATTGGTCCCGAAGCCGAAATTGAGGCCGGCGCCGGTTTGATGCTAAATTGCAATTCTCCGTCGCCTCGACAGCGGAGTGAATGTGTTCCAGAATGCACGAACAGTAACCGCCGTTGGCTTCTCATTAGCGGGCCTGACCCTGTATTCTCCGGGGCCTCCACGATTCTCCGCCTCCACTGAGGCGAATCCCCGACAGTGAGGTTCACTTGTGCTTTTAAAAATTGTGAAACATGCTGAGGACAAGAGAGGAGGTATGAAAAGTGTCCAACATCGCCACAAGTACACAACCCACAAAGATAGCGCCTAACTGTTTACCGATCCCACAGGGTGAATGGGTGGTTGGCACAGAGTGCGCCGATCCCGGTGGCTGGCGATGGCGGTGTGGGGTTGTCCAAGCAAAGTGTTCGGGAACTCTTCCCTCAATCCTCCTTCACCTTTGCTGGCCCACCTCCCATCCAAAGATGGAGGCTAGCCGACGAACGCTGCCTCCCTGAGGAGAGCAGCTCGCTGACAAAACCTGTCCACACCCCCACCTTCCCCGAGCACTCAAGAACAAACTTTATTTCCAGGGGCTGAGTGCTTTGTTTTTAACCTGATGTCAGTCACTTATTTGAATCTGAACCAAGGTGTCAGAATAGTCGCCATGCCCCCACCCTCACAGCACGCTATGCTCCCCCTGCACCCGCCTCGCCCCACATCCCCGACCCCTGGAGCTCAAGGTTTTGTTTACCTCATGCTGAGGGTCACTTGCTAGCTCTTACCAGACCTCCGTAAAGCTAAAAGGGTGCCCAAGGTTCAGACCATCGATTTAAGAATGTATAATCAGTAAGGATAAACACTGTCACCTCCTCACGATAGTCCTCAATACCGGGGCCCCACAAGGCTGCATACTTAGCCCCCTACTATACTCCCTATACACACACGACTATGTGGCAAGATTTGGTTCCAACTCCATGTACAAGTTTGCTGATGATACGACCATAGTGGGCCGGATCTCGAATAACGACGAGTCAGAATACAGGAGGGAGATAGAGAACCTAGTGGAGTGATGCAGCGACAACAATCTATCCCACAATGCCAGCAAAACTAAAGAGCTGGTCATTGACTTCAGGAAGCAAAGTACTGTCCACACCCCTGTCAGCATCAACGGGGCCAAGGTGGAGATGGTTAGCAGTTTCAAATTCCTAGGTGTGCATATCACCAAATATCTGTCCTGGTCCACCCACATCGACGCTACCACCAAGAAAGCACAACAGCGCCTCAGGAAAATAAGGAAATTCGGTATGTCCACACTGACTCTTACCAACTTTTACAGATGCACCATAGAAAACATCCTATCAGGCTGCATCACAGCCTGGTATGGCAACTGCTCGGCCCAGGACCGCAAGAAACTGCAGAGAGTCATGAACACCGCCCAGTCCATCACACGAACCTGCCTCCCATCCATTGACTCCATCTACACCTCCCGCTGCCTGGGGAAAGCGGGCAGCATAATCAAAGACCCCTCCCACCCGGCTTACTCACTCTTCCAACTTCTTCCATCGGGCAGGAGATACAGAAGTCTGAGAACAGGCACAAACAGATTCAAAAACAGCTTCTTCCCCGCTGTTACCAGGCTCCTAAATGGTCCTCTAATGGACAGAACTGATCCCTCTAAGCATCTTCTCTACTGTTGTAGCACTATACTCCGTATGCTCACCCACTGTCTATGTCTATGTATTTACATTGTGTATTTATTGTATGTCCTATGTTTTTCATGTATGGAATGATCTGCCTGGACTGTTCGCAGAACAATACTTTTCACTGTGCCTTGGTCCACGTGACAATAAATCTAAATCTAAATCAATATGGAACATGGACCAAGAGGCCTTGACATTCCCAGGGACAGATTTTTGGTTTTCCACAGAGAAAGAACATTTTTTCTGCTGAAGAGGCCTTTCATGTTCCGTCTAACCATTCCACAAAAGTTCCCCATTTATTCTGCAAAGTATCATTTAGTAAAGGTCCCATTTCTTACCGAGGTTAATCACCTCAGTCCCAGGACATTACTGCGGGGGTTCCTCACGGTAGTGCCCTAGACCCAACCATTTTTAACTGCACCATCATACGGTCAGATATGGGGATGTTCGCCGACCATTGCACAACATTCAGCACCATTCACGGCTCCTCAGATAATGAAGTAGTCCATGTCCAAAAGCAATATGATCTGGACAATATCCAGGCTTGGGCTGACAAGTGACAAGTTACATTCGTGTCACACAGGTGCCAGGCAATGACCATGTCCTTCAAGAGAGGATCTAATCATCTCCCATTGAAAACAATGGCATTACCAAGGCTAAATCCCCCACAATCAACTTCCTGTCGAGTTACCATTGATCAGAAACTGAACTAGACTATTCATGCTATCACCCTGTCGCTACACGAGCAAGTCAAAGACTAGGAATACTGTGGCGAGAAACTCAGCTCCTGACCCCACAAAACCTGTCCATCATCTACAAGGCACAAGTCAGGAGTGTGATGGAACACTCTCCACATGCCTGGAAAAGTGCAGCTCCAACAACACTCAAGAACAAAGAACAAAGAACAAAGAAATGTACAGCACAGGCCCTTTGGCCCTCCAAGCCCGTGCCGACCATGCTGCCCGACTAAACTACAATCTTCTACACTTCCTGGGTCCGTATCCCTCTATTCCCATCCTATTCATGTATTTGTCAAGATGCCCCTTAAATGTCACTATCGTCCCTGCTTCCACCACCTCCTCCGGTAGCGAGTTCCAGGCACCCACTACCCTCTGTGTAAAAAACTTGCCTCGTACATCTACTCTAAACCTTGCCCCTTGGACCTTAAACCGATGCACCCTAGTAATTGACCCCTCTACCCCGGGGAAAAGCTTCTGACTATCCACTCTGTGTATGCCCCTCATAATTTTGTAGACCTCTATCAGGTCGCCCCTCAACCTCCTTCGTTCCAGTGAGAACAAACCGAGTTTATTCAACCGCTCCTCATAGCTAATGCCCTCCATACCAGGCAACATTCTGGTAAATCTCTTCTGCACCCTCTCTAAAGCCTCCACATCCTTCTGGTAGTGTGGCGACCAGAATTGAACACTATACTCCAAGTGTGGCCTAACTAAGGTTTTATACAGCTGCAACATGACTTGCCAATTCTTATACTCAATGCCCCGGCCAATGAAGGCAAGCATGCCGTACGCCTTCTTGACTACCTTCTCCACCTGTGTTGCCCCTTTCAGTGACCTGTGGACCTGCTCAACACTATCCAGGACAAAGCAGCCCCGCTTGATTGGCACCCCTTGCCCCACCTTCAACATTCGATCCCTCCACCACCAACGCACAGTAGCAGCAGTGTGTACCATCTACAGAATGCAGTGCAGCAATTAACCAAGGCTCCTTCAACAGAATCTTGCTCTTGTGCTTCGAGTTGGTAGAAGTCGTGGGTTTGGAAGTTGCTGCCTAAGGAACCTTAGTGAGTTGTTGCAGTGCATCTTGTAGATGGTACACACGGTGCCACTGTGCGTCGATGATGGAGGGAGTGAATGTTGAAGGTGGTGAATGGGGTGCCAATCAAACGGGGCTGCTTTGTCCTGGAAAGAGTCATGTTTTTGAGTTTTCTCAGAGCTGCACTCATCCAGGCAAGTGAAGCAGCGCATCATGACTTTGAGTCAGAGCGGCATTGTGGCACAGGAGGAGGTCATCCGGCCCAACAAATCCATGCTGGATCTCTGCAGAGCAATCCAGTCCATTTCATTTGTCCCACGTTTTCCCCAGAACACTGAAAGCTTACTTTCCTCAAGTGCCCATCTGATCCACATCTGAAATCATTTATTGGCTCTCACTGTTTGTAGGCAGCAAGGTTCCAGGTCATTGTTGCTCAGTGGTTAAACCTAACTGTCTTGCCCCAAACCATTAATTTATGTCCTATAGTTATTGTGCCAACAACAAAAGAGAGCAGTGTTCCTCCAACTATCCAGTCTCAACCTGTCACAACAGTGCGCACTTCCATCGTGCCCCCTCTCAGCACCCCCTCTGCTCCCGGTGAGGGGAGTGGGAGGTGGGGGGTGGGGGAACCAACTCCAGCCCCTCCAACTCCAGCCCCTCCTACACCAGCCCCTCCTACACCAGCCCCTCCAACTCCAGCCCCTCCTACACCAGCCCCTCCTACACCAGCCCCTCCAACTCCAGCCCCTCCAACTCCAGCCCCTCCAACTCCAGCCCCTCCAACACCAGTCCCTCCAACTCCAGCCCCTCCAACACCAGCCCCTCCAACACCAGCCCCTCCAACTCCAGCCCCTCCAACTCCAGCCCCTCCAACTCCAGCCCCTCCAACACCAGCCCCTCCAACACCAGTCCCTCCAACACCAGCCCCTCCAACACCAGCCCCTCCAACTCCAGCCCCTCCAACTCCAGCCCCTCCAACTCCAGCCCCTCCAACACCAGCCCCTCCAACTCCAGCCCCTCCAACTCCAGCCCCTCCAACTCCAGCCCCTCCAACACCAGTCCCTCCAACACCAGCCC
Source organism: Scyliorhinus torazame (assembly GCF_047496885.1). Taxonomy (NCBI): domain Eukaryota; kingdom Metazoa; phylum Chordata; class Chondrichthyes; order Carcharhiniformes; family Scyliorhinidae; genus Scyliorhinus; species Scyliorhinus torazame. Next base: position 103,589,980 of record NC_092718.1, on the reverse strand, counting down.
CTCCAACACCAGTCCCTCCAACTCCAGCCCCTCCAACTCCAGCCCCTCCAACTCCAGCCCCTCCAACTCCAGCCCCTCCAACACCAGCCCCTCCAACTCCAGCCCCTCCAACTCCAGCCCCTCCAACTCCAGCCCCTCCAACTCCAGCCCCTCCAACTCCAGCCCCTCCAACTCCAGCCCCTCCAACTCCAGTCCCTCCAACTCCAGTCCCTCCAACTCCAGCCCCTCCAACACCAGCCCCTCCAACTCCAGCCCCTCCAACTCCAGCCCCTCCAACTCCAGCCCCTCCAACACCAGCCCCTCCAACTCCAGCTCCTCCAACTCCAGCCCCTCCAACTCCAGCCCCTCCAACACCAGCCCCTCCAACTCCAGCCCCTCCAACTCCAGCCCCTCCAACTCCAGCCCCTCCAACTCCAGCCCCTCCAACACCAGTCCCTCCAACTCCAGTCCCTCCAACTCCAGCCCCTCCAACACCAGCCCCTCCAACACCAGCCCCTCCAACTCCAGCCCCTCCAACTCCAGCCCCTCCAACTCCAGCCCCTCCAACTCCAGCCCCTCCAACTCCAGCCCCTCCAACTCCAGCCCCTCCAACTCCAGCCCCTCCAACACCAGCCCCTCCAACACCAGTCCCTCCAACACCAGTCCCTCCAACTCCACCCCTCCAACACCAGCCCCTCCAACACCAGCCCCTCCAACACCAGCCCCTCCAACACCAGCCCCTCCAACACCAGCCCCTCCAACACCAGCCCCTCCAACACCAGTCCCTCCAACTCCACCCCTCCAACACCAGCCCCTCCAACACCAGTCCCTCCAACACCAGCCCCTCCAACACCAGCCCCTCCAACTCCAGCCCCTCCAACACCAGCCCCTCCAACACCAGCCCCTCCAACACCAGCCCCTCCAACACCAGCCCCTCCAACTCCAGCCCCTCCAACACCAGCCCCTCCAACACCAGCCCCTCCAACACCACTCCCTCCAACACCAGCCCCTCCAACTCCAGTCCCTCCAACACCAGTCCCTCCAACACCACTCCCTCCAACACCAGCCCCTCCAACTCCAGTCCCTCCAACTCCAGCCCCTCCAACACCAGCCCCTCCAACTCCAGCCCCTCCAACTCCAGTCCCTCCAACTCCAGTCCCTCCAACACCAGTCCCTCCAACTCCAGCCCCTCCAACACCAGCCCCTCCAACTCCAGTCCCTCCAACACCAGCCCCTCCAACACCAGCCCCTCCAACACCAGCCCCTCCAACTCCAGCCCCTCCAACACCAGCCCCTCCAACACCAGCCCCTCCAACTCCAGTCCCTCCAACACCAGTCCCTCCAACACCACTCCCTCCAACACCAGCCCCTCCAACACCAGCCCCTCCAACACCACTCCCTCCAACACCAGCCCCTCCAACTCCAGTCCCTCCAACACCAGTCCCTCCAACTCCAGTCCCTCCAACACCAGTCCCTCCAACTCCAGCCCCTCCAACACCAGCCCCTCCAACACCAGCCCCTCCAACACCACTCCCTCCAACACCAGCCCCTCCAACTCCAGTCCCTCCAACACCAGTCCCTCCAACTCCAGTCCCTCCAACACCAGTCCCTCCAACTCCAGTCCCTCCAACACCAGCCCCTCCAACTCCAGTCCCTCCAACTCCAGCCCCTCCAACACCACTCCCTCCAACACCAGCCCCTCCAACTCCAGTCCCTCCAACACCAGTCCCTCCAACTCCAGTCCCTCCAACACCAGTCCCTCCAACACCAGTCCCTCCAACACCAGCCACTCCAACACCAGCCCCTCCAACTCCAGCCCCTCCAACACCAGCCCCTCCAACTCCAGTCCCTCCAACACCAGTCCCTCCAACACCAGTCCCTCCAACACCAGCCACTCCAACACCAGCCCCTCCAACTCCAGCCCCTCCAACACCAGCCCTTCCAACACCAGCCCCTCCAACTCCAGTCCCTCCAACACCACTCCCTCCAACACCAGCCCCTCCAACTCCAGCCCCTCCAACACCAGTCCCTCCAACACCACTCCCTCCAACACCACTCCCTCCAACACCAGCCCCTCCAACTCCAGCCCCTCCAACTCCAGCCCCTCCAACACCAGCCCCTCCAACTCCAGCCCCTCCAACACCAGTCCCTCCAACTCCAGCCCCTCCAACACCAGCCCCTCCAACTCCAGCCCCTCCAACTCCAGCCCCTCCAACACCAGCCCCTCCAACTCCAGCCCCTCCAACTCCAGCCCCTCCAACTCCAGTCCCTCCAACACCAGCCCCTCCAACTCCAGCCCCTCCAACTCCAGCCCCTCCAACTCCAGCCCCTCCAACACCAGCCCCTCCAACTCCAGCCCCTCCAACTCCAGCCCCTCCAACTCCAGTCCCTCCAACACCAGCCACTCCAACACCAGCCCCTCCAACTCCAGCCCCTCCAACACCAGCCCCTCCAACACCAGCCCCTCCAACTCCAGTCCCTCCAACACCACTCCCTCCAACACCAGTCCCTCCAACACCAGCCCCTCCAACACCAGCCCCTCCAACACCAGCCCCTCCAACTCCAGCCCCTCCAACACCAGCCCCTCCAACTCCAGCCCCTCCAACACCAGCCCCTCCAACTCCAGCCCCTCCAACACCACTCCCTCCAACACCAGCCCCTCCAACACCAGCCCCTCCAACTCCAGCCCCTCCAACACCACTCCCTCCAACACCAGCCCCTCCAACACCAGCCCCTCCAACACCACTCCCTCCAACACCAGCCCCTCCAACACCACTCCCTCCAACACCAGCCCCTCCAACACCAGCCCCTCCAACACCAGCCCCTCCAACACCACTCCCTCCAACACCAGCCCCTCCAACACCACTCCCTCCAACTCCAGCCCCTCCAACTCCAGCCCCTCCAACACCAGCCCCTCCAACACCAGTCCCTCCAACACCACTCCCTCCAACTCCAGTCCCTCCAACTCCAGTCCCTCCAACACCAGCCCCTCCAACACCAGTCCCTCCAACACCAGCCCCTCCAACACCACTCCCTCCAACTCCAGTCCCTCCAACACCAGCCCCTCCAACACCAGTCCCTCCAACACCACTCCCTCCAACTCCAGTCCCTCCAACACCAGTCCCTCCAACACCACTCCCTCCAACACCACTCCCTCCAACACCAGTCCCTCCAACACCAGCCCCTCCAACACCAGTCCCTCCAACTCCAGCCCTTCCAACTCCAGCCCCTCCAACACCAGTCCCTCCAACACCAGCCACTCCAACACCACTCCCTCCAACTCCAGCCCCTCCAACTCCAGTCCCTCCAACACCAGCCCCTCCAACACCAGCCCCTCCAACTCCAGTCCCTCCAACACCAACCCCTCCAACTCCAGCCCCTCCAACTCCAGCCCCTCCAACTCCAGTCCCTCCAACACCAGTCCCTCCAACTCCAGTCCCTCCAAATCCAGCCCCTCCAACTCCAGCCCCTCCAACTCCAGCCCCTCCAACACCAACCCCTCCAACTCCAGCCCCTCCAACTCCAGTCCCTCCAACACCAGTCCCTCCAACTCCAGTCCCTCCAAATCCAGCCCCTCCAACTCCAGCCCCTCCAACTCCAGTCCCTCCAACACCAACCCCTCCAACACCAGCCCCTCCAACTCCAGCCCCTCCAACACCAGTCCCTCCAACACCAGCCCCTCCAACACCAGCCCCTCCAAATCCAGTCCCTCCAACTCCAGTCCCTCCAACACCAGCCCCTCCAACACCAGCCCCTCCAACACCAGCCCCTCCAACACCAGCCCCTCCAACTCCAGCCCCTCCAACTCCAGCCCCTCCAACTCCAGTCCCTCCAACACCAGTCCCTCCAACTCCAGTCCCTCCAAATCCAGCCCCTCCAACACCAACCCCTCCAACTCCAGCCCCTCCAACTCCAGTCCCTCCAACACCAACCCCTCCAACACCAGCCCCTCCAACTCCAGCCCCTCCAACACCAGCCCCTCCAACACCAGCCCCTCCAACACCAGCCCCTCCAACTCCAGCCCCTCCAACTCCAGTCCCTCCAACTCCAGTCCCTCCAACACCAGCCCCTCCAAATCCAGTCCCTCCAACTCCAGTCCCTCCAACACCAGCCCCTCCAACACCAGCCCCTCCAACTCCAGCCCCTCCAACACCAGCCCCTCCAAATCCAGTCCCTCCAACTCCAGTCCCTCCAACACCAGCCCCTCCAACTCCAGCCCCTCCAACTCCAGTCCCTCCAACTCCAGTCCCTCCAACACCACTCCCTCCAACTCCAGTCCCTCCAACTCCAGCCCCTCCAACTCCAGCCCCTCCAACTCCAGTCCCTCCAACTCCAGCCCCTCCAACTCCAGCCCCTCCAACTCCAGCCCCTCCAACTCCAGTCCCTCCAACTCCAGCCCCTCCAACTCCAGTCCCTCCAACTCCAGTCCCTCCAACTCCAGTCCCTCCAACTCCAGTCCCTCCAACTCCAGTCCCTCCAACTCCAGTCCCTCCAACTCCAGTCCCTCCAACTCCAGCCCCTCCAACTCCAGCCCCTCCAACTCCAGTCCCTCCAACTCCAGTCCCTCCAACTCCAGCCCCTCCAACACCAGCCCCTCCAACACCAGCCCCTCCAACACCAGCCCCTCCAACACCACTCCCTCCAAATCCAGTCCCTCCAACACCAGCCCCTCCAACACCAGTCCCTCCAACTCCAGTCCCTCCAACACCAACCCCTACAACACCAGTCCCTCCAACTCCAGTCCCTCCAACACCAGCCCCTCCAACACCAGTCCCTCCAACTCCAGTCCCTCCAACACCAACCCCTCCAACACCAGCCCCTCCAACTCCAGCCCCTCCAACACCAACCCCTCCTACACCAGTCCCTCCAACTCCAGTCCCTCCAACACCAGCCCCTCCAACACCAGCCCCTCCAACACCAGCCCCTCCAACACCACTCCCTCCAAATCCAGTCCCTCCAACACCAGCCCCTCCAAATCCAGTCCCTCCAACTCCAGCCCCTCCAACACCAGCCCCTCCAACACCAGTCCCTCCAACTCCAGCCCCTCCAACTCCAGTCCCTCCAACTCCAGCCCCTCCAACACCAGCCCCTCCAACACCAGTCCCTCCAACTCCAGCCCCTCCAACTCCAGCCCCTCCAACACCAGCCCCTCCAACACCAGTCCCTCCAACTCCAGCCCCTCCAACACCAGCCCCTCCAACTCCAGCCCCTCCAACTCCAGTCCCTCCAACACCAGTCCCTCCAACTCCAGCCCCTCCAACTCCAGTCCCTCCAACACCAACCCCTCCAACACCAGTCCCTCCAACTCCAGCCCCTCCAACTCCAGTCCCTCCAACTCCAGCCCCTCCAACTCCAGCCCCTCCAACTCCAGCCCCTCCAACACCAGTCCCTCCAACTCCAGCCCCTCCAACTCCAGTCCCTCCAACTCCAGCCCCTCCAACTCCAGTCCCTCCAACTCCAGCCCCTCCAACTCCAGTCCCTCCAACACCAACCCCTCCAACACCAGTCCCTCCAACTCCAGCCCCTCCAACACCAGCCCCTCCAACACCAGCCCCTCCAACTCCAGTCCCTCCAACACCAGTCCCTCCAACTCCAGCCCCTCCAACTCCAGTCCCTCCAACTCCAGCCCCTCCAACTCCAGTCCCTCCAACTCCAGCCCCTCCAACTCCAGTCCCTCCAACACCAACCCCTCCAACACCAGTCCCTCCAACACCAGTCCCTCCAACACCAGCCCCTCCAACACCAGCCCCTCCAACTCCAGCCCCTCCAACTCCAGTCCCTCCAACACCAACCCCTCCAACACCAGTCCCTCCAACACCAGCCCCTCCAACTCCAGTCCCTCCAACACCAACCCCTCCAACACCAGCCCCTCCAACACCAGTCCCTCCAACTCCAGCCCCTCCAACACCAGCCCCTCCAACACCAGCCCCTCCAACACCAGCCCCTCCAACATCAGCCACTCCAACTCCAGCCCCTCCAACACCAGCCCCTCCAACACCAGCCCCTCCAACACCAGCCCCTCCAACACCAGTCCCTCCAACTCCAGCCCCTCCAACTCCAGTCCCTCCAACACCAACCCCTCCAACACCAGTCCCTCCAACACCAGTCCCTCCAACACCAGCCCCTCCAACACCAGCCCCTCCAACTCCAGCCCCTCCAACTCCAGTCCCTCCAACACCAACCCCTCCAACACCAGTCCCTCCAACACCAGCCCCTCCAACTCCAGTCCCTCCAACACCAACCCCTCCAACACCAGCCCCTCCAACACCAGTCCCTCCAACTCCAGCCCCTCCAACACCAGCCCCTCCAACACCAGCCCCTCCAACACCAGCCCCTCCAACATCAGCCACTCCAACTCCAGCCCCTCCAACACCAGCCCCTCCAACACCAGCCCCTCCAACACCAGCCCCTCCAACACCAGTCCCTCCAACTCCAGCCCCTCCAACACCAGCCCCTCCAACACCAGCCCCTCCAACACCAGTCCCTCCAACTCCAGCCCCTCCAACTCCAGTCCCTCCAACTCCAGTCCCTCCAACACCAACCCCTCCAACACCAGTCCCTCCAACACCAGCCCCTCCAACACCAGCCCCTCCAACACCAGTCCCTCCAACTCCAGCCCCTCCAACACCAGCCCCTCCAACACCAGCCCCTCCAACACCAGTCCCTCCAACACCAGCCCCTCCAACTCCAGTCCCTCCAACACCAACCCCTCCAACACCAGCCCCTCCAACACCAGTCCCTCCAACTCCAGCCCCTCCAACACCAGCCCCTCCAACACCAGCCCCTCCAACACCAGCCCCTCCAACTCCACCCCTCCAACACCAGTCCCTCCAACTCCAGCCCCTCCAACACCAGCCCCTCCAACACCAGCCCCTCCAACTCCAGTCCCTCCAACACCAGTCCCTCCAACTCCAGCCCCTCCAACTCCAGTCCCTCCAACTCCAGCCCCTCCAACACCAGCCCATCCAACTCCAGTCCCTCCAACACCAGTCCCTCCAATTCCAGCCCCTCCAACTCCAGTCCCTCCAACTCCAGCCCCTCCAACACCAGCCCCTCCAACTCCAGTCCCTCCAACACCAGTCCCTCCAACTCCAGCCCCTCCAACTCCAGTCCCTCCAACTCCAGCCCCTCCAACTCCAGCCCCTCCAACACCAGCCCCTCCAACACCAGTCCCTCCAACTCCAGCCCCTCCAACACCAGCCCCTCCAACACCAGCCCCTCCAACTCCAGTCCCTCCAACTCCAGCCCCTCCAACTCCAGCCCCTCCAACACCAGCCCCTCCAACACCAGTCCCTCCAACTCCAGCCCCTCCAACACCAGTCCCTCCAACTCCAGCCCCTCCAACTCCAGTCCCTCCAACACCAGTCCCTCCAACTCCAGCCCCTCCAAATCCAGTCCCTCCAACTCCAGCCCCTTCAACTCCAGCCCCTCCTACACCAGCCCCTCCAACACCAACCCCTCCAACTCCAGCCCCTCCAAATCCAGTCCCTCCAACTCCAGCCCCTCCAACTCCAGCCCCTCCAACTCCAGTCCCTCCAACACCAGTCCCTCCAACTCCAGCCCCTCCAACTCCAGTCCCTCCAACACCAGCCCCTCCAACTCCAGCCCCTCCAACACCAGCCCCTCCAACTCCAGTCCCTCCAACACCAACCCCTCCAACACCAGCCCCTCCAACTCCAGCCCCTCCAACACCAACCCCTCCAACACCAGTCCCTCCAACACCAACCCCTCCAACTCCAGCCCCTCCAACTCCAGTCCCTCCAACACCAACCCCTCCAACTCCAGTCCCTCCAACACCAGCCCCTCCAACTCCAGCCCCTCCAACACCAACCCCTCCAACTCCAGTCCCTCCAACACCAGCCCCTCCAACTCCAGTCCCTCCAACACCAGCCCCTCCAACTCCAGCCCCTCCAACTCCAGCCCCTCCAACACCAGTCCCTCCAACACCAACCCCTCCAACACCAGCCCCTCCAACACCAGTCCCTCCAACTCCAGTCCCTCCAACACCAACCCCTCCAACTCCAGCCCCTCCAACTCCAGCCCCTCCAAATCCAGTCCCTCCAACTCCAGCCCCTCCAACTCCAGCCCCTCCAACACCAGTCCCTCCAACTCCAGTCCCTCCAACACCAGCCCCTCCAACACCAGTCCCTCCAACTCCAGCCCCTCCAACACCAGTCCCTCCAACTCCAGCCCCTCCAACACCAGTCCCTCCAACTCCAGCCCCTCCAACACCAGTCCCTCCAACTCCAGCCCCTCCAACTCCAGCCCCTCCAACACCAGTCCCTCCAACTCCAGTCCCTCCAACACCCGCCCCTCCAACACCAGTCCCTCCAACTCCAGCCCCTCCAACACCAGTCCCTCCAACTCCAGCCCCTCCAACACCAGTCCCTCCAACTCCAGCCCCTCCAACTCCAGCCGCTCCAACTCCAGCCCCTCCAACTCCAGCCCCTCCAACTCCAGTCCCTCCAACACCAACCCCTCCAACACCAGTCCCTCCAACTCCAGCCCCTCCAACTCCAGTCCCTCCAACACCAACCCCTCCAACACCAGCCCATCCAACTCAAGTCCCTCCAAATCCAGTCCCTCCAACTCCAGCCCCTCCAACTCCAGCCCCTCCAACTCCAGTCCCTCCAACACCAGCCCCTCCAAATCCAGCCCCTCCAACTCCAGCCCCTCCAACACCAGCCCCTCCAACACCAGCCCCTCCAACACCAGTCCCTCCAACTCCAGTCCCTCCAACACCAATTCCTCCAACACCAGTCCCTCCAACACCAGCCCCTCCAACTCCAGCCCCTCCAACTCCAGTCCCTCCAACACCAACCCCTCCAACACCAGCCCCTCCAACTCCAGCCCCTCCAACTCCAGTCCCTCCAACACCAACCCCTCCAACACCAGCCCCTCCAACTCCAGCCCCTCCAACACCAGCCCCTCCAACTCCAGCCCCTCCAACTCCAGTCCCTCCAACTCCAGTCCCTCCAACTCCAGCCCCTCCAACTCCAGCCCCTCCAACTCCAGCTCCTCCAACTCCAGTCCCTCCAACTCCAGCCCCTCCAACTCCAGCCCCTCCAACTCCAGCCCCTCCAACTCCAGCTCCTCCAACTCCAGTCCCTCCAACTCCAGCCCCTCCAACTCCAGCCCCTCCAACTCCAGTCCCTCCAACTCCAGCCCCTCCAACTCCAGCTCCTCCAACTCCAGTCCCTCCAACTCCAGCCCCTCCAACTCCAGCCCCTCCAACTCCAGCCCCTCCAACTCCAGCTCCTCCAACTCCAGTCCCTCCAACACCAGCCCCTCCAACACCAGCCCCTCCAACTCCAGCCCCTCCAACTCCAGCTCCTCCAACTCCAGTCCCTCCAACACCAGCCCCTCCAACTCCAGCCCCTCCAACTCCAGCCCCTCCAACTCCAGCTCCTCCAACTCCAGTCCCTCCAACACCAGCCCCTCCAACTCCAGCCCCTCCAACTCCAGCCCCTCCAACTCCAGCTCCTCCAACTCCAGCCCCTCCAACTCCAGCCCCTCCAACTCCAGCCCCTCCAACACCAGTCCCTCCAACTCCAGCCCCTCCAACTCCAGCTCCTCCAACACCAGCCCCTCCAACACCAGCCCCTCCAACTCCAGCTCCTCCAACACCAGTCCCTCCAACACCAGCCCCTCCAACTCCAGCCCCTCCAACTCCAGTCCCTCCAACACCAACCCCTCCAACACCAGCCCCTCCAACTCCAGCCCCTCCAACTCCAGTCCCTCCAACACCAACCCCTCCAACACCAGCCCCTCCAACTCCAGCCCCTCCAACACCAGCCCCTCCAACTCCAGTCCCTCCAACACCAGCCCCTCCAACTCCAGCCCCTCCAACTCCAGCCCCTCCAACACCAGCCCCTCCAACACCACTCCCTCCAACTCCAGCCCCTCCAACACCAGCCCCTCCAACTCCAGCCCCTCCAACACCAGCCCCTCCAACACCACTCCCTCCAACTCCAGCCCCTCCAACACCACTCCCTCCAACTCCAGCCCCTCCAACTCCAGCCCCTCCAACTCCAGCTCCTCCAACTCCAGCCCCTCCAACTCCAGCCCCTCCAACTCCAGCCCCTCCAACTCCAGCCCCTCCAACTCCAGCCCCTCCAACTCCAGCCCCTCCAACTCCAGCCCCTCCAACTCCAGCCCCTCCAACACCAGTCCCTCCAACTCCAGTCCCTCCAACACCAGCCCCTCCAACATCAGCCCCTCCAACTCCAGCTCCTCCAACTCCAGCCCCTCCAACTCCAGCCCCTCCAACTCCAGCTCCTCCAACTCCAGTCCCTCCAACACCAGCCCCTCCAACACCAGTCTCTCCAACGCCAGTCTCTCCAACGCCACTCCCTCCAACACCAGCCCCTCCAACTCTAATACCTCCAACGCCACTCCCTCCAACACCAGCCCCTCCAACTCCAATACCTCCAACACCAGTCCCTCCAACACCAGCCCCTCCAACTTCAATCCCTCCAACACCAACTCCAGCTCCCCCAACTCCAGCCCTTCCAACACCAGACCCTCCAACACCAGTCCCTCCAACACCAACCCCTCCAACACCAGTCCCTCCAATGCCAGTCCCTCCAACGCCAGTCCCTCCAACACCAGCCCCTCCAACTCCAATACATCCAACACCAGTCCCTCCAACACCAGCCCCTCCAACTTCAATCCCTCCAACACCAACTCCAGCCCCCCCAACTCCAGCCCTTCCAACACCAGACCCTCCAACACCAGTCCCTCCAACGCCAGTCCCTCCAATGCCAGTCCCTCCAACGCCAGTCCCTCCAACACCAGCCCCTCCAACTCCAATACCTCCAACACCAGTCCCTCCAACACCAGCCCCTCCAACACCAGTCCCTCCAACACCAACCCCTCCAACACCAACCCCTCCAACACCAGTCCCTCCAACACCAGCCCCTCCAACACCAGTCCCTCCAACACCAACCCCTCCAACACCAACCCCACCAACTCCAGCCCTTCCAACACTATCCCCTGCAACGTCAACCACTCCAACACCAACTCTTCCAACTCCAGCCCCTCCAACTCCAATCCCTCCTACACCAGCCCCTCCAATATCAGCCCCTCCAACTCCAACCCCTCCAACACCATTTCCTCCAATACTAGCCCCTCCAACTCCAACCCCTCCTACACCAGCCCCTCTGACTCCAACCCCTCCAACTCCAGCCCCTCCAACTCCAACCCCTCCAACACAAGTCCCTCCAACACCAGCACCTCCAACTCCAACCCCTCCTACACCAGCCCCTCCAACACCAACCCCTCCAATTCCAGTCCCTCCAATTCCAGTCCCTCCAACACCAGCCCCTCCTACACCAGTCCCTCCAACTCCAGCCACTCCAACACCAGCCCCTCCTACACCAGTCCCTCCAACACCAGTCCCTCCAACACCAGCCCCTCCTACACCAGTCCCTCCAACTCCAGCCCCTCCAACTCCAGCCCCTCCTACACCAGCCCCTCCAACTCCAGCCCCTCCAACACCAGCCCCTCCAAATCCAGCCCCTCCAACACCAGCCCCTCCAACACCAGCCCCTCCAACTCCACCCCTCCAACACCACTCCCTCCAACTCCAGCCCCTCCAACTCCAGCCCCTCCAACTCCAGCCACTCCAACTCCAGCCCCTCCAACTCCAGCCCCTCCAACACCAGCCCCTCCAACACCAGCCCCTCCAACACCAGTCCCTCCAACTCCAGCCCCTCCAACACCAGCCCCTCCAACTCCAGCCACTCCAACTCCAGCCCCTCCAACTCCAGCCCCTCCAACACCAGCCCCTCCAACACCAGCCCCTCCAACACCAGTCCCTCCAACACCAGCCCCTCCAACTCCAGCCCCTCCAACTCCAGCTCCTCCAACACCAGCCCCTCCAACTCCACCCCTCCAACACCACTCCCTCCAACTCCAGCCCCTCCAACACCAGCCCCTCCAACACCAGCCCCTCCAACACCAGCCCCTCCAACACCAGCCCCTCCAACTCCACCCCTCCAACACCACTCCCTCCAACTCCAGCCCCTCCAACTCCAGCCCCTCCAACTCCACCCCTCCAACACCAGCCCCTCCAACTCCAGCCCCTCCAACTCCAGCCCCTCCAATTCCAGCCCTTCCAACACCAGCCCCTCCAACTCCAGCCCCTCCAACTCCAGCCCCTCCAATTCCAGCCCTTCCAACACCAGCCCCTTCAACACCAGCCCTGCTAACACCAGCCCTTCCAACTCCAACCCCTCCTACACCAGCCCCTCCAATGCCAGCCCTACCAATCCCTGCCCCTCCAACCCTAACCCCTTCAACACCAGTCCCTCCAATGCCAGCCCTACCAATCCCTGCCCCTCCAACCCTAACCCCTTTAACACCAGTCCCTCCAATGCCAGACCTACCAATCCCTGCCCCTCCAATGCCAACACATCCAACACCTGCACCTACAATGCCAGCCCCTCTAACACCAACCCCTCCGATACCAGCCCCTCCAATGCCAGCCCTACCAATCCCTGCCCCTCCAATGCCAACCCCTCCAAAGCCTGACCCACAATGCCTGCCCATCCAACGCCAGCCCCTCCAATGCCTGTCCCTCTAACACCTGCCCCTACAATGCCTACCCTCCAATGCCAGCCACTGCAATAGCAGCCCCTCCAATGCCTGCCCATCCAATGCCTACCCCTCCAATGCCAGCCCCTCCAAAACCAGCCGCTCCAAAGCCTGCCCCGGGGGCAAAAATCCCTCATCCCTGGATGGCGGATGAGCTTTGGGAGGTCAGGAAGTGAGCTACTCGCTACGGAAACTCCAGCTTCCGACCTATTGGTGTATCCAGAGTACGTTTGTGCACATGTGTGTAACTATGCATGTGTGCTCTTGCATGGCTGTCTGTTACCTGATTACGTTACCTTTCCCTGATAGTACGGGGGTCTTTGAGAATTGCTCCACCTGCTGGCTTTGCCTCTTTTTCGCTAATGCAGCCCATGCTGAGAATTCCGAGGCCTCATTTCTGAATGTAAAAATGTATCACCTCATTCTGAATACCTGTGAGCATAGCAAGGCCATCCCCATTCATTCGTATGGTATGGGCATCCCTGGCAAGGCCAGCATTTACTGCCCATTCCTGAGTGCCCGTGTACAGGCAGTGGCATTCTTATTTAATTCATTTGTGGGACATGGGCATCGCTGGCTAGGCTCAGCTATTATTGTCCATTCCTACTTGCCGCCGAGAATGGCTCACTGAGACATTTTAGTGAGGGGCACTTAAGAGTCATTTGTGACTCATTTCTGTGGGTGCGGACTCACAGATGTGACTAAGGACTAAAGACTAAGGATGGCACTTCCCTTCCCCTGAAGGATGTCAGTGAACCAGATGTTTTTTTTCACTCCAATCGATTCATGCTCATCATTAGGCATTTAATTCCAGATGTTTTACTGAATTTCATTTCCACAGTCTGCCCTGGGGTTCCAACCTGGGTCCCCAGAGCGTTCCTCTGTGCCTCTGTCCAGATTAGTAGTCCAGCAGCGATACCACTGCTCCACCGCCTCTCCTTGTGCTGCCTTTTGAACCAATGGGTCACTTGCTAGGACACATGTGTGGCCAGGTGAGTGAGATTCTGGAGGCACATGTCGGTCAATCCTTCCTCGGCACAGCAGAGGGCGCTAGGCAGACCAGTTGGTTGTTTGCGATGGGTTTGTATGGTTTCATCGCCACAATTGCCAGTTCTAGTTTGTAACTGCAGATTTCACGAGCTGAGTAGGTCAGGCCAGGGAGCAGCTAGGTTTGTCGTTACGTGCTTAGAGGTGGTGAGGGGGGGGGGGGGGGGAAGAAGCCAGGGGGTTGGGAGGGCACTCAGTGGCTTTGGGGGGGTGGCAGGCAGTGGGAGTGTCAGGGTGGGGCAGGCGTGAGTATTATTTTAATCCCATCACAGCAGCTGGTGGAATTTAAATTCCATTTCTAAATCTGGAATTCCGGAAGCCAGTCTCCATAATGGTGACTGTGAGAATGCTTATCGATCGTTGCAAAATAAATGCCCCCTGTCTGGTTCACCCGTGTGCTTTAGGGAGGGAAATCTGCCACCTTTACCCTGTCTGGCCTATGTGTGAGTCCCAGACACATAGAAATGTGAGTTGGCTCTTCAAGTGCCCTCTGAAATGGCCGACAAACACAGGGGCAATTAGGGATGTTGCTGCTGGCACAACCTAGCTTGCTCACATCCCCTGTGAAAGAATAGAATTAAATAGGTGGCTCTGTATGAGATATAGTGAGCGTACGTGTATTTTATATAGTTCTGCCTTGTTAGGTGGGAGTTTGTGTGTGTGCGCAGCCTCGGAATTGTGGTTGATAACTTTTAGACAAACAAATGTCTAACAATAATATGATCAGGGATAGTCAGCATGGCTTTGTGAAGGGTAGGTCATGCCTCACAAACCTTATCGAGTTCTTTGAGAAGGTGACTGAACAGGTAGACGAGGATAGAGCAGTTGATGTGGTGTATATGGATTTCAGCAAAGCGTTTGATAAGGTTCCCCACGGTAGGCTATTGCAGAAAATACGGAGGCTGGGGATTGAGGGTGATTTAGAGATGTGGATCAGAAATTGGCTAGCTGAAAGAAGACAGAGGGTGGTGGTTGATGGGAAATGTTCAGAATGGAGTTCAGTTACAAGTGGAGTACCACAAGGATCTGTTCTGGGGCCGTTGCTGTTTGTCATTTTTATCAATGACCTAGAGGAAGGCGCAGAAGGGTGGGTGAGTAAATTTGCAGACGATACTAAAGTCGGTGGTGTTGTCGATAGTGTGGAAGGAAGTAGCAGGTTACAGAGGGATATAGATAAGCTGCAGTGCTGGGCTGAGAGGTGGCAAATGGAGTTTAATGTAGAGAAGTGTGAGGTGATTCACTTTGGAAGGAAAAACAGGAATGTGGAATATTTGGCTAATGGAAAAGTACTTGAAAGTGTGGATGAGCAGAGGGATCTAGGTGTCCATGTACATAGATCCCTGAAAGTTGCCACCCAGGTTGATAGGGTGGTGAAGAAGGCCTATGGAGTGTTGGCCTTTATTGGTAGAGGGATTGAGTTCCGGAGTCAGGAGGTCATGTTGCAGCTGTACAGAACTCTGGTACGGCCGCATTTGGAGTATTGCGTACAGTTCTGGTCACCGCATTATAGGAAGGACGTGGAGGCTTTGGAACGGGTGCAGAGGAGATTTACCAGGATGTTGCCTGGTATGGAGGGAAAATCTTATGAGGAAAGGCTGATGGACTTGAGGTTGTTTTCGTTAGAGAGAAGAAGGTTAAGAGGAGACTTAATAGAGGCATACAAAATGATCAGAGGGTTAGATAGGGTGGACAGTGAGAGCCTTCTCCCGCGGATGGAAATGGCTGGCACGAGGGGACATAGCTTTAAACTGAGGGGTAATAGATATAGGACAGAGGTCAGAGGTAGGTTCTTTACGCAAAGAGTAGTGAGGCCATGGAATGCCCTACCTGCTACAGTAGTGAACTCGCCAACATTGAGGGCATTTAAAAGTTTATTGGATAAACATATGGATGATAATGGTATAGTGTAGGTTAGATGGCTTTTGTTTTGGTGCAACATCGTGGGCCGAAGGGCCTGTACTGCGCTGTATTGTTCTATGTTCTATGTTCTAACTACCATGTGAACTAGGGTAACACCGTTCAACAGCGGGTAGACTGAATGGCATTTGCCTGCATCAGATCTTCTGACTTTGCCCATAGTGATGCCCAATGTGTGCTGACAAAAGGGCCGTTCTGGAGCAGTCAGGCTACAGCCAATTAGTTAACTGGTACCAG
The DNA here is from genome assembly GCF_047496885.1 of Scyliorhinus torazame. NCBI lineage: Eukaryota > Metazoa > Chordata > Chondrichthyes > Carcharhiniformes > Scyliorhinidae > Scyliorhinus > Scyliorhinus torazame. Next base: position 103,574,203 of record NC_092718.1, on the reverse strand, counting down.
GTCCCCGGGTGAAGATTGAGTGAATGGGGCTCCTCCAGGGATGGACCTGAGCTCACACAACTCACAGATTTGTCAGATCTGAATGTACAATCTTCGTTCCAGCACTCCCAGAGTGAAATATTTGTCTATGGATCGGCCAGACCTATAAACTGCAGAAATCACATCTTGTCATTTTCCCATCATATTGAAGCAGAAAGGGGGCGAGCTTCCAAATGACTGCACTGCTGTGGGAAAGTAGACTCACACGCACGCACGCACACTTGTACACACACATGCACACCCTCACACACACGCTGTCACACACACCCATCCATACACACACCCATGCACACCCTCACACACACACGCACGCACACAGATAATGCGCACAACCTCACGCACACACATCCATGCACACACTCTCACATATACATACACACAACCTCGCACACTCCCACCCACACACACAACCCTCATACATCACTACACCCGACAGCACAGCCTCACACACACATATCCATACATAATCATCCCACACACACACCGTCACACACACCCATCCATGTAGACAACTTCACACACATCCATACAAGCACCATCGCACACACACACGCACGCAAACACATGTACACATCCACTCTCACACAAACATATCCATACCACACACAGTCACAGTCCCTCTCTCATACACTCACAGACACACAGACAGACAGGCACATACACATGGTCTCACACACTCACACCGACTCACACTCACAAACATGCACACACACAACTATCCATTCACAAACCTTCATACACACCAGTCCATTCACACACTCTTATCAATGTGCACACTCTCACACACACCTATCCATCCGCACAGCCTCACACACAACCTCACACCCACCCTCAGACATAACCTCACAAGCACCATCACATACACCCTCACACACCCTCACGCACACCCTCACACACATATGCATACACAGACCCTCACACACACCCATCTAGTCACACACCTTCATGCACCCTCACACACACACCCTCACACATAACCTCACACACTCTCAGATATACCCTCACACACATCCTCACACACACCCTCGCACACACACCCTCACACATGTACCCTCACACATGCACCCTCACACACACTATCACATACACCCTTACACACATCCTCACACACCCTCACACACCTATGCATGCACACACCTTCACACACATACCCTCAAGCATACACACATACATACTTGCACCCTCACACACACCCTTTCATACACACACCCTCACATACAGATACATTCATACAACACCCTGAGACACACCCTCACACACACCCTCAAACACCCTCATACACACACATTCATACACATTCATACACACACCCTTATGCAAGCACCAATCTATGTACAGAATCTACAACATACATCCATACAAACACTCTTGCATGCACACATCCATATAACCTCACACACACATATCCATACCACACTCTCACATACAAACGCATATGCATTCACACACTTCCACACACACACAATCTCTGTCTCTCACACACACATACAGAAACACAGTCACAAACATACACTCAAACACACACATACTCACTCACAGTCACATACACACACATACACTCAGACACACATTCTCACTCACACACACACTGTCACACACACACTCACACAGACACACTGTCACACAATCCCAGTCACACTGTCACACATAAACACACACACATTCTCTCACTTACACAGTCACACATGCACTCACACTCACAAACACATCTCACTCACACAAACACAGGGATACTGTCACGCATACTCTCACTCACACGCACTCTCACACGGTCACTTGCGCACACATTCTATCACACCCACTCTCACTCAGACAGACACACAGTTACATGCATGCTGTCAAATACACAGTCACATAAACACACAGTCACACCGTCACTTGCCCACATACTCTCACTCACACAGACAGACACACACATACAGTGTCACACACACACACTCCATCATACACACTTTCACAGACACACACAGTGTCTCACACACACACAGTCACTCACATACTCTCACTCACACAGACACACATACAGTGTCACACCATCACTCGCACACACATTCTATCATACACACTCTCACACAGACACACACACAATGTCTCACACACACACACACAGTCACTCGTGCACACACTATGGAGACAGATCGATGGAGACGTGTTTGCTTAAGTGTCCCCTACTTGGGTCTAATTCGTGTTTGCTCAGACTCGCCGCCAGTCGACAGCTTGAGTGATGACACCCATTAAATAGTTAATCCGTCTGATTGAATGTTTGCTTCCTGTAAATTGAAACATTAAACAACAACGGATGGAGAAGGGGCGTCGAAAAATCAGTCATGAAAGATTCATTTTCTCCCAGTAATATCACATGAGTTCTGAATGTTTAAACATCTCGGAGTCCCGTCTAGCCAGCGAGAAGGGTGAGGGAGCGAGAGAGAGAGAGCCGTGTGAGGCTGCTGGATTAATGAGGCTCAGAGATTACATTTGATTGACTGACTGATCAGGTCGCCTTTACCAAGATTCAATTCACTCCCTTCGTTCAAAAAGAAAAATGACAATGAATTGTCCGATGGAGCTCGATCAATATTAGGTTAGAATAGCCTTGGGAGGGGGGCAAATGGACCAGGTGGCATCTCACAGCAGAGAAATGAGTGGGGCGGTTAAGGGACACATATTTGTTTTACAGTCTATCACTTTGGGTTCCGTTACGGACAGAGAGAGAGAGAGAGGGGGACCGACAAGAGGCAGAGAGCGAGACACGGAGAGAGAGAGACACAGAGACGGGGGGGGGGGGGGCAGAGAGAGGGGGGGGGACAATAGAAATGCATCTCGAAGAATCTCGAGGAATGGTAAAGACGGACTGACAGGGCATTGTATGCCTGCTGGGACGGGTTCATGGTTGTACCAGTCTTCACCTGGTGGCAGTACAGGGACCTGATACATGAGAAACATTGCCCTTTACTGCATCTGAGCAAAGCACTGGCTAATCCCCCCCCCCCCCCCCCCCAAATGTGACCTCCACGTAATGTGGGAGAGTGTGGCTGCCTGTTCAAACTGGAACAGCACTTTGACACTCGTGGGACAACAAACACGGTTACCTGCTTTACAAAGTTCTGGTGGACCCAAGTCAGTAAAACTCAGAGTGGATACCTGCTAGTTGCCAGTATTAAAGATTCAGCTTAACATCTGTGGATATCACCAGTATTCGTCTGTGTGTCTGTGTGATTCCGTGTGTATGTGTGTGTGGCTATGTCTGTGTGTGCCTGTGTATGACTGTGTGTGCATCTGTATGTGTTTATGTATATGTGGTCTATGTATGTGTGTGTGTCTGTGTGTATTGTGCGTATTTGTGCGTGTATTGGCGTGTGCCTGTGTGTGTTTGTCTGTGTGTGTGTCTGTGTGCATGTCCATTTGTGTGTTTGTATATACATGTGTGTGTGTGTCTGTGTGCATGCCCATTTGTGTGTTTGTATGTACATGTGTGTGTCTGTGTGCATGCCCATTTGTGTGTTTGTATATACATGTGTGTGTCTGTGTGCATGCCCATTTGTGTGTTTGTATATACATGTGTGTGTGTGTGTGTCTGTGTGCGTGTGTGTCTGTGTGCATGTCCATTTGTGTGTTTGTATATACATGTGTGTGTGTGTCTGTGTGCATGCCCATTTGTGTGTTTGTATATACATGTGTGTGTGTGTGTGTGTCTGTGTGCATGTCCATTTGTGTGTTTGTATATACATGTGTGTGTGTGTGTCTGTGTGCATGCCCATTTGTGTGTTTGTATATACATGTGTGTGTGTGTGTGTGTCTGTGTGCATGCCCATTTGTGTGTTTGTATATACATGTGTGTGTGTGTCTGTGTGCATGTCCATTTGTGTGTTTGTATATACATGTGTGTGTGTGTCTGTGTGCATGTCCATTTGTGTGTTTGTATATTCATGTGTGTGTGTGTCTGTGTGCATGCCCATTTGTGTGTTTGTATATACATGTGTGTGTGTGTGTCTGTGTGCATGCCCATTTGTGTGTTTGTATATACATGTGTGTGTGTGTGTCTGTGTGCATGCCCATTTGTGTGTTTGTATATACATGTGTGTGTGTGTCTGTGTGCATGTCCATTTGTGTGTTTGTATATACATGTGTGTGTGTGTCTGTGTGCATGTCCATTTGTGTGTTTGTATATACATGTGTGTGTGTGTCTGTGTGCATGTCCATTTGTGTGTTTGTATATTCATGTGTGTGTGTGTCTGTGTGCATGCCCATTTGTGTGTTTGTATATACATGTGTGTGTGTGTGTCTGTGTGCATGCCCATTTGTGTGTTTGTATATACATGTGTGTGTGTGTCTGTGTGCATGCCCATTTGTGTGTTTGTATATACATGTGTGTGTGTGTGTCTGTGTGCATGCCCATTTGTGTGTTTGTATATACATGTGTGTGTGTGTGTGTCTGTGTGCATGCCCATTTGTGTGTTTGTATATACATGTGTGTGTGTGTCTGTGTGCATGCTCATTTGTGTGTTTGTATATACATGTGTGTGTGTGTCTGTGTGCATGCCCATTTGTGTGTTTGTATATACATGTGTGTGTGTGTGTCTGTGTGCATGCCCATTTGTGTGTTTGTATATACATGTGTGTGTGTGTGTCTGTGTGCATGCCCATTTGTGTGTTTGTATATACATGTGTGTGTGTGTGTCTGTGTGCATGCCCATTTGTGTGTTTGTATATACATGTGTGTGTGTGTGTCTGTGTGCATGCCCATTTGTGTGTTTGTATATACATGTGTGTGTGTGTCTGTGTGCATGCCCATTTGTGTGTTTGTATATACATGTGTGTGTGTGTATCTGTGTTTTTTTCCATGTGGGCTTCGCTGGTTAGGCCAGCATGATTGCCCATCCCTAGATGCCCTTCAGAAGGTGGTGGTGAGCTGCCTCCTTGAACCACTGCTGTCCTTGAGGTGCAGGTACACCCACTATCATCATAGATTATCATAGAATGTACAGTGCAAAATTTACTATGTTGCTAGGGAGGGAGTTCCAGGATGTTGCCAAAGTGACAGTGAAGGAGCGGCCGATATATTTCCAAGTCAGGGTGGTGAGCAACTTGTAGGGGAACCTCCAGGTGGTGGGGTTCCCAGGTATTTGTTGCTCTTGTCCTTCTAGATGGTAATGGTCGTGGGTTTGGAAGGTGTTGTCGAAGGAAACTTGGTGAGTTACTGCAGTGCATCATGTAGATGGTACACACGGCTGCCAATTTTTATCGGTGGTGGAGGGTTGAATGTTTGTGGAAGGGGGAGCAATCAAGCGGGGCTGCTTTGTCCTGGATTGTGTCGAGCTTCTTGAGTGTTGTTGGAGCTGCACTCACCCAGGCAAGTAGAGAGTATTCCATCACACTCCTAACTTGTGCCTTGTAGATGGTGGACAGGCTTTGGGGGTTCAGGAGGTGAGTTACTCACCGTATGATTCCTAGTCTTCAGTATTAATGTGGCTAGTCCAGTTCAGTTTCTGATCAATGGTAATCCCAGGGTGTTGATTGTGGGGGATTCAGCGATGGTAATGCCATTGAATATCAAAGGGTGATGGTTAGATCCTCTCTTGTATGAGATGGTTATTGCCTGACACTTGTGTGGCTCGAATGTAACTTGCCACTTCTCAGGCAAAGCCTGGATATTGTCCAGGTCTTGCTGCATTTGGACATGGACTGTTTCAGTGTCTGAGGAGTCGTGAATGGTGCTGAACATTGTGCAGTCATCTGCAAATATCCCCACATCTTATGATGGAAGAGAGGTCATTGATGAAGCAGCTGAAAATAGTTGGGCCTAGGACACTACTCTGAGGAATTCCTGCCGTGATGTCCGGGAGCTGAGATGATTGCTCTCCAACCATCGCAACCATCTTCCTTTGGGCCTTGTATGGCTCCAACCAGCAGAGAGTTTTCCCCTGATTCCCATTGAATCCAGTTTTGCTCGGGCTCCTTGATGCCATATTCGGTCAAATGCTACCTTGATGTCAAGGGCAGTCACTCTCACCTCACCTCTGGCATTCAGCTCTTTTGTCCATGTTTGAACCAAGGCTGTAATGCGGTAAGGAGCTGAGTGACCCTGGCGGAACCCAAACTGAGCATCCGTGTGTTTGCATGTATCGGTGTGTGCCCATTTGTGTGAATCAGTGTGTGTCTGTGTGTAACGGTGTGTCTATGTGTGTGCCTACATGTATTGTTGTGTGTCTCTGTGTGTTTGTCTATGCATGTGTGTCTGTCTGTGTATGTCTGTGTGCATGTCTAGTTGTGTGTTTGTCTATGCATGTGTCTGTGTGCGCGTGTGTATAAGTGTGTGTGATGTGGGTGTATCAGCCTGTGTGTGTCGGTATGTTTGTGTGTATGTCGGTGTGACTGTATGAGTATTAGTGTGTGTCTATGCCTGTTTATGTGTGTGCCTGTGTGTTTGTCTATACATGTGTCTGTATGTGTCAATGCATGTATGTCTATGTGCATGTGTCTGTGTATCGGTAAATGTTTGTTTCTGTGTCTGTGTACATCTGTGTGTATAAGTGTGTGTGGGTGTGTCGGCCTGTGTGTATGTTTCTGTGTGTATCAATGCATGATTGTGTGTGTCTGAGTGTGTTGCTCTTATTAGCCTTAGTTTTGTTAGCTCTAATTCTGTCACCTTTGCTCACGAGTCGCCAGGTATCTTTCTGATACCGCCACGTGGTTCAAGCTCAAGTAATGATTAATAATGCAGCACACTGCTTAGTAAAAGTTAAATCAATGATCATTTATTATATACAGCAATAAATACTTATACAATAATCCTACTTCTAGACTATTACCTACCACTACAGGCCAATACTTAACTTTGGTAATGGCCCACCAGGTCAGGGAAACAAATGGTCTATCGAATTGGGTCTGGCCTGCGGGATTCAAAAAGGCTGGTACGAGTCGATAGTCTGGAGCACCTCTCTGGTAGCGATCGCTGGAGTAAGACTTACTTGTTCTTTCGTCGAAGGGTCTCGAAGGTTGCGAGTAGGAGAAGAAGGGTTGATCTGAACTTGGCCCCTATTTTTATAGTTCCCAGGGGCTTCCCGCCTCTCGGGGCGGACCTTGACCGTGGTTCCAAGTGATTGGACTTGGTCCCAATCACTTGGTTCGATATGCTCCAATAATGGGGCGATTCCTTGATCGGGGGGTGGTCGTCCACCTTTCTTTGTCTCAGCCACTGCTGGCGTCGAAAAGTCTGGATCGGCTTTATGTTGCTAATGTGTAGCAATTGTTCCCGGGGGCGGCTGCTTACTATGCAGATGGCTGGGTTGTTGTGATATGGATGGCTGCAGGTATCGGTCTGGGCCGACTTCCCCAGAGCCGAATACACTGTTTTGCCTGCAGCTGTCCGTTTGAGTCCTGTTGGCTGATTTTCCCATCAGCCTCTTTCGTTCGCCATTTTAGGTCGGGGGTTGACCATTTTACTCGGGAGTCAGCCATTTTAGGTCGGGGTTTGACCATTTTACTCGGGAGTCAGCCATTTTAGGTCGGGGTTTGACCATTTTACTCGGGAATCAGCCATTTTAGGTCGGGGTTTGACCATTTTACTCGGGAATCAGCCATTTTAGGTCGGGGTTTGACCATTTTACTCGGGAATCAGCCATTTTAGGTCGGGGTTTGACCATTTTACTCGGGAATCAGCCATTTTAGGTCGGGGTTTGACCATTTTACTCGGGAATCAGCCATTTTAGGTGGCTACAAGTGTCTGTGCGAATCTGCATGCTTCTGGTTTTGTGTGTATGTGTTTCTGTGTCTGCGTGTATGAGTATGTATCTGTGTGTCTGTTTCTGTGTGTGTTGGCGTGTGTGTCTGCATGTGTGTGTGTTTCTGTGTCTGTGTACATAGAATTATATAGAGTGATGTAGGTCGATGGACAATGAGCCTGGGCGGGTGGTTGAGGTTTCAGCAGGGGAACATTTTGGGAGTAGTGACCACAATTCCGTAAGTTTTAGGGTGCTTTTGGACAGGGATGAGGGTAACCCTCATGTGAAGGTGCTAAACTGGGGAACGGCAAATTGCGATAACATTAGACAGGAATTGAAGAATTTGGATTGGGTGCGGCTGTTGGATAGTAAATCAACATCGGAAATGTAGGAGTCTTTCAAGCGACAGTTCATTAGGATTCAGGAAAGTCACATTCCTGAGAGAACAAAGGATAAGTATGGGAAGTTTAGGGAACCTTGGATAACGAGGGATATTGTGAAGCTCGTCAAAAAGAAAAAGGACACTTTTGTACGGTCCAGAAGGGTGGGGACAGTCAAAACCCTTGAGGAGTATAAAGAAAGGAAGGTACTGAAGTGGGAAATTAGGAGGGCTAGGATGGTGTCATGAAAAGTCCTTGGTAAGTAGGATTAAGGTGAATCATAAAGCTTTTTATTCATATGTAAAGAGCAAGAGCGTGGCCAAGGAAAGGATTGGACCACTTAAGGACAGTGGGGGAAATGTATGTGTTGAGCCAGAGGAAATGGGCAAGGTACTAAGTGAGTACTTTGCATCGGTGTTCACCAAAGAAAAGGACTTTGTGGAAGATGATTCTTGGGTAGGGTGTGTGGACAGTCTGGGTCATGTTGACATTGAAAAGGAGGCGGTATTGGGTCTTTTAAACAATATTAAGGTAGATACGTCTCCTGGGCCGGATAGGATTTACCTCAGAATACTGAGGGAAGCAAGGGAGGAAATTGCTGGGACCTTGTCTGACATCTTGGTATCCTCATTGGCTACAGGTGAGATCCCAGAGGACTGGAGAATAGCTAATGTGGTCTCGCTGTTTAAGAAATGTAGCAGGGATAATCCTGGAAAGAACAGGCTGGTGAGCCTCACGTCGGTAGAAGGTAAATTACTGGAGAGAATTCTCAGGGGCAGGATTTATACCCATTTGGAAACAAATGGACTCATTTACGATAGCATGGTTTTGCGAAGGGGAGGTCGTGCCTCACTAACTTAATTGAGTTTTTTGAGGAGGTGACAAAGATGATTGATGAGGGGAGGGTGGTGGATGTTGTTTACATGGACTTCAGTAAAGCCTTTGACAAGGTGGCTCATGGCAGACTGGTACAAAAGGTGAAGTCTCATGGCACCAGAGGTGAAGTGGTAAGATGGATACAGAACTGGCTCGGTCACAGAAGGCAAAGGGTAGCAGTAGAAGGGTGTTTTTCTAAATGGAAGGTTGTGACTCGTGGTGTTCCACAGGGATCTGTGCTGGAGCCCCTGTTGTTTGTAGTATACATAAACGATTTGGAGGAAAACGTAGCAGGTCTGATTAGTAAGTTCGCGGATGACAACATGGTTGGTGGAGTGGCAGATAGTGTTGAGGATTGTCAGAGGATATATCAGGACATAGATAGGTTGGAGACTTGGGCAGAGAAATGGCAAATGGAGTATAACCTGGACAAATATGCATGTTGGTAGGTCTAACTTAGAGGGGAAATATACCATAAATGGCAAAACTCTTCGGAATATAGAAAGTCAGAGAGACCTGGGTGTGCAGGTCCGCAGATGTTTGATTGTAGTGCCAGTGCTCGCCCCTCAATGGTCGCTGAATCAGTCCAGGTGCGGCGCCAGTTTTGCTATCATAGAAGTCAACGAATCCTGCCCCAGCGTCAACACTTAGCCTCAGGGGCAGAGAATCTCACCCCCTGACTGTCACTCTTCCTGACAATGATGTCGTCAATGTGATGTCAGTGCCCAGAGTGAGGGAGCTTGCAGGATGTCTTATTTTGGTTTGGGAGCAGGAGAACCGTGTTGGTGAGAAGAAGCTCGTGCTCAGCGCAGAATTGCAGGAGCAGAAGACCGTTGCTGTCCCCTTTCCCAACTCTGTTTTTTGCCGATGAGACCTCCCCAGGTTTGGTGATGTCTGTTGTCTCTGGCATTAATGTCACCAAGAATGATCAGCTTGTCAGACTTTGTTGCCTGCAGCCAGGGAGTGGAGGTCTTCATAGAATTTCTCCTTGATGATTTCAGGATTGGTCATTGAGGGGGCATGTATGCTGATGATGGGAGCTTGCTTCTTGCCTGCCAGTGGGATATTGAGTGATATGCAGTGGTTATTTAGACCCTTTGGAAGGCTGGTTAGCTTGTTCACCGGTTTGACTGAGAACCCCACACCAGCCTGCTGCTGGTCCTCTTTGGCTCAACCACTCCAGAAGAAAGTGTATCCTGCCCCTAATTTGCTGAGTTGATCTTCCTCTGCAAGATGCATTTTGTTGAGTGCAGCAATGTCGACTTTGTATGGGGCTGGCTTTCTGCCCACGAGGGAAGGCCTCCGTTCTGGCCTATCGGTTTCGGTGTTGTCCATGAACGCAGGCACATTCCAGGCACCAAAGGAAGGATGTGTGACATTTGCTTTCCTTCTCTTTTTGACATCACTACCGTGAAAGTGGGAAGCCCTCCAGCCGTGGTAAGCAGGTCAGGTTGTGTTGAAGCAGGCAATGTGTGGGGCACCTTTTCTCGCCTCTTCCTCAGACTATGGAGGTGAGCAGTGTGGTCCTGAAAAGGGCTGCTAAGTTACTCGAGTGGCTGCCAGGTTTCACCGCTGCTTTGGTTCAGTGACAGATGACCCTACAGCCTGGGCCACTGTGGGCAGGTTGTTGGCTGCAGCTCCCCATGAATCACACTTACTTCTTTGTCACTTACCCATTACCACAGGACTGGAGGCTTGATAGATGTATGACGATGACTTGCGTATGAATTTGATTTGAGTGAAGGAGATCTATCCACCATCAGCCTCACTCCCTCCTCCCTCGTCCACCTGTTTCCACTATCAGGACAGAGTCTTGCACGGCAGCACGGTAGCATTGTGGATAGCACAATTGCTTCACAGCTCCAGGGTCCCAGGTTCGATTCCGGCTTGGGTCACTGTCTGTGCGGAGTCTGCACATCCTCCCTGTGTGCGTGGGTTTCTTCCGGGTGCTCCGGTTTCCTCCCACAGTCCAAAGATGTGCAGGCTAGGTGGATTGGCCATAATAAATTGCCCTTAGTGTCCAAAATTGCCCTTAGTGTTGGGTGGGGTTACTGGGTTATGGGGATAGGGTGGAGGTGTTGACCTTGGGTAGGGTGCTCTTTCCAAGAGCCGGTGCAGACTCGATGGGCCGAATGGCCTCCTTCTGCATTGTAAATTCTATGATGATCTATGATCTATGAGAGTCTGGATGAGCTGGGTGCAGTGGATGACCAGGACATCTTAGACCATAAGACATAGGAGCAGAATCAGGCCACTCGGCCCATCGAGTCTGCTCCGCCATTCAATCATGGCTGATACTTTCTCATCCCCATTCTTCTGCCTTCTCCCCATAACCCCTGATCCCGTTATTAATCAAGAACCTATTGTGGTAGTCACCACTGTTTGTATAATATGTATATGAGAGATAATACGGTAAGGCTCCTGTACTACAGATACGGGGGTAGATCCCTGCCTGCTAGCTCCGCCCAGTAGGCAGAGTATAAATGTCTGTGCTCACTGAGCTGCAGCCATTTCGGTAGCAGCTGCAGGAGGCAACACATCTCTGCTTAATAAAGCCTCGATTACTCTCTACTCTCGTCTCGTCATAATTGATAGTGCATCAATTTGTTAAGCAGAGATATTACAGCGATGGAATTACGCATCAAGCCAGATCGCCTACAGCTGCACCGTCAAGCAGACAACGCCACGTCGGCCTTCGACCCCTGGCTAGCTTGCTCTGAAGCTTACATCGGAACAGCGACAGAACAACCCTCAGAAGCACAGAAACTCCAGATCCTGTACTCACGGTTGAGCTCCGATATTTTTCACCTGATCCGGGATGCGCCCAACTACACTGAGGCCATGGCGCTTCTGAAAGCATGGCTACATCCGGCTGATCAACAAACTCTACGCCAGGCACCTCCTGTCCACGCGGCAACAACTCCCCGATGAGTCATTGGACGATTTCTGCCGTGCCCTGCACGCCCTGGCGAGGAACTGCGATTGCCAGGCAGTTTCGGCCGTTGAACATACTGAACTCTTAATCAGGGACGCTTTCGTTACGGGCATGGGGCCGGCGTACATCTGCCAGCGCCTCTTAGAAGGGGGTACGCTCGACCTCACGGCGACCAAGAAACTCGCGACCTCACTAACGGTAGCCTCCCGTAATGTACAATCATACGCCCCCGACCGCACGGCGCCCCCATCATCGAGATCATGGGCTCCACCAGCGGCCGCCCCCAGCCAACCCCAAGCCTGCGCGTGCGGCAGCCAGCAAACCCCGGGAGGCCCCAAGTGCTATTTCTGCGGGCAGACAAAGCACCCCCGGCAACTCTGCCCGTCGCCGAGTGTAATCTGCAAGACCTGCGGGAAGAAGGGGCATTTCGCTGCAGTGGGCCAGGCCCGTCAATCGCCGCTGTATCCAGGCCCATTGTTCCTGCACCCCCCACGTGCGACCCGTGGGCACTGCCATTTTCGTCCCCGCAGCCCACGTGGGCGCCGCCATCTTCCTCTCAGCAGAACACGTGCGACACGTGGGCACTGCCATCTTCCTCTCAGCAGAACACGTGCGGCCTGTGGGCGCCGCCATCTTTAACGCCGCCCGCCATGTGCGCCCCGTGGGCACCGCCATGTTCGGCGCCATTTTGGACGGTGCCTCAGGATCCCTGCTCGTCGGGCACTTCATCTGGCCGCTCATCACCCGCCACCGCTGCCGACCAGCCCGGGGCCCACCAACACCAGCCGCAGCTCGCCTCCATCACGCTCGACCAATCCCGGCCACACAACCTCAACAACGACGGTGAAAGCGGTGGGCACAAGACATCTTGCGTTCTTGACTCTGGGAGCACGGAGAGCTTCATCCACCCCACTATGGTAAGGCCCTGCTCCCTCGTGGTACACCCTGTTACCCAGAGAATCTCCCTGGCCTCTGGATCCCATTCCGTGGAAATCCTGGGGTACTGCATCGCCGCCCTCACCGCCCAGGGCGTAGAGTTCAGCAATTTCCGGTTCTACGTCCTCCCCAACCTCTGCGCTGCCTTGCTACTCGGCCTGGACTTCCAGTGCAACCTCCAAAGTCTAACTCTAAAATTCGGCGGACCCCTACCACCCCTCACCATATGCGGCCTCACGACCCTTAAGGTCGATCCACCCTCCCTGTTTGCAAATCTCACCCCGGATTGTAAACCCGTCACCACCAGGAGCAGATGGTACAGTGCCCAGGACAGGACCTTCATTAGGTCGGAGGACCAGCGGCTACTGCAGGAAGGCATCGTTGAGTCCAGCAACAGCCCCTGGAGAGCCCAAGTGGTAGTAGTAAATACTGGGGAGAAACAGTGGATGGTCATTGACTACAGTCAGACCATCAATTGGTACACGCAGCTCGACGCGTACCCCCTCCCACGCATATCTGATATGGTCAATCAGATTGCACAGTACCGGGTCTTCTCAACAGTGGCCCTGAAATCTGCCTACCACCAGCTCCCCATCCACCCGGAGGACCGCCAATACACTGCGTTCGAAGCAGACGGCCGCCTTTACCACTTCCTTAGGGTTCCCTTCGGCGTCACTAATGGGGTCTCGGCCTTCCAACGGGAGATGGACCGAATGGTTGACGGGTACTGACTGTGAGCCACCTTCCCGTACCTAGATAACGTCACCATCTGCGGCCATGACTAGCAGGACCACGATGCTCACCTTTTCAAATTTATCCACACCACCAAACTCCTGAACCTCACGTATAACAAGGAGAAGTGCGTGTTCAACACCAACTGCTTAGCCATCCTCGGCTACGTTGTGCTAAATTGAGTCTTAGGGCCCGACCCCTCCCCCACTGCCCCAAGGCCCTCAAACGATGCCTGGGGTTCTTCTCATATTATGCCCAGTGGGTCCCTAACTATGCGGACAAGGCCCGCCCACTCATCCACTCCACAGTTTTCTCCCTGACGGCCGAGGCTCACTAGGCCTTTAACCGGATCAAGGCCGACATCGCCAAGGTCGCGATGCACGCGGTCGACGAGACGCTCCCTTTTCAAGTCGAGAGCAATGCATCAGACGTCGCTCTGGCCGCCACCCTCAACCAGGCAGGCCCGTGGCATTCATTTCCCGCATCCTCCATGCCTCCGAAATTCAACACTCCTCTGTTGAAAAGGAGGCCCAAGCCATCGTTGAAGCTGTGCGGCATTGGAGGCATTTCCTGGCCGGCAGGAGATTCACTCTCCTCACTGACCAATGGTCGGCTGCCTTCATGTTTAATAATACACAGCGGGGCAAGATCAAAAATGATAAAATCTTGAGGTGGAGGATTGAGCTCTCCACCTACAATTACGAGATATTGTATCGCCCCGGTAAGCTCAACGAGCCCCTCGATGCCCTATCCCGAGGTACATGTGCCAGTGCACAAGTGGACTGACTCCGGGCCCTACACGATGGTCTCTGTCACCCAGGGGGTCACCCGGTTCTTTCACTTCATAAAGGCCCGCAACCTACTCTACTCCATTGCGGAAGTCAGGGCGGTCACCAAAGACTACCAGGTCTGCGCGGAGTGCAAACCGCACTTCTACCGGCCAGACCGAGCGCACCTGGTGAACGCCTCAGCATGGACTTCAAAGGGCTCCTCCTCTCCTCCGACCGAAACACGTACTTCCTGAACGTGGGTCGATGAATAATACTCCAGATTCCCCTTCGCCATCCCATGCCCCGATATGACGTCTGCCACAGTCATCAAAGCCCTCAATAGCATCTTCACCCTGTTCAGTTTCCCCGCTTACGCCCACAGCGACTGGGGATCCTCCTTTATGAATGATGAGCTGCGTCAGTTCCTGCTCAGCAAGGGCATTGCCTCCAGCAGGACAACCAGCTACAACCCCCGGGGAAACGGGCAGGCGGAGAGGGAGAACGGGACGGTCTGGAAGGCCGTCCTGCTGGCCCTATGGTTTAAAAATCTCCCGGCCTCCCGCTGGCAGGAGGTCCTCCCGGATGCCCTCCACTCCATCCGATATTTACTTTGCACTGCGACTAATGAAACCCCCCATGAACGTCTCCTTGCCTTCCCTAAGAAGTCTACCTCCAGGGTTTCGCTCCCAACGTGGCTGGCAGCTCCAGGACCCGTTCTCCTCCGCAAGCACGTGCGGCTCCACAAGGCGGGCCCATTGGTCGAGAGGGTACAGCTACGCTTATGTGGCGTACCCCGACGGCCGCCAAGGCACAGTCTCCCTCAGGGACCTGGCACCAGCTGGTTCCCCCCCCCCCCCCAATTGCCCTGCCGCCACCCATCCTCCCCCCAGTGCACCTCACTACAGCCCCCATCCCAGGACGATCCATCCTCCCATTGGTACCACCCGGGGATGAGGATGAGGACTACACGTTCCGGAGTCACCGGCGACCAAGCCGGCACCTGCCTCACCACCAGGACTGCGGCGCTCACAACGGAGGATCAAGGCACCTGACCGGCTAAATTTGTGAACTTTCAGCAAACTGTACTCTTTAAAAATGCTCACATACCATGTAAATAGTTTACCACCACCCCCGCTGGACTCCTTTTTACTGGGGGTGAATGTGGTAGTCACCACTGTTTGTCTAATACGTATATGAGAGGTAATACGGTAAGGCTCCTGTACTACAGATACGGGAGTAGATCCCTGCCTGCTGGCTCCGCCCAGTAGGCGGAGTATAAATGTGTGTGCTCACCGAGCTGCAGCCATTTCGGCGGCAGCTACAGGAGACAACACATCTCTGCTTAATAAAGCCTCGATTACTCTCTACTCTCATCTCGTCGTAATTGATAGTGCATCACCTATATATCTCTGTCTTAAAGACACTCAGTGAATTGGCCTCCACAACCTTCTGCGGCAAAGAGTTCCCCAGATTCACCACCCTCTGGCTGAAGAAATTCCTCCTCATCTCTGTTTTAAAGGATCGTCCCTTTAGTCTGAGATGGTGTCCTCTGGTTCTAGTTTTTCCTACAAGTGAAAATATCCTCTCCACGTCCAATCTATCCAGGCCCCACAGTATCTTGCAAGTTTCAGTAAGATCCCCTCTCATCCTTCTAAACTCCAACATGTACAAATACAGAGTCTTCAAACGTTCCTCATACGACAAGTTCTTCATTCCAGGGATCATTCTTGTGTACCTCCACTGGACCCTTTCCAAGGCCAGCACATTCTTCCTTAGATATGGGGCCCAAAACTGCTCCCAATACTCTGACCAGAGCCTTATACAGCCTCAAAAGTACATCCCTGGTCTAGTATTCTAGCCCGCTTGACATGAATGCTAACATTGCATTTGCCTTCCTAACTGCAGACTGAACCTGCACATTAACCTTAAGAGAATCATGAACAAGGACTCCCAAGTCTGCTTTCCGAACCATTTCCCCATTTAGAAAATAGTCTGTGCCTAAATTCCTCCTTCCAAGTGCATAACCTCACACTTTTCCACATTGTATTTCATTTGCCACTTCATTGCCCACTCTCCTAGCCTGTCCAAATCCTTCTGCAGCCCCCTTGCTTTCTCACTACTACCTGTTCCTCTTCAGTGCCTTGTCCTGCACTTCATGCTCCACAACGCGTTGCTGATACTGCCTTCCATCTCGTTGAACCCATTTGTAGTTTCCTCCGTGCTGTCCACCAGGATCGGACTTCACACACCCACCTCACCAAGGCCTAAGGCCCGTCGGCTGCCCTCATCTGGTTTAGTCCGCCCGTCGAGCCGGTTTTCTAGGGTGTGGCAGCTGTCACAAGCAGGCAGCTACTTGGAGCCACAGGTGAGAGCTGAGTGTCAGGTTGGGCCCAATGTAGGAAATCTGCTGTCCAAAAAGAAGACTGCGATGTGATTCCCTGACAGAGGTACTATCCCCAATCGTGACATCCGATAAACCCCTAAGTGATATAGAGAAGTATAGACTGACATGGAGTGATGTAGAGTATTGTAAATTGATGGAGGATGATACAGAGCGATATTGAATAATAGTTATATGAAATCATATAGAATGCTATAGAGTTATAAAAATGATATGGAATGATATAGAGTGACATAAGTGATACAGATTTATATGGAATGATATAGAGATACGGAGCGATATAAAGTGGTATAGAATGGTATTGAATAATGTAGAGTGATGTTGAGTGTCACAGATTGATACAGAATGATATAGAATGCTGTAGAATTATGTAGAGTGATAGAGAGTGATATAGAATGGCACAGTGTGGTGTACTGTGTTGTAATGTTATACAAGTGGTACAGAATGATTTGGAGTGGCACAGGAAGTTATAAAGTGATTAATGAGTTAACAATACAAATAGAGACAAAAGGATATGATTTGGTGACGTTACTGAGACACGGTTACAAGGAGACCAGGTCTGGGAGTTGAAGAACCAAGCAAAATCAGTTTTTTGGAATGATGGATCGAAAGAAAAAGATGGTGGTATAGCTGTGTTAGTAAAGGAAGGTATCAGTGCTCTAATGAGAAATGATATAGGCATTGGCAATCAAGATGTGGAATCTGTCTCAGTAGAAATAAGAAATAGCAAAGGAAAGAAGTTCCTGGTGGGAGTAATCTATAGGTTCCCAAACAGTAGTTCTGCAGTGGGGCACAGTACAAACCAAGAAATACTGGGGCCTTGTAAGAAAGGTACAATAATTATGGGTGATTTTAATATACAAGCAGATTGGACTAATCAAATTGGGAAGGGTAGCCCACGAGGGAAAGTTAATTGAACGTATTAGAGATTATTTCTTGGAGAAATATGCTGTGGAAGTAGCCAGGGAGCAGGCTACTCTGGATTTGGTATCTTGTAATGAGGAGGGATTAATTAATGATCTCATAGTTAAGGACCCTCCAGGGAAGAGTGATCATCGCATGATAGAATTTCAAATACAGTTTGAGGGCAAGAAACTGGAGTTCCACACTAGCATTCTGGAGTTAAACAAAGGTAATTATGCTGGCAGGAGGACAGATTTGGCCCTAGTGGAGTGGGCAGGAAGACTAAAAGGCAGGACAGTTGATGAGCAGTAGCAGTTGTTTAAAGACATTTTCAATTGCTCCCAACTAAAATATATTCCAGAGACAAAGGAAGATTATAAGAGGGAAGAAAACATTCATGGCTAAACAGGAAGTTAAAGGTAACATAAAAACAAAAACTAAGGCATGCCATATTGCAAAGGCCATTGGCAAGTTGGAAGTTTGGGGACATTTTAAAAATCACCAAAGGGTTACTATAAAAAGTAATAAAAAGAGCAAAGGTAAATCATGAAAGAAAACTAGTGCAAAGTATAAAAAATGTTAGCAAAAGCTTCTATAAGCGTATAAAAGGGAAGACAGTAGCTAAAGTTAACCTTGGTCCCTTGGAGGATGGAACCGAGGGGTTAATAGTGGGGACCACAAAAATGGCGGAGAAACTACATCAATATTTTGCCTCTGTTTTCACAGTGGACGACACTAATATCACTGCAATAGTAACAGATAAATCAAAGTAACAGAAAGGGAGGGACTTAGAACATTCATCATCATTAGGGGAAAAGTACTAAACAAATTATTGGTATTGAAGGCAGACATGCCCCCAGGGCCTGATGGCATACATACTAGGGTCTTAAAGGAAGTGACAGCAGAGATAGTGGTTCCATTGGGTATAATATTCCAAAATTCCCTGGATGGGGGAAAGGTTTCAGTGTACAGAAAGATGCTAATGTAACACCTTATTCAAAATGAGAGGGAGCAGAAAATAGGAAACTGTAGACTGGTTAGTTTAATATCTGTCTTGGGAAATTGTTAGAATCCCATTATTAAGGAAGTAATAACAGGACATTTGGAAAGTTGAAACCCAATCCATCAGTCAGCATGGTTTTATGAAGTGTAAATCGTGTTTGACTAATTTGCTAGAGATCTTTGAAGATTTAACAAGCCAAGTGGATAATGAGGATCCTGTAGATGTCGTATGTTTGGACTTCCAGAAGGTATTTAATAATAATAATTGCTTATTGTCACAAGTGGGCTTCAATTAAGTTACTGTGAAAAGCCCCTCGTCGCCACATTCCGGCGCCTGTTCAGGGAGGCCGGTACGGGAATTGAACCCGCGCTGCTGGTCTTGTTCTACATTCCAAGCCAGCTGTCTTAGCCACTGTGCTAAACCAGCCCCTTAATAGGATGCTACACAAAAGGATAATACACAAGGTAAGATCACATGGGGTTAGGGGTAATTTATTAACTTGGATAGAAGACTGGCTCACTGACAGAACTCAGGGTTGGGATAAATGGGTCTTTTACTGGTTGGCAAGAAGCAACTAGTGGGGTGCCACAGAGTTTGATCCTTGGGCCCCAACTATTTACTATGTATATTAATGATTTGGACATAAGAATAGAAGGTACAATAGCCAAATTTGCAGATGCCACTAAAATAGATGGGACAGTCATTTGCAATGAGGAAATAAGAACCTTAGAAATGGATATAGATCGGTTAGGTCATTGGGCCAAAGTGTGGCAGATGGAATTTAACATGGGTAAGTGTGAGGTCATCCATTTTGGTCAGAAAAATAGAAAGGCAACTTATTATCTAACAGGAGAGAAACTTCAGAGTGCTTCAGTGCAGAGGGATCTCTTGCATGAATCACAAAACCTAGTATAAAGGTACAGCAGGGAATAAGGAAGGCAGATGGAATTTTGGCCTTCATAGGTAAAGGGATAGAATATAATAGTAGGGAGGTGAGACCACATCTGAAGTACTATGTGCAGTTTTGGTCCCCTTATTTGAGGAGGGATGCAGTTGCATTAGGGGCAGTTCAGAGGAAGTTCACTGGATTAATTCCAGTGATGAGGGGATTGTCTTCTGAAGAGGGATTGAGCAGTATAGGCCTATACCCTCAAGTTTAGAAGAAATGGAGGTGATCTAAATGAGGTATCTAAGATGATAAAAGGTACTGACAAAGTGCACATAGAGGGGCTCTTCCTCTTGTGAGGCAATTAAGAATGGGAGATCAAAGTTTCAGGATAAGGGGCAGCAGATTTAAAACAGATGAGGAGAAAGTACTTCTCAAAGGGTTGTGAATCTGTGGAATTCACTACCCCAGAGTGTGGTGGATGCCAGGACATTGAGTAAATTTAAGGAGGAGGTAGTCAGATCTTTAATTAGTCATGGTTGAAGGTTTATGGAAAACAGGCAGGAAAGTGGAGTTGAGGCTGATATGAGATCAGCCATGATTATATTGAATGGTGGAGCAGGCTCGAGGGGCTGGATTGCCCACTCCTGCTCCTAGTTCTTATGGAGTGGTGTAAGTGATATAGACCATGATTACAAGGATAGGGCGGGGAAGTGACCCTAGGTAGAGTGCCCTTTCAAAGGGTTGGTGCAGATTTGGTGCCCTGGATGGCCTCCTTCTGCAGTTGTAGGAATTCTGTTCAGCTCTGTTCTGATACAGAACAATGTTGTTATGAATGCCGCTGATGTTCAATGCAAGGGCATTACAAATCCCAGAAGGGAAACTTGTTTATTTTTTGTGATTTGGAAAAAGAAATGTGAGGAAAGAGATGAAACCCGGTGAGGAAAGGATCAGTCTTGTTGTACATTATTCAAATAACAACATTTTTATTAAACTTTCAAACAAAAAAACAAGCCAATAGTAAAGAATAACATTTACAATTAACACAGTAATGGTTCCGCAGGCAGCATACTTAAATTGCACGCACTCACCCCAATCTACTTTCTTAAACTCCAAGAATACACCCTCCCCAAAACATCAGCCCATAGGTTTTAATCCTGAGACAACTCCACCAAATAAATACCATACAAGACCTGTGGCTTGCTTTTGGAAAACATTCCTTCTAATTTAGAGTAGAGCATCTGGGGTCAAACACAGACAGCTTCTTCTGCTTTATGTCCAACAGCTTAACTCTATCTGCAAACCAGGCATGGCTATGATCTGGACTACTCTAATTTGCTTAGCAAAGTATCAACTTCACCCTGTTACTAGTCTAATCTACATTTGATTTAGATTTATTGTCACGTGTACCGAGGTACAGAGAACAGTATTATTCTGCTTACAGTTCAGACAGACTGTTTCAATCTTAAAAACATAGGACATACGATAAATACACAATGTAAATACATAGACATACACACCGGGTGAGGCATACAGAATATAGTGCTACAACAGTAGAGAAGATTCATAGAGAGATCAGTTCAGTCCATAAGAGGACCATTTAGGAGTCTGGTAACTGTGGGGAAGAAGTTATTTTTGAACCTGTTGGTGCGTGTTCTCAGACTTTTGTATCTTCTGCCCGATGGAAAAGGTTGGAACAGAGAATCTCACAATTCCTCAGTGTGCCTACCTTTCCAATTCTTTATTTTTCATTTCCCCCCATTTTGTAAAAATGAAGCACCATAATTAACAGGTGATTCCATTTCTCAGCTATGTCTTACCAGTTCCCCCTTATCTAAGATTACAAACATCAGAAGGAATGCATTAATATGAAGTATAACCCAAAATGTTTACAAGTAAGGTCCATAACAGTTCTTTTACATGTGTGATAGTACATCAGCAATGATGTTCCCTCTTCCAGTCACAGGAATGATTTTCAAGTTGAAGTTTGAAATAATAAACTCCATCGAAATAACCTAGTTTTCCAATTTCAAAATCTCTCCAGACATTTCAAGACACTATGGGTCCATATAACATAATTATTGTAAAATCTATTCAGCCTCAGAAATGCCAAAATCTTTTTCCTTGTTGTGGTTTCCAGAAAATTCCAAGTGGCTTTTATTTTCACATCTCATGGAGCCTTCTGACTGTGTGGCACAGCATGACATAAATATCAGATTTGGCCTTTGGAAAACTCACTTGTGCAAAATTCATAACCAAGTTGGCTTTTCTTAAGTCTTCAAATAGTTCTTTTAGGTGTTGTAAATGCGCCTCCCAACTTTGACAAAACACCACCAAGTCGTCCATATGTACAACACAGTGATTTCGTCCATGAAGTCTGGAGTGTGTATCAGAATTTCCCAATTTGGAATGGTCCACTAAACCTAGCTTCTAAAGTTCACCCGATTCAGGTAATAAAACTAACACTTTCTCCCCAATCAAACATGACTAGTTTGTGCCTTATTTACAGCCTTTGGGCAGGATTCTCCGCCCCGCCAACCCCGTTCCGGCAGCCAGCCAATGGGGTTTCCCACCATGTCCATCCCACACCACCGGGAAACTCGGGGGTGTGGGTGAAATGCTGGCGAAGTGGAGGATCGTGCCGATACTTTTAAATACTTCCTCACCAATTCACATGCCCCATTCAGTCTATTTCTGAAATTTGACACATAGTCTGAGATTGCAGTTTCTGAATCCTTTTCCTGGATTAATTTTGGTGGCCCTCTCACTTCATTTCAATAAACCAATTTCAAGGGGCTAAATTTTGTAGAATCACTTCATGAATCCCTGATGGCAAATAGGAAAAATGGAATCCAGTCATCCCAGCCATGCGCGTGTGACTCTTACTATATAATTTCATCATCATTTCCAAAGTTTGTTGCTATCTCTCTGCTGCTCCCTGCGATTCTGGATGATATGCTGATGCGCTATATTATTTTACCTCCAGGCTATGACATCCTTAAATAATCCTGACATAACATTCAAACAGCTCCAGGGTCCCAGTTTCGATTCCGGCTTGGTTCACTGTCTGTGCGGAGTCAGCACGTTCTCCCCGTGTGTGCGTGGGTTTCCTCCAGGTGCTCCGGTTTCCTCCCACAGTCCAAAGATGTGCAGGTTAGGTGGATTGGTCATGCTAAAATTGCCCTTAGTGTCCAAAATTGCCCTTAGTGTTGGGTCGGGTTATGGGGATAGGGTGGAGGTGTGAGATCGGGTAGGGTGCTCTTTCAAAAGAGCCGGTGCAGACTTGATGGGCCGAATGGCCTCCTTCTGCACTGTAAATTCTATGATTCAATATGATTCAAAAACCTTGATCCAATTGCATTTATTATGGTGAGCCATATCCAGTTAAGAATTTAGTTAATTCTTCTACCACTCCCTTCACTGCAATGTTTCTTAATAGCGTGACTTCAGGAAATCTGGTGGACACATCCATAATCATTAGTAGGTATTGATTTTAAGTCCTTGTTTTAGGAAATGGTCTTACACAATCTACTAAAACTCTTGTTAAATGTTCTTCAAAAGATGGAACCGGAATTAAAGTCACCTGTTTTATTACAACTTGAAGTTCCCCTATTATTTGTCACTTGCGACATGTTTGACAAAACGTAACCACATCTTTGTGTAGCCCAGGCCAAAGAAACTGTTTTTGTATCTTCACTTGAATTTTCCTTATTCCTAAATGCCCGGCTAATGGAATTGCATGAGCTATTCTTAGAACCTCTTTCCTATACTTTGGTGGTAGTACAACCTGTTGAATCTCTGCTCATTTTTCACCTGCAGTAACACTAGTAGGTCACCATTTTCTCATTGCCATGTTATCCTTCAGGTAATAACATTCAGGAATTATTTGAAATTCCAATTCTGAATATGCCCTTTCACAAATCTGTTTTATCGTTTCTTCTCCTTGCTGCAACTCTTAGCAGTTTTTTGAATTAAATGCGTCCATTTCCTTATCTCCTTCCCTTTCACACTCACCCAGCTCACTAAAGGTAGTGCCAGCTAAATGTATCTCACTGCTCTTATCCAGTGTTCTAGACTTCTTCTCCTCCTCCATTTTATTACATGTGCCTGGGAACCCATTAACACACAATCAGGAAACAGTCCGGGATTGTGAATTTGCAATTCTGCTGTAGCTTGAGCTTCTATGGGCTGCTCAACTACAGTGGGCACCACTATCAGGTGACCCAACTATATCATTACCGAATATACATTGAACACCTGCAATCGGCAATATTTCTACCACTCCTGCAACCACTTCTAATGTCTTTCAATTACTCCTCAAGTTTACTTCAGCCAGAGGAATTATTTGAAACTCCCCATGAATACTCCTGACAAGAACGTCTCCCTTCAAAATCACCTCTGGACAGAAAATATCTTCACCCCACACCATTATGAGAGGCAGTGGCACAGTGGTATTGTCACTGGACTAGTAATCTAGCACCGGATAATGTTCTGGGGACCCAGGTTCGAATCTCGCCATGGCACATGGGGAAATTTGAAATTTGAATTCAATAAAAAATTTGGAATTAAAATCTACTGATAACCATGAAACCATTGTCGATTGTCATACAAACTCATCTGGTTTGCTAATGTCCTTTAGGGAAGGAAATCTGCCATCCTTACCTAGCCTGGCCTACATGTGACTCCAGACCCACAGCAATGTGGTTTTGCTCTTAACAATGTCACTCAGTTTGAGGACAATTAGGGATGGGCAACAAATGCTGGTCTTGCCAGTGATACCCGCATCTCATGAAATAATAAAGAATAAAAATAGTGGTTGACTTGCTCCAGTATCTCTTAAAGTGTTAATATCTTTGACCACTCATTTCTGTAAATATGAAATGATCTTTCCTTCACACACAAAGTCCTTCAACACATCAGCTACTGCTGTTCACTCTGTCCCTGAACACGCTGTGCCACTCATTTTCACACCTCCATTCAGTCCTATTCTTTGCTCCTCTCTGCGTACCATTAACTCTTAATGGTTTTTCTTGTTTCGCAGTCTCTAACTGGCTACTTCCATTCTTAATGCCCACAATTCCAACTGCTTTGCCTACTCGTCTCCAGCACACTGACTTTGTATAGCCCAGTTTATAACAATAAAAGCATCTAACCTTCCTAATATCACTTGTACCACCAACACTTTTCTTATGCTGAGGTGGAATCTCTTTACGCTTACCTGACTTCCCTTTGTCTCACCTTCCCATTTTCTGCATTTCTCAGGTCTAAAACGGTGTTGAAAAAAAGGATTTGATCGATGAACCAGTTCGTAGTCAACAGCCAGTTCATCGGCCGGCTTGGCAGTTTTAACACTTTGTTCCTCCACATGGGTCCCTATCACTGAAGGTAATGAATCGTTGAATTCTTCGAAAGGAATTATTTCTCTAAGAGCCTCAGAGGTTCCTTCCATCTTTAATGCTCTCACTCACCTATCAAAATGACTTTGTTCAACCCTTTAACATTCAATATATGTCTGTCCAGATTGTTTTCTTACATTTCAAAACTTTTGTCTGTAAGCCCCCAGTATAACTCATAAGCACTTAGTAGCCTTCTTCATTGTCTCATATTCCTCGTACATTTCTTCTGACAAAGACACATATACTTCACCGGCCCTACAACTAGTTTACTCTGTAAAAGTAACATCCCAAACCCTTATATCCCATTTAATTTGTCTAGCTATTTTTTCAGAGGAATTGAAAAATGCCTCTACCTCCTCATCAAATTTTGAAATACCCTGCATCTCCCCACTAGGTTCTAATCTCGAACTATGTCCTCTCTCACTTTCCTCCAGTTCTGTTTTTAATGCTGTGATTTTAACCTGAAATTCTCTCACTCGCCTTTTCTCTTTCTTCCCTTGCTACCTTTTCCATTTCCAATCCTCTTTCTCTTCCAATTCAAGACTTTTCATTTCCGTTTCTCTTTCAAAATCCCTTTATTCCTTCTTTTTCTATTTCTAACTGTTTCTCTGTAACTGATTTTTTTTCCAATTCAACTTCCGAGCCTTTCAGAGGACTTGGTCTCTCTGGCATTGCTGGTCATTTTAAATCCTTAGTTATACAATCAGTTATATCAGCTTTCTTTTCCTGAAAGTCACCCTAATAGTCACGCATCTGTCAGTTCCCTCAATTTAGCTTCAGTTGCACTTTTCAAACCCGCCAAGGTTACATCCTCCACTCCCAAATAAGTCTTAGCCATTGGCAGAGCCACTTTGAGGTCACGTTATTTTTAAATCACACAATACTCCACCTGGTTCAACACTCTCCGCACTCGCATTATTTTTAACATCACCAATTCCAATATGACCATGGACTTATGCTTTCATTACAAATCCTGCCAATGTTCAATGTGAGGGCTTCCCAAAAGAGAAGCGGAAACGTGGAACACAGCTTCTTAACTATTTATTTTGTGATTTGGAAAAACAAAATGTGAGAAAAGAGATGAAACCCAGTGAGGAAAGGGATTAGTCATGTTGTTAATTATTAAATCACAAACTATTCATTACATTTTAAAACAGGAAAAAAGAAAATGCCAGAGAACAATATTTACAATTAACTACAATAATAGTTACATTACCCAGACAGTATGCTTAATTTACATCCCCCAATCTAAACCTATCTACTTTCCTAAACTCCGAGAATACACCTACCCCAAAACAACATCCCATAGGTGTTAACAGTATGAGCCAAATTCAGCAAACACTACCACAAAGGACCTGTAGTTTGCTTACAGTTTAGGGTTGAACTTCTGAGATCTAACACAAATCGTTTCATCTGCTTTCTGCCCAACAGCTTAACTCTCTGGGAGGAAAGAAATTATCTTTGCAAATGGGATGTGGCTATGATCGAGGCCACTGGACCTCCACACTCCACTTTGTTTAACAAAGTACCGGTTTCACCCTGTTACTCATCTAATCTGCACCTCACCAGCCCTCAGTGCTGCAACATGCCTATCTTTACAATTCTTTTAATTTCATTCCGAACAATATGGAGTGGTATAGAATGGTGGAGATTGATATAGAACGGCACAGATTGAAACTGAGTGATACAAAGCGCTATAAAATTATATGGAGTGATCAAACACAAAATTAAATGTTATTGAGTTGCATAGGGCAGCGGTTCCCAACCTTTTCCTTTATGTGGACCATAGATCGTCATCACAAGCTTTTGCGGAACACAATGTACGCAAGCAGTTTATAAACATTATTTTCTACATAGCTTATGGCTGACGGGAGGCAAACTTGTATATCAGTGGGTATTAAAAACACAGCTATTTCTAATAGTTTATGATGTACAAATACATTGCGGATTATATTATACAAGGATGTTTGTGAAGCAAGTTACATTATGAATAAGAGTACAACATCAATTACGATACATACGTGGTACAAATAATTGCATTTTGTTTTCTCTACGGACCACCTGTAGTACCCTCGAGAACCACCACAGGTTGAGAATGACTGGCATAGAGTGATGTAGAGTGACGTGCTGTGCTGTGGAGTGACACAGAGTGATTTAGAGAGATGTAGTAAGGCATAGAGTGATGCAGACTGAGGTATAGAGATACAGAGTGATGTAGACTGAAATAAAACGATGCGGAATTATACAGTGATATAAAATGATATAGTATGATATAGAGTGATGTATAATTATATAGAATGGCAAAGAGCTTTATAGATTGGTATAGGGTAATGTAATTGCATCAATGAGCATTTGCATCTTATCTTACATAAGGAGACCCATTCTGTACTCAATACTCCAGATGTGGCCTCATCAATGCCCTATGAATCTCCCTACTTTTGTCATCAATTCCCCTCACAATAAGTTGTAACATTCTATGAGTTTTTCTAATTACTTGCTGTACTTGTGTACCAACCTTTTGTGATTCATGCACAAGGACACCCGGATCCCTCTGTACCTCAGAGCTCTGCAATCTCTCACCATTTAGAGAATAAGCTTTTTTATTCTTCCTGCTAGAAAGCACAATTTCACATCTGCTCACATTATGATCCATTTGCTAACGTTTTGCCCACACACTTAACTGCTTCATGTCCCCTTGTAGGCTCCTTAACTCACTTCACAATTGACTTTCCAACCTATCGTTGTGTCTTCAGCAAATTTAGCAACTGCACCTTCAGTCCCTTCATCCAAGCCATTTATGTAAATTGTAAAATATTGAGACCCCAGCTCTGCGGCACAGCACTCATCACATCCTGCCAACCAGATGAAGAGCCATTTATTCCAACTCTCTGTTTCCTATTAGCCAGCCAATCTTAAATCCGTGCCAAAATGTTACCCCTACACCAGGAGCTTTCATATTGCGCAATAACCTTTGATCTGACACCTTATCAACTCCGTTCTAGAAATCTAAGTACATTACATCCACAGTACACGTGACTCCTTCAAAGAAATTGATTAAGCAGATTCCCCTCTCACAAAACCATGTTGATTCTGCCTGATTACCCTGATTTTTTCCAAATGTCCTGCTATAATAGCTTGAATAATGGATTCTAACATTTTCCTTGTGACAGGTGTTAGGTTGACTGGCCTATTTCCTGCTTTCTGTCTGTCAGATTTTTTATTTCCCAATTTAATGAAACTTTCCCTGAATCTGGGGAATTTGGAAAAATTAAAACCAGCGCATCGACTGTTTCATTAACCACTTCTTTCAAGACCTTCGGGTGAAGTGCACCTGGACCCAAGGATTTGTCAGTCCGCAGACCCAACAATTCACTCAATACCACTTCTCTGGTGATTGTTATTTTCCTCAGGGCCTCCCTCCCCCTCCATTTCCTGATCTAAAGCTATTTTGGGGATGTTACCTGTGTACTCTATGGTGAAGACAGGTGCAAAATACATATTTAATTCATCCACCATCGCCCTACATTCCATTACTAATTCCCCAGGCACACTTTCCACAGGCCCAATGCTCACTTTGCTAACTCTTTTCTTATTTAAATACCTATAGAAACTCTTACTAAACATCTTCATATTACTGCAATGTTTATTTCTCATTGGAATGTGCCTGCTCTGTGTATTCTGAATTATTCCTGCAAATGTCTGCCACTGAACATCTATTGACCTATTCCTTAAGCACACTCACCAGTTCACTCTTACTAGCTCCACTTTCACGCCCTCATAATTGCCCTTTTTAAGTTTAAAATATTAGTATTGAATACACTCTTCCCTCCCTCAAACTGAATATAAAATTCAATCATATTATGATCACTGTTACCTCGGGGTGCTTTCGCAATGAGGTTTTCAATTAATCTATCTCATTGCACCATACCAGGTCTAGTATAGCCTGCTGTCTGGTTGGCTCCAGACTGTGCTTTTCTAAGAAATTATCCTAAAACATTCTATGAACTCTTCATCTAGGCTACCTTTGCCCGTCTGATTTTGCAATCTATATGAACATGAAAATCCCTTATCATTATTGCAGTACATTTCTGACAAGCTCCCATTATCTCTTTTATACTCTGTCCTTTCGTGGAGTTACTAATAGGCCACCTGTGCATCACTCCCGCAAGTGATATGCAGTGGTATAGAATACTACGGAATTATGTAGAGTGATAGAGAGTGATATAGAATAATATAGAGTAATATAGAATGATATATGATGTTGTAGAGTGATGCAGAATGATGCAGAGTGATATGGAGTCATATGGAATGATATTGATTGATATAGAATAATGTGGAGTGATGTAACATCATATAAAATAGTGTAGGGTTATAATGATCGCTGTAGAGTAACGCGGAGTGATACAGAGTTGTGTAGAAAGAGACAATCTTATACAGTGGTGTAGAGTGATATAGAATGAGACAGAGGACGGGATTCTCCGTGAGTTCATGACAGCGGGATTCTCCGGTCCCGTTGCAGTGAATGGGAGATTTGGCAGGCGGCAAAATTCTCCGTCCTTGCCAGCTGTGGTAGCGGGGAAGACCCGCAAATGACAATCCCGGCCTGAATGTTGAGCAATATAGAAAGGCATAGGGCTATAAAGATTCATTTAGAGTGATGTAGCCTGATACAGAGTGATACAGAG
The DNA here is from genome assembly GCF_047496885.1 of Scyliorhinus torazame. Classification (NCBI taxonomy): domain Eukaryota; kingdom Metazoa; phylum Chordata; class Chondrichthyes; order Carcharhiniformes; family Scyliorhinidae; genus Scyliorhinus; species Scyliorhinus torazame. The sequence continues at coordinate 103,544,540 of NC_092718.1, read as the reverse complement.
GGTGATGAATGTAACAAATTGAGATTATTAGATGTATGGGGTGCAGTATATATCTGCTGCAGTAATATTTTTTTAAAATCCTGGTTTTAAAAGAAATACGGACGTGGTTGCAGAAGGTGAAATTAAAATGTTGTAAAAGTTGGAATCATTATTTCAAGCCATACTTTTGTTTAAAAGGAGAGGGCCAGTGGATTTTTGTTATGATCTCGGGGAGTATATAACTAGAGACATTGTGATGTAAAGTGATGTAACATCATATAAAATAGTGTCTGGGTATACAGGGCATCAGTGATGGCACGGATATACCTGTGTGCCAATGCCTGGGAGATGCCAGAAAGGTCCACACTAGGCGACTGGAAAGACCCCGTCGCATAAACGTCCACCTTGACGGCCACTGGGAGCGGGTGGCATGTGGTGCCAGATGTGCCATCATCTGGCAGATGTGTTGCACTGCCTCTCTGCTCAACCACAGTCTCCGTCTACATGCCCGGTCCGGAAGGTCCTCAAAGGACATGCAGTTGCGGTACACGCGTTGCCTCATCCGGCGCCTCCTTGGCACCTCCTCCTACTCCACCTCATCCTGTTGGGCGGTCGGCCCTCCAGCCTGAGTGGCTGCCACCCACCCCTCTGCAGCCCGCTCCCCTGTTGCAGCCTCCACCTCCTCTCTGAGCACCCCCCACTCATGCTGCCACAGAGCTTCATGCAGAGCAGTGGCCATCGCCACAGCGGCCAACATCGCTGATTGATGACCGAAAGCCACTATTTCCTGCAGGGGGTGAGAGGCAAACATGTTATTGTGGCACATGCACCCATGCCCAACCAGGCACCACGGGCAACACGGTGGTCCCGGTGGCCACCGCACGCCCCAACCACTCGTGTCCCCCAGCCCCGCACGCTGGCCATGTTGGTGCCCCCAGTCCTGGCGCACATCCCTGCTGCCAGGGGCACTGTTGGATGGCACTGCCCTCACTGGGGGCTGCCGTCGGTGTGGATCTGGGTGGTCCCCCGGTAGGTGGCTGCCGGCTGGGTGGGGTGGTCGAGGGGCGGGGGGGGCGGGGTAATCCATATGGCCGTTGTCACTGCGGGCACCAAGGGGCCGTGATGACGGTCTGTGCCTGGGCACTGCCCCTGTCCTGTTGGGGGGCTCGTCGGCTGCTCCGCCCCTTCCCCTCCCCTCCCCGGCCCTGGCAGACCCTTCCAACCCCAGCAGCCAGCACGGCCGGTGTCTGATCTGGAAGCCCGCAGTCACCCTAAGCCACTTTCTACCTCCTCTCTCTGCCACCTCAGCCAGCTTCACGAATTTGTATCGCACATTAGAAACACGCCGTCGGGAATTTGGCCTATCCGAGGCACTGAATCGCCGAGGCCCTGGAGAATCGGTCGTCAGGACCACTAATGATATACCTACTGTACTTTCAGGTTGTGCCGCGTGCGCAGCAATTTCATCATTTTTGGGGGATCGGAGAATCCCGATTTGGCGTCAAACCAGCATCTGGCTCGATTTCGGCATCGGAAGCTATTCTCCGCCCGATCGCGTTTCGCGATTTCACCGCCGGCTGACGGAGAATCCAGCCCCATATCTTTATTGGTGCATAGAATCACCCCTGGGGTCAAGTATCCTTTCCCCGGGGCAGCACGGTGGCACAGTGGGTTAGCCCTGCTGCCTCACGGCGCCGAGGTCCCGGTTCGATCCCGGCTCTGGATCACTGTCCGAGTGGAGTTTGCACATTCTCCCCGTGTTTGCGTGGGTTTCGCCACCAAAAATGAGCAGGCTAGGTGGATTGGCCACGCTAAATTGTCCCTAAATTGGAAAAAATGAATTGGGTACTCTAAATTCTTTTTAAAAGTATCCTCTCCGCACAGTTTTACAAATTTAAAAAAGTGATTGATTTCCTGTGTAGTATCCAAGCAAATGTTGGGATCCGGTGTGGGATTGTGATAAAATTGGGGGCTCTTTGCCAGGATTTAAATGTATAATTCCTAGTTTGGCCTAAGATTATTAGAGACAATGAGTGTGTGAGGAACTGGTGCTGGAGTTACAGGTGTTGTAGTTTAAATAGGGTTTTAATAGGGTGTGTCTTGGGAAATGGTTCTTTCCATTGCAAAGAATTTCACGGGGTTGGAAGAGGTCACTCTGGTCGGTTTACAAAGGATTGTTAAAACAAAGCTTTACGATGTGGTGCTCAAGTTGCAGGTTGACTTTACCTGAACAGGTGATGAAGGTGGAGATAATACAAGCGATAGCCCAGCATTTAAAATTGCCAGAGACATAGCCTGAATCATTAGAATTAGCTAGAATTCAATGACAAATGAAACAATTAGAAATCCAAGAAAAAAATAAGCATGAAATGTCAATGATTTGGACGAAGGTACTAAATGTAATAGCTCCACATTTGCAGCTGATACAAAGTTGGGTTGGTGGGTGAGCTGTGAGGAGGATGCGGAGATGCTTCAGCAGGATTTGGACAGGTTAAATGAGTGGGAATATGCATGGCAGATACAGTATAATGTGGATAAATGTGAGCTTATCCACTTCGCTAACAAAAATATGTTGACAGATATGGGTGTAAATTTAGAGAGGTGGTTACTCAGCAAGACCTTGGTGTCCTCATGCATCAGTCGCTGCAAGTAAGCGCACAGGTACAGCAGGCTGTAAAGAGGGCAAATGGTATGTTGGCCTTCATAGCAAGAGGATTTGAGAATAGGAATAGAGATATTTTGTTAGAATTGTATTCGGGCATTGGTGAGGCCACACCTGGAGTATTGTGTGTAGTTTTGCTGTCCTTCTCTGAGGAAGGATGTTCTTGCTATGGAGGGAGTGCAGTGAAGGTTTACCAGCCTGATTCCTGGGATGGCGGGACTGTCATATGAGGAGAGATTAAATTAGATTAGAATTATATTCATTGGAGTTTATAAGAATGAGAGGGGATCTCATAGAAATTTACAATATTCTCGCAGGATTAGACAGGGTTGATTCAGAAAGAATGTTCCTGATGGTGGGTGAGTCCAGAACTAGGAGTCATAGTTTGAGGATAAGGGGTAAACCTTTTTCGGAATGAAGTGAGGAGAAGTTACTTCACCCAGAGAGTGGTGAATCTGCGCAATTCGCTACCACAGAAAGTAGTTGAGGCCAAAATGTTGTGTAATTTCAAGAAGGAATTAGATAGAGCTCTTGGGGCTAAAGGATCCAGAGATATGGGGGGGCGGTGGGATCAGGGTGTTAAACTTGATGATCAGCCATGATCATAATGAATGGTGGAGTGGGCTCGAGGGGCCGAATGGCCTCCTCCTGCTTCTAGTTTCGATGTTTCTATGTAAATAGAACTCAAACAAATGGAAAATCCAGGAGAAGGACACGGGGCCGGATTCTCCGATTCCCGGACAATGTCCCCATGCCGGGGATTTACACCAGACAAAATGGTGTAAAACGGCCATGGATCCTCTGTTTGGCTGGGGGCGAGCCTTCCTGCTCTAGCTGCTGAAACAACCCGGAGAATTGCCGGGTCCGTGGCCACGCATGCTCACGCCGGTGGCCAGCTGCGGCGTGCCGTGCAACATGGCACCGGCTGGTCCTGGACCCGGCCAGCTTGCACACTCCAGACAAACCCCCGCCCCCACAGTGCCCACTTCGTCCAGCTCGGCACTCCAGACAAACCCCCGCCCCCACAGTGCCCACTTCGTCCAGCTCGGCACTCCAGACAAACCCCCGCCCCCACAGTGCCCCCTTCGTCCAGCTCGGCACTCCAAACAAACCCCCGCCCCCCCCACAGTGCCCCCTTCGGCCAGCTTGGCACTCCAGACAAACCCCCGCCCCCACAGTGTCCACTTCGGCCAGCTTGGCACTCCAGACAAACCCCCGCCCCCCCCACAGTGCCCCCTTCGTCCAGCTCGGCACTCCAGACAAACCCCCGCCCCCCCCACAGTGCCCCCTTCGGCCAGCTCGCGCACTCCGGACCCCCCCCACAGTCCCCCCTTCGGCCAGCTCGCGCACTCCGGACCACCCCCCCCCCCACAGTGCCCCCTTCGGCCAGCTCGCGCTCTCCGGACCCCCCCCCACACACAGTGCCCCCTTCGGCCAGCTCGCGCACTCCGGACCCCCCCCACAGTCCCCCCTTCGATCAGCTCGCGCACTCCGGACCCCCCCCACAGTCCCCCCTTCGATCAGCTCGCGCACTCCGGACCCCCCCCCCACAGTGCCCCCTTCGGCCAGCTCGCGCACTCCGGACCCCCCCCCCCACAGTGCCCCCGTCGGCCAGCTCGTGCACTCCGGACCCCCCCCCCCACAGTGCCCCCTTCGGCCAGCTCGCGCACTCCGGACCCCCCCCCCCCACAGTGCCCCCTTCGGCCAGCTCGCGCACTCCGGACCGCCCCCAGTGCCTCCTTCGGCCAGCTCGCGCACTCCGGACCCCCCCCACAGTGCCCCCTTCGGCCAGCTCGCACACTCCGGACCCCCCCCCCCCCACAGTGCCCACTTCGGCCAGCTCGCGCACTCCGGACCACCCCCCCCCCACAGTGCCCCCTTCGGCCAGCTCGCGCACTCCGGACCCCCCCCCACAGTGCCCCCTTCGGCCAGCTCGCACACTCCGGACCCCCCCCCCCACAGTACCCCCTTCGGCCAGCTCGCGCACTCCGGACCACCCCCCCCCCACAGTACCCCCTTCGGCCAGCTCGCACACTCCGGACCCCCCCCCCCACAGTGCCCCCTTCGGCCAGCTCGCGCACTCCGGACCACCCCCCCCCCCACAGTGCCCCCTTCGGCCAGCTCGCGCACTCAGGACCCCCCCCACAGTCCCCCTGTCAGCCAGCTTGCGCACTCCGGACCCCCCCCCCACAGTACCCCCTTCTGCCAGCTCGCGCTCTCCGGACCCCCCCCCCCACACACAGTGCCCCCTTCGGTCAGCTCGCACACTCCGGACCCCCCCCCCACAGCGCCCCCTTCGGCCAGCTCGCGCACTCCGGACCCCCCCCCCCACATTGCCCCCTTCGGCCAGCTCGCGCACTCCGGACCCCCCTCCCACAGTGCCCCCTTTGGCCAGCTCGCGCACTCCGGACCCCCCCCCACAGTGCCCCCTTCGGCCAGCTCGCGCACTCCGGACCCCTCCCCCCACAGTGCCCCCTTCGGCCAGCTCGCGCACTCCGGACCCCCTTCCCCACACTGCCCCCTTAGGCCAGCTCACACACTCCGGACCCTCCCCCCCACAGTCCCCCCCTTCAGCCAGCTCGCGCACTCCAGAACCCCCCACAGTCCCCCCCCCTCCGGCCAGCTCGCGCACTCCGGACCCCCCCCCCACAGTGCCCCCTTCGGCCAGCTCACGCACTCCGGACCCCCCCCCCACAGTGCCCCCTTCGACCAGCTCGCACACTCCGGACCACTCCCCCCCCCCACACAGTGCCCCCTTCGGCCAGCTCATGCACTCTTGACCACCCCCCCCCCGCACAGTGCCCCCGTCGGCCAGCTCGCGCTCTCCGGACCACCCTCCCCACAGTGCCCCCAGCCCCTGATGAATCTGTCCCCGCCAGCGGATCGGCCCTACTCTGAATGTGGCAGCACTGGACTGAGCCCGCAGCCGCCACGCCGAGTTACCGGTGGATGAGACCACACGTGTCTCGCGCCGTCGGGAACTCGGCTGATTGGGGGGCGGAGCATCGGGGGGCGGGCCTCAGGCAATGTCCTGAGGCCGTCGATACGTGGCACAGCGTACTCTCTAAGTATGTTGCTTTGGAAGGGCCGGTGCATCGCGAAAGCGACCCCCCCTGCCCCGCCCGACTTGGTCGGAAACTTTGATTCTCCGGCCGATCGCCGTCCGTGATTTCAACGTTGTCGAACGGAGAATCCAGCCCAAAGCTTTTCTAAAGGAAAGAAACATGAGGCACCTTGATGTGGAAATGGAAATATTGGCACAGAAAGAAAGGGAGAAGGGGAAAGAGAAAGGGGCAATGGCAGAAGCCAAGGGAAAAGAGACAGAATTTGAACTTCAGAAACTGAAACTGCAAAGAGAACATCAGTGTAAAAGTTTGGAGTTAAAGGCAGATGCTGATAAACGTCGAGAGGAAGAATTAACACTTCCTGGCCAATAGCCTAGTGGGGGGTCTGTTAAACATTTTCAAGCACTGCCAAGGTTTGATGATATGGAAATATGGAAAAATATGGAAACCTTTTTATCTCATTTGAGGCACTAGCCCAGGCTAAGTAATTGAATTGGCCAAAGACTATGTGGGTATTGTTGGTTCAAACAAAGTCAGTAGATAGAGCCAGTGAAGTGTCTGCATCACTATCAGAAGAGGTATCTAGGGATTATGATGAGGTGAGAAAAAACATATTAAGTGCATATGAGCTAATGCCAGGAGTCTACAGATAGAAGTTTAGAAAATTAAGGAAAGAACCAGGTCAGACATATATAGAATATGAAAGAATTAAACAAAATAATTTGAAAGATGGTTCAGAGCATTAGAAATAGACCCTGCGTATGCTGCTCTTAGGAAGCACTTAAGTTGGAGGATTAAACATTCACTCCCCACAGCAGTGAGAACTCAAGTGTAAGAGCAAAGGCTTAAAACTGCTAGATTGGCTGCAGAAATGGCAGATAATTTTCAACTAGTTCATAGAATTTACAGTGCAGAAGGAGGCCATTCAGCCCATCGAGTCTGCACCGGCTCTTGGAAAGAGCACCCCACCCAAGGTCCACACCTCCACCCTATCCCCATAACCCAGTAACCCCACCCAACACTAAGGGCAATTTTGGACACTATGGGCAATTTAGCATGGCCAATCCACCTAACCCGCACATCTTTGGACTGTGGGAGGAAACCGGAGCACCCGGAGGAAACCCGCGCACACACGGGGAGGATGTGCAGACTCCGCACAGACAGTGACCCAAGCCGGAATCGACCTGGGACCCTGGAGCTGTGAAGCATTTGTGCTATCCACAATGCTACCGTGCTGCCCCGTAACTGCTAGTTCATAAATTAAGATCTGGTTTTTGATATCAATTTCAATCTGTGAGGATAGAAACTGGGGAAATGAAATATCCACAGGTGGTCAAGGAAAAGGAGGTCTTGTTGGTGATATTAAGGAAAGTTTGCCTCAGGTTAAAAATGAAACTTTTGATAGTGGAAGAGAGATAAGAAAACTTAATTTTTGCATTGTAATAAAGTTGGACACATAAGTCGCAGTGTTGGTGGCTGAAGAAAAGTACTGGGTTTTATTAAAGTGGGAAGAGAAACCATTGTTCCGGGGGAAGAGATGCAATAGAGTGTACAGCCTGTTCAGAGGCTGGTGGATAAGCAGGTGCCAGACCTTTTTCAGGATTTTATTTGTAGGGGTAAGGTTTACTTGTGTGTACAAAGTGGAGTAGGTAAGAAAATTGAGATCTTAAGGGATACAGCAGAAAGTCAGACTTTAATGGTGAGAGGTAAGTAAATACGTAAATTGGAAGGAGTATTGCCAGAAAAGGTGGTAATAGGTGGAATGGCTGGTGAGAGGAGTAGTATGCCACTATGTAAAGTAAGGTTAGAGAGTCGGGTGAAAAGTGTTGGTAGGAGTAAAAGAAAAAATACCTTTTTCAGAGGTACAATTTATCCTGGGTAATGATACAGCTGGATCACAGGTGAAAGTGATGCCTACTGTGGTTGGAAAGCTGGTTGAAAGTCAAAGAGCTGAGGTGTTGGAAGAAGTATATCCTGGAGTGTTTACAGAGTGTTTGGTGACAAGATCACAAAGTCACAAGTTGAGACAGGAGGAGGTAAAATTGAGGAGTAAGGATAGAGAGTTTCAGTTATTAGAAACAATCTTTGACCAGATGGTTGACAGTGAATAAGAGCAGATGGTGGATGAAGTGAACATCTTAAGTTCAAGAAAGTTGGTAAAATTACAGAAGAATGATTCAGAAAAAAGCAGTTGTATCAGAAAACATACACAGAAATAGAAAGAGAATAGAGCTTATACCGGAGTGCGATTACTTTAGAAATAATGTATTAATGAGGAAATGTAAGCTTTTACATATTCAGGCAGATGAGATGTGGGCAGAGATTCATCAATAATAATATAATAATAATAATTGCTTATTATCACAAGTAAGCTTCAATGAAGTTACTGTGAAAAGCCCCTACTTGCCACATTCCGGCGCCTGTTCGGGGAGGTCGGTATGGGAATTGAACCGGTGCTGCTGCCTTGTTCTGCATTACAAGCCAAGTCGTATTACAATAGGTTATAGAAAGAAAGTTTTGCGTGTTGTGCATGAGGTTTCAGCAGGGGGACATTTAGGAGTAAGGAAAACTCAAAGCAAAAATACAGAAACATTTTTATTGGCTTGGACTGCGTAAAGATGTAATTGAATTTTGCCGTACATCTCACACATGTCAGATAATAGGAAAAACCCCAAGCGGTAATTACACCAGCACGTTGATAAGGTTTGATAAGGATGCCAGATAGAAGGAAAACTCATTGAGTATGCCAGGTTAATATGCCCAAAAGGTATTTTGATAGGAAACGAAAACAAAAGGAGAATGTGTTAAACATTGTAGCTCATGGAAAAGAGGTAAATCCAGATGATTCTGAACTTGACGTTCCTCAAATTAGTTTGGACAATGAGGAAGCGATAAGAAATTGGGAAAAAGTATTGAGTTAGCTTCCAGAGGAAAATCAAAGTCACCTGAACGTGTTATTACAGTCACAGTGAGCTATATGTGGCAACAAATTAGTAAAACGACATCTGGCTAGTGCACAATCAATTCCAGTCCCACATGCCCCAGAGCCACAGCACAAGGAATTAACCAATAATAAGATTCCTGAAGTATTTGCCTTTAGCTGCACAATATTTACAGTCAGCAAGTTTGTAAGCTTAAACATGATTGCAGTTTATTTATACCAAGAACGATCAGGAAATGTGCAGTAAATACAATCGGACCACACAAGTTAATACTACCCACTGTAACTGTCCCACCCTCTACCCAGCTAAACACAGAGGGGTGGAAAGGGGTAAAATATAATAAGGATGAAGGTCAAAAGTTAGGAATCGGCTTCTCATTGTGGTTCTTTTAGTACACTTTCTTCACAGGAAGCTGGCTAATTAAAGTCTCTGGTTTACAGCCGGTAATGCTCTTCTTTGTGTATTTATTCATTCAGGGTTCAATACTCATAAGCAGCTGGCTTTCTGGAGAGACATTTTATTATTCATCAAACTGGCTCTTAAGTTCAGGTTTTGCATCAGGCCTCCATTTTTCTGTCGAGAGAGTTGGTTTGTTTGGCCTTTGTCTTTCAGGAGACAGAGAGCTGTCCGGTTCTGGACTCTGCCGGTACATAGATTCATCCAGGCTCTCTGCCAGTTCAAAAACACAGATTACTGGAGGAAAGGAGAGAGGAGATGATAGCAGGTCCCTCCCCCAGGCTGTCAAGGTCAAAACTGAAACCAAACTCAACCCGTGGAACTCTGAAAAACATTCCAGTGGAATCAGGTCCAATCACCACCCATTACTGGGCACAGCACAGCCTTTTGAGAAAATTCATTGGCTACCAGCCAATGGCCATCAGAATCCCAGCCAATCTCTGCCATTGGTGCCGGTCAGTCTACAATCTCCAGTATGAACCAGCACAGACTAGCACAGTGACCTCTCGTGCTGCTGAATTCCTCTGCTTGAATTAAAGGCACATGCCACATGCCTCAAAGTCACATGTCCATTAACCATCCATGAATCAAAATGTAAATGCAAAAATTGAACGAAATGGGAAGTAAGGGAATAGACTGGGAATACACAGGAAGGACCCTTATATTAGGAAGTACAAAAGTAATTATCCATGATGCAGATGCAGGAATTGCTGTGCTATTTAAACAACATCTATACAGACTCAATCCACTAAAGTTGGCGCAGGTACAAAGGAGATTGAAGGCAAGCTTAAGAATGATGTCATTGAAGTGAGTTGCAGTGATTTGAGCTCACCTATTGTGATGGCGCTGAAACCAAATGGAATGCAATGTTGTGTATGGGCTGTGGAAAAAAATCAATGCAGTTACGAAGTGAGATTCATATCCTATTCCTAGTTTGGAAGACGGTATTGAAAATGTGGGACAAGCAAAATGTATTACCAAATTTGCGTTACTTGAAGGATACAGGCAAGTACCTTTATCAGACAGGTGTCATGTGCGAGTACCTTTAAGAAATGGGTGTTTATCAAATAGCGTAGTGGATGTACCTTTAAGAAATGGGTGTTTATCAAATAGCTGTAGCTCATTTACCTTTAAGAAATGGGTGTTTATCAAACAGCTGCAGTGATGTCAGAGTATGGGTGGAGCTGGGCTGTCTGTCTGCTTTTACTTTTGTTTTGAGCTGGCAGCTACAGTGTGTGTTTAGTTTCATTTCCAGAGTTGGAGCTGCATCCAGCCAAACAAGGTGTAATGTTGATCTCTCTCTGCAGGAAAAGAATGTCTTCAGATCACTTGCTAATTTAAAAGTGAAAACTGCTCTCAGTAGAGAATTTAAACCTGCTGTCTATTAAAGAGGGTATTTGTCTTATGGCTGTTGCTAGGAAGATTAAGGGTAACTTATAGAATACTGTATTCTTTGGGGGACGTATTTGAGTTGATAGTTGCGAAGATGTTTACTGTGTGTTTATAAAATGTTAACTGGATTCATATAAAAAACATTATTTTGTTTGAAAAGTACTTTAGATCTCTGTTGCATCACACCTGTAGAGTGGGCCCTTGTGCTCCCCATAACCTAAATCTATTAAAGGTTGTGGGTCAGGTGAACTCCATGATACACTTTGGGGTTCTCTAAATCCTGGCCCGTAATACAGGGTGAAGGAATTTTTACTTTTGTAGTGCCAAATGGTCTGTATCAGTTTAAAGTTATGTCATTTGGAATGAAGAATGCACCAGCAACATTCCAAAGATAAACCAACAAGGCAATTTCTAGACGAAACAATTGTGCAGTGTACGTTGACGATTTGCTGTTATTCAGTCAAATGTGGAAGGAGCATTTGGAACATTTAAAAGAATTGTTCAATCGACTACAGGAGGCTGATTTGGTGGTAAACTTGGCTAAAATTGAATTTGTGAAAATGCAAGTCACATTTTAAGGCCTAACAGTTGGACATGGTCAGATGGCCCATGAAATGTGAAAACGAAAGTTATTGGGGAGTTCCCAATATCATCAATGAGAAGAGAAATTCTGAGATTTCTGGGCATGAATGGTTCCTACCGGAAACACATGACAAGTTTTAACAGTTTGGTTGCTCCACTGTCTGAACTTTTGAAAGACCACAGGAAATTTCAATGGACATCAGAATGTCAGGACAATCTGAAAGCTGTGTTAACCACCACACCGGTGTTGATGCCACCTAATTATGCCAAGTAATGTAAGGTGGCAATTGATGTGAGTGATGCGGGCATTGGTGCTGTACTGTTAGAAAAAGACGATGATAGAATAGAAAGACCAGTTGGTTCTTTTTCTCGAAAACTAAATATTCATCAAAAAAAATATTCGACCATCGAGGAGACATTGGGCGCGATTCTCCACTCCCACGCCGAAGTGGCCGCGCCGTCGTGAACGCCGTCGAGGTTTACGACGGTGCGTAACGGTCCCGGTCCCGACCGATTCAGGCCCTGACAATGGGCCAGTATCAGGGCCGCGTCATCTACACGCGCCAGGCCTTGTCACCCGCGTAAAAGTGGCGCCGCATAGATGACGCGGCCGGCGCTGCATAACGGACGTCATCCGCGCTCACGCGGGTTGGCCGGCGCCAACCCGCGCATGCGTGGTTGTTGTCCTGTCTAAATCCGCCCCGCAAGAAGATGGGGGACGGATCTTGCGGGGCCGCGGAAGGAAGGAGGTCCTCCTTCAGAGAGGACGGCCCGACGATCGGTGGGCACCGATCGCGGGCCACCCCACATTCCAGGTGAAGCCCAGTGCAGGATCCCCCCTCGCCCCCCCACAGGCCGCCCCCCCAGCGTTCACGCACCGCCCATGACTGCAGCGACCAGGTGTGGACGGCGCCGGGGGGAACCCGCCGTTTTGGCCTGGCCGCTCGGCCCATCCGGGCCTCAGAATAGCTGGGGTGTCGGAGAATCGCCATTTTGGGTGTCTCCGGCGATTCTCCGGCCTGCGAAACTCGACTGGGCCGTTCCCGCCACTTGGGAGAATCGCGGGAGGGCGTCGGACCGGTGTCCCCAGAAATTTTGGCGGCCCAGGCGATTCTCCCAACCGGCGCGGGCGTGGAGAATCGCGCCCATTGAGTTTGGTATTGGCTTTGCAACATTTTGACATTTATGTTGTCAACAATTCATCAGAGACAATTTCATATACAGGCCACAATCCATTAAGATTTCTGGAGAAGTTTAAATACCAAAATACCAGACTGTTTACATGGAGTTTATTGCTACAAACATTGAAAATTATACAAGTAGCAGGAAGAGAAAACACGATTGCCGGCGCTTTATCATAACTTCGAAATTTAAGAAGAATGGAACATTCAAAGTTGGGAAAGACAAACTGAAATAGACTATACAAATGTTTAAATTTGTTTGCCCAAATATAATAAGGCATGCTTCTTACAGAATATTACTGCTGTTAGTAATGAATAGTATTTAAAATTAAAATACTTTACTAAATTAAATCTTCCTACATATTGTTGGTTCAATTTTTTAAGAGGGGAGGTGTGATTAATGTAAGAAATTGGTATATATATTTTATTTTATATTTGTTGCAGTAAATAAACAAAAAACTGAGTTCAGATATATATTTTGGTTGTAGTAATATTATTAGAGAGTCAAGATAAGGCATCCAGATGATATGGCTGCACAATGTGTAATTAAAATGTCATAAAACCGAGATCATCATTAATTCCAACAATGTAATTGTTTATCTATTTCGGGCTAATGGAATTTTGTTGATAGAATGAAGGTTCACGGGGGTTGGATCATTGAAGGGCAGTGGTTAGATTCAGTGAGATGGCCATAACCCAATTAATTGGGATAGAGACGATATAATTAATATGAGGAGCCAGGTCTGTAACAGGGTGTTTAGATTTTAGTTTTGCTCGGAGTCTGAAGGTGAGCAGGATTGTTTGCCAAAGGCTGTCAGGTTAAGCAGCAGCCAGGCACAGACAGAAGGATCTACAAACTGTTTCCTGAAGGAATCTCGTTCTCACCAAGCAGTCTATCCTAGAATGGTCGGCATAAATGTACAGTAATTATCCCTGTGTTTGCTAACTATACTGAAAATGTTTTTGGTCTGTGATGGGTTTCGCTTAATTGGCAATAAAGAAGGTGTAAGTTAGAAGTTAAAGTGTTTCCTTTTATTGTTTGACTGTTAATTATAAGTAATTTGTCTGTGATGTTCATATGTTTAATCCTGTGTTAAGAATAAAGTTTGAGTTTGTTTAATATAAAATATTCCTATTGGTCAGTGGAATCCTTCCTGTAATGAAGTATCCTTTCCTTACAGTATCAAACATTTTAAAAAGGGACTCTTGTCTGATATCCTAACAAATGTTGGGCTTTGATGCATAGCTACACAGATGAATAGATGCACTGATACATAGATGCACTGATGCATTCATACATAGATGCACTGATACAAGGATGCACTGATATACTTTCATGTGAGAATGCCTTTAAGAAATGGATGTTTGTGCAATGTACCTTTAAGAAATGCAGTGATGTTAGAGTGTGGGTGGAGCTGGGCTTTAGATCAGCCATTTTGCAGTTTTTAGTTTCAGTTTGAAAAGAGCTTGGGGTGTGTCTGTGTTTGCAGTGAGCTGGATCTGCTGTGATCTCTGCCATGAAAGACTATCTCTGGATCATTTGGGTGATTTAAACTCATAATAGTAAAGCCTTTAACCTGATGTGTTTCTGTTTAAAGGTGTTAAGTCTCATGGATGTTGAAAGGAAATTTCAAGACACCCAACACCTCGTCTTTTTGGATCTCAATGTGACCCAGGCTATCTACACACCCTTCTCCAGACTCAACATCTACCAATTTCTTCTCTTTGGTGAATACTGATGCAAAGTATTCATTTAGTACCTCACCCATTTCCTCTGGCTCCACACATAGATTCCCTTGCCTATCCTTCAGTGGGCCAACCCTTTCCCTGGCTACCCTCTTGCTTTTTATGTACGTGTAAAAAGCCTTGGGATTTTCTGTAACATCCTTCTGCTCTGACAACCACCCCCACCCCCATCTCTGCAACCTCCACCAGCTCCTACAACCACCCCCATCCCCATCTCTGTAACCTCCTCCAGCCCCTACAACCCTCATAATCTCTGTAACCTCCTCCTGCTCCGACAACCACCCCCACCCCCATCTCTGTAACCTCCACCAGCTCCTACAATCCTCATAATCTCTATAACCTCCTCCAGTTCCTACAACTTTCCCTATTTCGGCAACCTCCTTCAGCTACTACAACGCCCCCCCCGCCCCTTCCCCTAACCCTATAACCACATGAGGCCTCTACAACTCTCCCTATTTCTGTAACCTCATCCAGCCCCAGTAAGCCTCCTATCTCTGTAACTTCATCTAACCAAATCCGCTACAACCTACCATATCGCTGAGACCTCCTCCATCCCCTACAAATGGAACAATCTCTGTACCCTCCTTCAGCCAATATAACACTCACTATATCTATGATCTCCCCCAGCCCTTAAAACACTCCTTATCTCTGTGGCCTCCTCCAGCCCCAGCAACCACGCAATCAGTGTAACCCATCTAACTCCTTAGAACCCTCCCTATCTCTGTAACCTCCTCCAGCCTCTATAATCTCCGTATCTCTGTAACCTCCTCCAGCCCCAACATCTTTCCCTATGTCTGTGACCTCCTCCAACCCCTACACCCCTCCCTCTCTCTGTACCCTCCTCCAGCTCCTACAATCCTCTCTATCTCTGTAACCTCCCCAGACCCTACAACCATCCCTATTTCTGTAACCTCCTCCAGTTCCTACAAACATCCCCATTCATGAAACCTGCTCCAGCCCCTACAACCATCAATCTCTGTAACCTCCCCAGATCCTACAACCCTCCCTATCTCTGTTACCTCCACAAACCCCGGCAACCCTCCCTATCTCTGTAACCTCATCCAGCTGCTACACCCCTGACTATTACCGCAGCCGCTACAACCCACCATATCACTGAGACCTCCTCCATCCCCTACAAACGTAACTATCTCTGTGCCCCCATATAAAAACTCACTGTATCTGTGACCTTCTCCAGCCCCTACAACCATCCCTTTTTCTGTAGCGTCCACCAGCTCCTAAAACACTCCGTATCTCTCTAACCTCCTCCAGCCCCTACAACCCTCCTGATCTGTGTAAACCCTTCCAGCCACTACAGCACTCCCTATGTCTGTAACTTCCTCCAGCCCCTACACACATCCCTATGTCTGTAACCTCCTCCAGCCCCTACACCCCTCCCTATTTCTGTAACCTCCTACAGCCCCTAAACCCTCCCAATTCTGTAACCTTCCTGAGCCCCTACTACCCTTCTTATCTCTGTAACCTCAGCCAGCCACCCCCTATTTCTGTAACCTCCTCCAGTCCCTACAAGCCTGCCCAACCCAGTCACCTCCAGCACAAAGCTCCCCATCTCTGTAAATTTCTCCAGCCCCTACACCCTGACTATTACCACAGCCCCTACAACCCACCATATTGCTGAGACCTCCTCCAACCCCTACAGCCCTACCTATCTCTCTAACCTTGTCCAGCACTGATAACACTTGCTATCTCTGTAACCTTTCCTGCACCTACAGCACTCCCTATCTCTGCAATCTCCTCCAGTCACTGCAACCATCCCTATGTCTGTAACCTCCTCCAATCCCTAGAACCTCCCTATCTTAGTAAGCCCCTACAATAAATAAATAATCTTTATTGTCACAAATAGGCTTACATTAACACTGCAATGACGTTACTGTGAAAAGCCCCTAGTCGCCACATTCCAGCGCCTGTTTGGGTACACAGAGGGAGAATTCAGAATTCTCAGCTGGTACGGGAATTGAACCCACGCTGCTGACTTTATTCTGCATATCAAACCAGCTGTCTAGCCCACTGAGCTAAACCAGCCCCAACAACTGTAGTGATATCATGGTTGTGTTGTAATTCACCAACTGACCACTAGGAGTCTCACTAATATATAATTGAATGTGAGAGTCAGGTGACGGCAGACTGGCTGGAAGGAGCTGGAGAGAGAGGTTGCTTGTGCATGGTCATACTGTTGTCCATCTGTTGTTTTGTATATAGGTTACCCACAGTTAATGTTAATAAATAATTTAGAGTTTTAGCTCCAAGTGTTCTTGCAATATAATTCAGGCCACCTGACAAGAACATTACATGGTACCAGGGTTGGATGGTATTAAATACTGAGTAAGCCTGCCACGAGGTCCACAGAGATTTGAAGGTCTTGCAGACTGCCAGAACTAACAGCATGGAGTCGTGGTAGCCACCAATGAGTCTCAGATTTCATGGTAATGTGGACAGCAACTGCCCTGTGTTTAAATAACAATTTAATCTGTTTCTTACTGCAATAAATTTAGGAGATCAATCAGATTTGTGTAAGGTCGCGCTGTTCCTAACAACGGCAGGGCTCAAAGCAATTGTTGTGTTTAATATGTTTAAATTTGCAAACGATGAAGATAGTAAAAATTTTAATGAAGTAATTCTCAGATTTAATGCACATTGCACCCCCAGAAAGAATGAGATTTATTAACGTGATGTGTTTAGATCAGGTTTGCAGAAGACAGAAGAGTCCTTGGATCATTTCATCACTGATTTAAAATTAAAAACTAAAGCCTGTAATTATCCTGCTGCGGAATCTTCCATGATTCGGGACCAGATTGTGTTTGGTGTGAATGAAAATAAGCTGAGGGAGCAGCTGCTGAGGGAATCGTAGCTGTCCTTGGAACAAACAGTAAAGATTTGTCAGGTTCATGAGCTAGCAGCACAGCATTCTGAAACGTTTCTCAGTAATGGCGGTGTCTTCTTGGAGGAAAGCACTCCGGTTGCGGCTCATTTTCCAAAAAGGCGGGAAACCTCTGAAAAAAGGCGGGAAAGTTCCTGCAGCTCCTCACGCCCCAACAGGTTAAAGACCAGGACAAAGTATTTCTGTGTAAAAGATGTGGTCAAAAGCACTAATTAAGGCAATGACCAGCGTTTGGCAAGTTTTGTTCCAGATGGAAAGGAAGAAAAATCACTTTCTCAGAATTGTTGCTCTGAGCTCAACCCCAGATCAGTCAGCACAGTGGAAGACACAGTCTCCAGTGATGAAACATCATTGTTTGTTGGAGTAATAACAGAGAAGAATACTTTTTTGGAGACATCAAAAAATTATCCAGCACTTAAAAAAATGTAAACTGATACTCCATTTAAAATAAATGCGGTTAATGAGAACAAGGGACTGGTTTAGAACATAGAACATAGAACATAGAACAATACAGCGCAGTACAGGCACTTCGGCCCACGATGTTGCACCGAAACAAAAGCCATCTAACCTACACTATGCCATATGTTTATCCAATAAACTTTTAAATGCCCTCAATGTTGGCGAGTTCACTACTGTAGCAGGTAGGGCATTCCACGGCCTCACTACTCTTTGCGTAAAGAACCTACCTCTGACCTCTGTCCTATATCTATTACCCCTCAGTTTAAAGTTATGTCCCCTCGTGCCAGCCATATCCATCCGCGGGAGAAGGCTCTCACTGTCCACCCTATCCAACCCCCTGATCATTTTGTATGCCTCTATTAAGTCTCCTCTTAACCTTCTACTCTCCAACGAAAACAACCTCAAGTCCATCAGCCTTTCCTCATAAGATTTTCCCTCCATACCAGGCAACATCCTGGTAAATCTCCTCTGCACCCGCTCCAAAGCCTCCACGTCCTTCCTATAATGCGGTGACCAGAACTGTACGCAATACTCCAAATGCGGCCGTACCAGAGTTCTGTACAGCTGCAACGTGACCTCCCGACTCCGGAACTCAATCCCTCTACCAATAAAGGCCAACACTCCATAGGCCTTCTTCACAACCCTATCAACCTGGGTGGCAACTTTCAGGGATCTATGTACATGGACACCTAGATCCCTCTGCTCATCCACACTTTCAAGAACTTTACCATTAGCCAAATATTCCGCATTCCTGTTATTCCTTCCAAAGTGAATCACCTCACACTTCTCTACATTAAACTCCATTTACCACCTCTCAGCCCAGCTCTGCAGCTTATCTATATCCCTCTGTAACCTGCTACATCCTTCCACACTATCGACAACACCACCGACTTTAGTATCGTCTGCAAATTTACTCACCCACCCTTCTGCGCCTTCCTCTAGGTCATTGATAAAAATGACAAACAGCAACGGCCCCAGAACAGATCCTTGTGGTACTCCACTTGTGACTGTACTCCATTCTGAACATTTCCCATCAACTACCACCCTCTGTCTTCTTTCAGCTAGCCAATTTCTGATCCACATCTCTAAATCACCCTCAATCCCCAGCCTCCGTATTTTTTTGCAATAGCCTACCGTGGGGAACATTATCAAACGCTTTGCTGAAATCCATATACACCACATCAACTGCTCTACCCTCGTCTACCTGTTCAGTCACCTTCTCAAAGAACTCAATAAGGTTTGTGAGGCATGACCTACCCTTCACAAAGCCATGCTGACTATCCCTGATCATATTATTCCTATCTAGGTGATTATAAATCTTGTCTCTTATAATCCCCTCCAAGACTTTACCCACTACAGACGTGAGGCTCACCGGTCTATAGTTGCCGGGGTTGTCTCTGCTCCCCTTTTTGAACAAAGGGACCACATTTGCTGTCCTCCAGTCCTCTGGCACTATTCCTGTAGCCAATGATGACATAAAAATCAAAGCCAAAGGTCCAGCAATCTCTTCCCTGGCCTCCCAGAGAATCCTAGGATAAATCCCATCAGGTCCCGGGGACTTATCTATTTTCAGCCTGTCCAGAATTGCCAACACCTCTTCCCTACGTACCTCAATGCCATCTATTCTATTAGCCTGGGGCTCAGCATTCTCCTCCACAACATTATCTTTTTCCTGAGTGAATACTGACGAAAAATATTCATTTAGTATCTCGCCTATCTCTTCAGACTCCACACACAATTTCCCATCCCTGTCCTTGACTGGTCCTACTCTTTCCCTAGTCATTCGCTTATTCCTGACATACCTATAGAAAGCTTTTGGGTTTTCCTTGATCCTTCCTGCCAAATACTTCTCATGTCCCGTCCTTGCTCGTCTTAGCTCTCTCTTTAGATCCTTCCTCGCTACCTTGTAACTATCCATCGCCCCAACCGAAACTTCACACCTCATCTTCACATAGGCCTCCTTCTTCCTCTTAACAAGAGATTCCACTTCCTTGGTAAACCACGGTTCCCTCGCTCGACGCCTTCCTCCCTGTCTGACCGGTACATACTTATCAAGAACACGCAGTAGCTGATCCTTGAACAAGCCCCACTTATCCAGTGTGCCCAACACTTGCAGCCTACTTCTCCACCTTATCCCCCCCAAGTCACGTCTGATGGCATCATAATTGCCCTTCCCCCAGCTATAACTCTTGCCCTGCGGTGTATACTTATCCCTTTCCATTATTAACGTAAACGTCACCGAATTGTGGTCACTGTCCCCAAAGTGCTCTCCTACCTCCAAATCCAACACCTGGCCTGGTTCATTACCCAAAACCAAATCCAACGTGGCTTCGCCTCTTATTGGCCTGTCAACATATTGTTTCAGGAAACCCTCCTGCACACACTGTACAAAAAACGACCCATCTATTGTACTCGAACTATATCTTTTCCAGTCAATATTTGGAAAGTTAAAGTCTCCCATAATAACTACCCTGTTACTTTCGCTCTTATCCAGAATCATCTTCGCCATCCTTTCCTCTACATCCCTAGAACTATTAGGAGGCCTATAAAAAACTCCCAACAGGGTGACCTCTCCTTTCCTGTTTCTAACTTCAGCCCATACTACCTCGGAAGAAGAGTCCCCATCTAGCATCCTCTCCGCCACCGTAATACTGCTCTTGACTAGCAGCGCCACACCTCCCCCTCTTTTGCCTCCTTAGTGGGCTAAATAGCTGGCTTGCAATGTAGAACAATGCCAGCAGCGCGGGTTCAATTCCCGTACCGGCCTCCCCGAACAGGCGCCGGAATGTGGCAACTAGGGGCTTTTCACAGTAACTTCATTGAAGCCTACTTGTGACAATAAGCGATTATTATTAAATCGCTGCTACCACTTGAAGTGAACGGTACAGTAGTCCAATTGAAGTTAGACACTGGTGCCAAAGCCAATTTAATGTGCATGACTGATTTAAAAAGTCTAAAAATTCAGCTAATTAAAAGAAATCACAAAATATCTCTGAGACATCATAATGTTCAAGCATTAAGTGTTATGTTGCGTGTGACCTGAGTACAGTGGTGAAGAACACAGCTTATTCTATCTCATTCTTATTGTATCTGAGGGCCTGGATTCATTATTAGGTGATCAGTCCTGTGATGAATTAGACATCGTGCAGTTGGTATATAGCATCCACAAAAGGATTGGATCAACACTCCAATGATTCTGAGAACATTATCAGCAAATTCAGCGGTGTGTTCACAGGTTTTGATACACTACCATTCACCTACAAGATGCAACTCAAAGAGGATGCAAAACCTGTGATACAGACACCAAGAAGAGTACCTGCACCTCTTTGGGATCACCTCAAAAAGGAGCTAGACAGAATGACAAAATTAAAATCAGAAAAATAGAAGAACCCACCGATTGGGTAAACTCCATGGTTTGTATAAAGAAAAAGAATGGCGATATTCGAATATACATGGATCCTAAAGATCTTAATAAGAGTATCAAAAGAGAACATTACTAAATACCAAAGTATGAGGAAATCACATCTGAGATGGCTGGTGCACAATTACTTATGAAACTTGACGCATCTCAAGGTTTCTGGCAACTAAAGCTAGAGGAACAAAGTACAAAATGCTGGACCTTTAATACGCCATTTGGACGGTGCAGCTTTCTGAAAATACCGTTTGGCATAATTTTGGCATCAGACATTTTTCACCGTGCCATGGAGCATATAATCAAACACAGCAAAGGTATATGTGTGTACGTGGATGATACCATCGTTTGGGGTTCAACCACAGAAGAGCACAATACGAGGTTGCTTAAAGTTCTAAAGAGCATCAGGAGAAATGGGTTGAAGGTCAACAAGCAAAAGTGCCAATTGGGAGTAACTGAGGTCACATTCCTGGTCACAAGCTCTCATTGCATGGCATTGAACCTGACCAGGACAAAATCCAAGCAATTCTCAACATGCCAAAACCACACGACAAGAGAGCCATCTTAAGAGTGATGGGTATGATCCATTTTATAGGGAAATTCATTCCAAACCTGTCAGCAAAAACAACACATCCATGTGACCTCCTGCGCAAGACAACGGATTTCACTTGAACTGAGCAACATAATAATAATAATCTTTATTAGTGTAACAATCAGGCTTCCATTAACACTGCAATGAAAAGCCCCTAGTCGCCACACTCCAGTGCCTGTTCGGGTACACTAAGGGAGAATTCAGAATGTCCAATTCACCGAACAAACACGTCGTTCAGGACTTGGTGGGAGGAAATCAGAGGAAACCCACGCAGACACGAGGAGGACGTGCAGACTCCACACAGTCAGTGACCCAACGGGAATCGAACCCTGGGCCCTGGCGCTGTGAAGCAACAGTGCAAACCACTGTGCTGTGAGCAAGAGTGGAAGAAGCTCAACACTTCACTAACCATCGCGCCAGTTCTCAAATTTCTTGACCCATCTAAGCAGATTAAAGTGTAAACAGATGGTCTTGGAGCAGTTCTTCTGCAACTCGAGCATGACGATTGGAAACCGATCCCAAATGCATAACGATCCATGACGACAGCAGAGCAGAGGTACACTCAGATGGAAAAAAAGCGTCAAGGTTTAGTTGTTGGATCCATCTCTTCAGGAGGTGATGAGGAACACCAACTCACACTGGCCCAGAGGTCAATGTATAGAGCTCTACAATATAAGATCTGAACTCAGTATTATTAATGGAGTGGTACTTTGCTTGAACACTACAGTCATACCTCAATCTCTTCACAAGGATGTACTAAAGAGGGACATCTTGGGATTGAAAAATGTGAACAGAGAGCTCGTGGCTCTGTTAACTGGCCAGGTATACCCCAGGATATTGACAGGATGGTCAGTTGTTGTGACACATGCCAGACGCATTGTTGCAAACAAACAAGAGAACCTATGCAAATATCTGATTTACCTCCGGCACCGTGACAGAAGGTAGCTATGGATCTCTTTCACCTATGGGGGAAATATTATTTCATGATCATAGACAATTTTTCCAACTATCCCGAAGTGGCTCTACTGTTAAGTACAACAGCAAGCAGTGTAACACTGCAGACCCAAGTCAATTTTTGCTAGACACGGATTTCCGCAAGTTGTCGTGAGTGACAACAGTCCTTGTTTTAGTTGTAAAGACTGGCAACACTTTGCAGTCACGTATGCTTTCAATCACATCACCTCGAGTCCGTTGTATCCTTAAGCCAATGGAAAAGCCGAAAAAGGTGTACATATTGTTAAGCAATTGTTGAAGAAAGCAATGGACAGCCAATCTGATCCATATCTCTCACTATTGAGTTACAGAGCGTCACCATTGTCACATGGTAGCTCACCAGCAGAGTTATTCATGAATAGAAGGTTGTGGACCACACTTCCATACTTGGAAAAGAAGGAGGAGAATGCAGTGGTACTGCAGGAAATGCAAAATATTAAAGAGAAACAAAAGCAGTTTCATGATAGAATGTGTAGAACTTTACCACCTCTGACATTGTGAGAGTAGAGGATTCAGGCAATTGGTCGAGAAAAGCCATTGTACTTGGAGACGTAGCACCTCGTTCCTACAATGCACAGACAGAGGATGGGTTGGTTTAAAGAAGAAATTGTCGCGTGATGGATGGTGAATCTCCATCAGAATCAACACAAGCTGCAGTGTCAGACAGTTCAGCAGTTACTGAGCATGAGAATGTCATGGAGAACATTGAATCTACAAGTTCTGAGCAGCAAGGTCAAACTTTGAGAAGATCACCCAGAGCCAGAAGAAAGTCTGACCGACTGAATTTGTACACACTATGTTTGCTGTTCTTATATATATATATATTTGTTAAATCAGTTTTTAAAAAATTTTAAAAATTAATACTGTTGGACTCACAGGTCCATGATATCACATGTAAATATACTGATGATAATGTATTAATTTATTCCTTCAAAGGAAAGGGGATGGAGTGATATCATGGCTATTCACCAACTGACCACTGTGAGTCTCACTATTATATAAGTGAATGTTAGAGTCAGGTGACTTCAGACTGGTTGGAGGGGGCTGGAGAGAGATATTGCTTGTGCATGATCATACTGTTATTCATCTGTTGTTTAGTTTATAGTTTATCCACAGTTAATGTTAATAAATCATTTATAGCTTCAGCTACAAGTGTTCTTGTAATATAAATCAAGCCACCTGACAAAAACATTAAAACCCTCCCAATTCTGTAACATTCCCGAGCCCCTACCACCCTTCCTATCCCTGTAACCTCCTCCAGCCCCTCCCTTTTGCTGTAATCTCCTCCAGCTGCTACAAGCCTCCGCAACTCAGGAAACTCCTGCTCCTTCAAAGCTCCCTATCTCAGTAACTTCCTCAAGCCCCAACATCCCTCCCTATGTCTGCAACCTCCTCCAGCCCCTACAACGTTCCCTATCTCTGTAACTTCCTCCAGCCCCTACAAACCTCCCTATCTCTGTAACCGCCTCAGCCCCTACAAACCTCCGTTTCTCTGTAACCGCCTCCAGCCCCTACAACCTTCCCTATCTCTGTAACACCCTCCAGCCCCTACAACCCTCCCTATCTCTGTAACCTCCCCCAACCCCAACAAACCTCCCTAACTCTGTTACCTCCTCCAGCTCCAACAACCCTCCCTATCTCTGTAACCTCCTCCACCCACAACAACCCTCCCTATCTCTGTAACCATATCCAGCTACTACAACCCCCCCTATCTCTGTAATCTCCTTCAGCCCCTACAACCCTCCCTATCTCTGTGACTGTCGTGTTGGGTGTTCCGATACACAAACGAACCAACACGGTTGTAGATGGTACAACTCTGTTTTATTATTCTGTACAATAATAACTATTAACTTCTGGCTGTGGTTCGTACTTCACCAGCTAACCTGTGGACCCAGCCCTAGCACTATCTTAGTGAGGCTCTCAGCACATGGTGTATGTCTGAGTGGCACTCTGTGCTCTGAGCTATCTCCTGCTGGAATGAGCGGGAACTGTGGTGTTCCCTGTTTTATAGTGCATGTGCTCTCACTGGTGATTGGCTGTGATGTTGCGTGTGTGTTGATTGGTCCGTCGACCTGTCCATCAGTGTGTGTGTGTGATTGCACCATGATATGTTAATGTGGATATCATGACATCCCCCCTTTTCACAAGAATATGTGCCTACATGGTAATAAATATTGGTGTGTACTGAGTGCATCTGAGTATGTGTGTGCAATATTTACAACATGTACATGAGGCTAAACTATATACAGAGGAAGGTGTCAGGTGCAACAGAGCAACGAGGTTGTACCACAAACAAAACAAGTGCAATCATCAAATATCGAAAGAGAAATTCTGGAACGACAAGAAATAAACACGTTAACAGTATTGCACAACAATTCAGTGAGTCCAAGGTGCTAACAGGCTCATAGGTCCAGCCTAGTAGGTGGGCGACGAATTCGGGTTGACCGCCTCAAGGGTGGGTCAGGATCCACTGGCTGAGGAATGGGCCTGGCCACGGGCGAGAGAGGAAGAGGCAGAGTGGCAGGAAGCTCAACAAAGTCAACATCAGGGACAACAGGAGGGCGTGGCACCGGTGCATGATCACGTAGCGAGCGCGGAAGCAGCCGAAGGGCCCGCCGATTGCGCCGGCGAATGGACCCATCAGGAACGAGCGGGGAGCGGCGAACCAGGAACGAGCGGGGAGCCACGCGGCGGAGAACTTCGGCGGTTGCCGACCAGCCACACTCCGGTAGGTGTATGCAGACGTTGTCCCCAGGCGCCAGCGTCATGTGCCACCTTCTGCTGAGCACGCTGCTGTTTCATCCTTTGCAGTACTGGAGCATGGTCGGGTTTAGGAACATGAATGGACGGCACAGTGGTCCTGAGGGTGCGACCCATCAACAGCTGGGCTGGTGAGAGGCCTGTGGACAGTGGGGCCGAGCGATAGGCCAGCAGGGCTAAACAGAAGTCAGATCCGGCATCAGCAGCCTTGCAGAGGAGCCGCTTCACAATATGGACGCCCTTTTCCACCTTGACATTCGACTGGGGATGCAAAGGGCTGGACGTCACCTGTGTGAAGCTGTATGAAGTGGCAAAAGACCATTCTTGGCTCGCAAAACATGGCCCATTGTCGGACATGATGGTGAGCGGAATCCCATGGCGAGTGACGGTTTCGTTGCACGCTCGGATGACAGCTGATGATGTCAAGTCGTGCAGGCGTATGACCTCCGGATAATTTGAAAAATAATCAATTATAATGATAATGTTAGTCCCTGCCGAGCGCATGAAAGAGGTCCACACCCACCTTTGCCCAGGGGGACGTGACCAACTCATGGGCTGAAGCGTCTCAGGGGGTTGCGCCGGCTGAAACCTTTGGCAGGTGGGGCAGTTGAGCACCAGGTTGGCGATGTCGTCGCTGATGCCCGGCCAGTACACAGCCTCTCGGGCCCTCCGCCTGCACTTTTCAACTCCGAGATGGCCTTCGTGCAGTTGTTGGAGGACAAGCCGGTGCATGCTGTGTGGGATCACGATCCGGTCCAACTTTAGGAGGACACCATCAATGACGGCCAAGTCGTCCCGGACATTGTAGAATTGTGGGCACTGCCCCTTCCGTCATGTGGCGCATTACACACTGTAGAAGGGGGTCAGCCGCAGTCTCACGGCGAATGTGGGCCAGGCATGCATCAGTAGCCGGCAGATTGGCTACAGATGATGCAGTGTCATCCCGTTGCAGGAGTACCGCCCCAATGCCGGACTGGCTGGCGTCTGTCGAGATCTTTGTGTCCCGAGTGGTGTTGAAGAACGCCAATACTGCCAGTTGAATCTGCCAAAAACTCTTTGAGGCATCAAGCTTGGTGAATATTTTTGCCTGGGCCATTTCGCTCGTGATTTCTTGCCGTTTGGGTATGGGGTAGTGTTCCCTCATGATGTTGTTGTTCGGGTCTTTTGGGTCGATGCAGATCCGGAGCTCGCCGGAGGGCATTTTTACGCACACCATGGAGCTGACCCATGGCATTGGCTCCGTGACCCGGGAAAGCACTCCTTGGTCCTGCAGGTCCTGTAGTTGCTGCTTGAGGCGGTCCTTGAGGGGTGCTGGGATCCTATGAGGTGCGTGAATGACCGGGGTGGTGTCCGGTTTGAGCCGCATTCTGTATGTGTAGGGCAGTGTGCCCATGCCCTCGAAAACCTTCTGGTTGTGGGCGAGGAGTGAGCGGAGCTGCGCCCTAAAGTCTGCATCCGGGAAATCGGACGTGCCTTCTGGAGACAGAGTGTGTACCCGCTGAACAAAGTGGAGGATCTTGCACGCCTGTGCGCCTAACAGAGAGTCCTTCAAGGATCCAACTATCTCAAAAGGCAATGTGGCTGTATGTGAATTGTGTGTGACCTCGAGCTGGCAGGACCCCATGCGTCCCGTCCCTCTGCGTCGACGTCCCCTCTTTTGGCGCGTACAAGCGCGGGAGGCCTCGGAAAGCGCACAAAATGGCCGCCCTCGTCCGGGCCGCGGGCCGGGAGGAACTCGATCGACTGGATCCGCTCGGCCTTGTAGGACCCCTTCCGTGCCGATTCGGCCGCCTGGATTTGGGAGTACCGGCTGGTCGCGTTTTCGTGGAGGACGCAGGTCTCGATGGTGGTGGCTAGGGTGAGGCGCTTTATTTTGAGGAGCTGCTGGTGTAGGGTGCCCGAGGTGACCCCAAAAACTATCTGGTCCTGAATCATGGAATCGGAGGTGGCCTCATAGCCACAGGACTGCGCGAGGATACGGAGGTGTGTCAAATAAGATTGAAAAGGCTCATCCTTACCTTGCAGGCGCTGCTGGAAGAGGTACCTCTCGAAGCTCTCATTAACTTCCACGCTGAAGTGTTCCTCAAATTTTAGAAGGACCGTCTTGTACTTCGTCTTGTCCTCCCCTTCCGCGAATGCCGGGGAATTGTAAATGTGGATGGCGTGTTGCCCCGCCGTGGAGAGGAGGAGGGCGATTTTCCTGGTGTCCGATGCATTCTCCCTGTCTGTGGCTTCTAGGAAGAGTTGGAAGCGCTGTTTAAACAGCTTCCAGTTGATGCCGAGATTTCCAGCGATCCGGAGCGGCTGCAGCGGGCTGATGGTTTCCATGGCGCAGGATGGCGGATTGCTGAAGAGGTGCAGGTAGGTCTCACAGTCGCTGGTGAGTATCCAGTCCTGGTATCATGTCGTGTTGGGTGTTCCGATACACAAATAAACCAACACGGTTGTAGATGGTACAACTCTGTTTTATTATTCTGTACAATAATAACTATTAACTTCTGGCTGTGGTTCGTACTTCACCAGCTAACCTGTGGACCCAGCCCTAGCACTATCTTAGTGAGGCACTCAGCACATGGTGTATGTCTGAGTGGCACGCTGTGAGCTCTGTGCTCTGAGCTATCTCCTGGCGGAATGAGCGGGAACTGTGGTGTTCCATTTTTAATAGTGCGTGTGCTCTCACTGGTGATTGGCTGTGATGTTGCGTGTGTGTTGGTTGGTCCGTCGACCTGTCCATCAGTGTGTGTGTGTGATTACACCATGATATGTTAATGTGGATATCATGACAGTAACCTCCTCCAGCCCCTCCAACCCTCCCTATCTCTGTAACCTCCTCCAGCCACAACAACCCTCCCTATCTCTGTAACCTCCTCGAGCCCCTCCAACCCTCCCTATCTCTGTAACCTCCTCCAGCCACTACACCCCTCCCTATCTCTGTAACCTCCTCCAGCCCCTACAACCCTCCCTATCTCTGTAACCTCCTCCAGCCCCTCCAACCCTCCCTATCTCTGTCACCTTCTCCAGCCCCTCCAACCCTCCCTATCTCTGTAACCTCCTCAGCCCACAACATCATTCCCTATCTCTGTCACCTCCTCCAGCCACAACAACTCTCCCTATCTCTGTAACCTCCTCCAGCCACAACAACCCTCCCTATCTCTATAACCTCCCCCAGCCACTACACCCCTCCCTATCTCTGTAACCTCCCCCAGCCCCTACAACCCTCCCTATCTCTGTAACCTCCTCCAGCCACAACAACCCTCCCTATCTCTGTAACCTCCTCCAGCCACAACAACCCTCCCTATCTCTGTAACCTCCTCCAGCCACAACAACCCTCCCTATCTCTATAACCTCCTCCAGCCCCTCCAACCCTTCCTATCTCTGTAACCTCCTCCAGCCACAACAACCCTCCCTATCTCTGTAACCTCCTCCAGCCACTCCAACCCTCCCTATCTCTGTAACCTCCTCCAGTTCCTCCAACCCTCCCTATCTCTGTAACCTCCTCCAGTTCCCTACACCCCTCCCTATCTCTGGAACCTCCTCCAGTCTCCATAACCATCCCTATCTCTGTAACCTCCTCCAGCCACAACAACCCTCCCTATCTCTGTAACCTCCTTCAGCCACAACAACCCTCCCTATCTCTGTAACCTCCTCCAGCCACAACAACCCTCCCTATCTCTGTAACCTCCTCCAGCCACAACAACACTCCCTATCTCTGTAAACCCCTCCAGCCCCTACAACCCTCCCTATCTCTATAACCTCCCCCAGCCACTACACCCCTCCCTATCTCTGTAACCTCCCACAGCCACTACACCCCTCCCTATCTCAGTAACCTCCTCCAGCCACTACACCCCTCCCTATCTCTGTAACCTCCTCCAGCCACAACAACCCTCCCTATCTCTGTCACCTCCTCCAGCCACAACAACCCTCCCTATCTCTGTAACCTCCTCCAGCCACAACAATCCTCCCTATCTCTGTAACCTCCTCCAGCCACAACAACCCTCCCTATCTCTGTAACCTCCTCCAGCCACAACAACCCTCCCTATCTCTATAACCTCCCCCAGCCACTACACCCCTCCCTATCTCTGTAACCTCCTCCAGCCCCTACAACCCTCCCTATCTCTGTAACCTCCTCCAGCCACAACAACCCTCCCTATCTCTGTAACCTCCTCCAGCCACAACAACCCTCCCTATCTCTGTAACCTCCTCCAGCCACAACAACCCTCCCTATCTCTATAACCTCCTCCAGCCCCTCCAACCCTCCCTATCTCTGTAACCTCCTCCAGCCACAACAACCCTCCCTATCTCTGTAACCTCCTCCAGCCACTCCAACCCTCCCTATCTCTGTAACCTCCTCCAGTTCCTCCAACCCTCCCTATCTCTGTAACCTCCTCCAGTTCCCTACACACCTCCCTATCTCTGGAACCTCCTCCAGTCTCCATAACCATCCCTATCTCTGTAACCTCCTCCAGCCACAACAACCCTCCCTATCTCTGTAACCTCCTCCAGCCACAACAACCCTCCCTATCTCTGTAACCTCCTCCAGCCACAACAACCCTCCCTATCTCTGTAACCTCCTCCAGCCACAACAACACTCCCTATCTCTGTAAACCCCTCCAGCCCCTACAACCCTCCCTATCTCTATAACCTCCCCCAGCCACTACACCCCTCCCTATCTCTGTAACCTCCCACAGCCACTACACCCCTCCCTATCTCTGTAACCTCCTCCAGCCACTACACCCCTCCCTATCTCTGTAACCTCCTCCAGCCACAACAACCCTCCCTATCTCTGTCACCTCCTCCAGCCACAACAACCCTCCCTATCTCTGTAACCTCCTCCAGCCACAACAATCCTCCCTATCTCTGTAACCTCCTCCAGCCACAACAACCCTCCCTATCTCTGTAACCTCCTCCAGCCACAACAACCCTCCCTATCTCTGTAACCTCCTCCAGCCACAACAACCCTCCCTATCTCTATAACCTCCTGCAGCACCTACAACCGTCCCTATCTCTGTAACCTCCTCCAGACCCTCCAACCCTCCCTAGCTCTGTAACCTCCTCCAGTCCCTACAACCCTCCCTATCTCTGTAACCTCCTCCAGCGCCTACAACCCCCCCCCCTATCTCTGTAACCTCCTCCAGCCACTACACACCTTCCTATCTCTGGAACCTCCTCCAGCCCCTTCAAACCTCCCTATTGTGGTGTTGGGTGTTCTAACACACAGAAGAGCCAACACAGTTGCATATGGTACAACACTTGTTTATTTAAACTCACTATTTACAACTTGGTCTTTGCACTCTGCACGTGGGGGGCTCCCTGCTTGTGGTGTTTCAACAGCTCTTTCATGCTTCCTTCTCCCCAGACCTACTGACCTCCAGGTGTCGTGCTCGTGCTTTTTATGTGGTTGGTGTTCTTGTCTGTGATTGGTTGTGGTGTTGTGTACTCTGATTTGCCTGTTAGTGTGTCCATCATGATGTGTGTGTTTGAATATCATGACATCCCCCCTTTTTACAAAGATATGTGCCTACGTGGTAATAAATATGATCGTGACGTGAGTGCATCTAAGAGTGTGTGTGTGTCGTGTGCAGCATGTGTCTATGACGGAACTATGTACATGGGGCGATGTCGAGTGCGTCACATGAATCCAGTTGTACCATAACATAACAGAAATGCGAACGAGAGAAGAAGAAAAAAAATTTTGAACAGTTGTCCAGTCAGACGACATCTGGAACGATAAACAACAACAGGTTATCATGTAAAATTGTCCAACTTATTAAACATATGAACTGTATTATAAGTCCATTCTAATGGGTTTGCGACGAATTCGGGTTGACCGCCTTAAGGGTGGATCAAGAACCACCGGCTGCTGTGCAGGCATGGCCATGGGTGGCGATGGAAAGGGCGTGATGTGCGGCAGCTCCACAAAGTCATCCTCGGAAGCCTGTTGAGGATCTGGCGTGTTGTGTGGCTGTGAACGTGGAAGTCGGCGAAGGGCGCGCCGATTGCGGCGACGCACGGAACCATCCGGCATGCGAACCAGGAACGAGCGGGGAGCCACTTGTCGGAGGACTTCGGCCGGTGCTGACCAGCCACCATACGGTTGATGGACGCGTACTTTGTCTCCGGAGGACAGGGGGGGCAGGTCCGTCGCTCGTGTGTCGTACCGACCTTTCTGGCGATCACGCTGCAGTTGCATGTCCCGAAGAACCGCCTCATGGTCTGTTGTCGGTGCCAGGACGGAAGGTACCGTCGTCCTGAGGGAGCGACCCATTAGTAGCTGCGCTGGCGAGAGGCCCGTGGATAACGGGGCCGATCGATAGGCCAGCAAGGCAAGGTTAAAGTCCGATCCGGCATCAGCCGCCTTGCACAGGAGCCGCTTTGCGATGTGGACACCCTTTTCAGCCTTCCCGTTCGATTGTGGATGCAGAGGGCTGGATGTCACATGAGTGAAACCATATGCTGCGGCAAAGGACGACCATTCACGGCTGGCAAAACAAGGTCCATTGTCTGACATGACAGTCCTTGGAATGCCATGGCGAGCAAACGTTTCCTTGCAGGCCCCAATGACTGCGGACGACGTCAGATCATGGAGAGGCATGACTTCCGGGTAGTTTGAGAAGTAGTCTATAATAACAATGTAATCTCTGCCGAGCGCGTGAAATAGGTCAACACCCACCTTCGCCCAGGGGGACGTCACCATCTCGTGTGGTAGAAGTGTTTCCGGAGGTTGCGCCGGCTGAAACCTCTGACAGGTTGTGCAGTTGAGCACCATGTTGGCTATGTCTTCATTAATACCCGGCCAATATACCGCCGCCCGGGCCCTTCGTCTGCATTTTTCGACACCCAAGTGGCCTTCGTGTAGTTGACGAAGAATCATCTGGCGCACACTGTGTGGAATGACGATCCTATGCGATTTCATAAGGACCCCGTCTATATTGGTGAGATCATCTCGCACATTGTAAAACTGGGGGCACTGCCCTTTTAGCCACCCTTCCGTCATGTGGCGCATCACTCGCTGCAGCAGAGGGTCAGTCGCCGTCTCTGCGCGTATGTGGGCCAGACAAGGATCATCAGCTGGCATATTTGCTGCTGTCAGAGTCACGTGTGCCTCAATTTGACGCACGAACCCCTCCGCATCTGGTGGTGTGCTCACTGCTCGGGAAAGAGTGTCCGCCACTATGAGTTCCTTCCCCGGAGTGTAGATCAGTTCAAAATCGTACCTCCTGAGTTTGAGTAAGATGCGCTGGAGGCGAGGAGTCATGTCGTTCAGGTCTTTGTTAATGATGTTGACCAGGGGGCGGTGGTCAGTTTCGACCGTGAATCGTGGCAGGCCATACACATAGTCGTGGAACTTGTCCAGTCCAGTTAACAAGCCCAGGCATTCTTTTTCGATTTGCGCGTAGCGCTGTTCGGTAGGGGTCATGGCTCGTGAGGCATACGCAACCGGGGCCCATGATGACGTGCTGTCTTTTTGCAGGAGTACCGCTCCAATACCAGATTGGCTGGCGTCTGTTGAGATCTTTGTAGGGCGAGTCGCGTCAAAGAAGGCCAGCACTGGTGCCGTGACCAGTTTGTGCTTGAGCTCCTCCCATTCCTGCTGATGCGACTGGTGCCAGTTGAATTCCGTCGATTTTTTTACGAGATGGCGCATGTTTGTTGTATGAGAAGCCAGGTTGGGAATGAACTTCCCAAGGAAGTTGACCATGCCCAGGAATCTTAAGACAGCCTTCTTGTCAGCCGGTCGTGGCATGGCTGTGATGGCGCTAACCTTGTCTGCATCGGGACGGACCCCGGACCTTGAGATGTGGTCCCCGAGGAATTTCAGCTCCGTCTGGCCGAAAGCACACTTCGCACGGTTGAGACGCAGGCCATTTTGCCGTATGCGGGTGAAGACACGTCGAAGACGATGCATGTGTTCCTGCGGAGTGGTGGACCAAATGATGATATCGTCCACATATACACGTACCCCTTCGATGCCTTCCATCATCTGCTCCATAATGCGGTGGAATACTTCAGATGCCGAAATGATGCCGAATGGCATCCGGTTGTAGCAGAATCTGCCAAAAGGGGTGTTGAATGTGCATAGTCTTCGGCTGGCCGGGTCCAGTTGGATCTGCCAGAATCCTTTGGACGCATCCAATTTAGTGAATATGTTGGCTCGCGCCATCTCGCTGGTGAGGTCTTCTCGTTTTGGGATGGGATAGTGTTCCCGCATGATGTTGTTGTTCAGATCTTTTGGATCTATACATATACGGAGCTCGCCAGAGGGCTTCTTTACACAGACCATGGAGCTGACCCATGGCGTGGGCTCCGTGACCTTGGATAGGACCCCTTGGTCCTGAAGAATCTGCAGTTGTGCCTTGAGGCGGTCTTTGAGAGGCGCAGGAACCCTGCGAGGTGCGTGAACGACAGGGATGGCGTCCGGTCTGAGTCGAATCTTGTACGTGTGTGGCAATGTCCCCATGCCTTCAAAAACCTCCTGGTTGTGAGCGAGGAGGGAATGGAGATTCGCGTGGAACTCAGCATCCGGGAAGTCGGATATCTCATCTGGAGAGAGAGACATGATGCGCTGTACCAGGTGAAGGACCTTACACGCTTGTGCGCCCAGTAACGAGTCCTTTGATGAGCCCACAACTTCGAAGGGGAGTGTGGCCGTGTACCCCTTGTGAGTCACCTGTAGCTGGCAAGATCCTACGGACGGGATAACGTTCCCGTTATAGTCAACCATCTTAAGCCGGGATGGTGTGATGAGTGGTTTGACCTTCATGGCCTGGACTGCAGAGTAAGCAATCAGGTTGGCGGATGCGCCGGTGTCCAGACGGAAGGCGACGCGCGATCGGTTGACCGTCAGGGTGGCACACCACTCATCGTCTGGATTGATGGCATTGACCTTGTTGACATCAATGACGGCAACTCTGAAGTCATCCTGGTCATCTGCATCACTTAACTGGAAGTCTTGATGCGTGGGCTGGACGGTCCTGACTCGTGTGCGAGGTTGTCGAGGATGCGCCGGATCCATGGGTTGAGCCGCACGACAGCGGGCTGCGTAGTGGCCTATCATGGCACATCTGTTGCACTGTTGGTATTTTGCAGGACATTGCCCTTTTAAGTGTAGACCTCCACACTTGCTGCACGTCATGACGTCACGGCGTTCGTTGCGCCACTGCGCATGCGCAGTGCGATCTTGCGGTGGGCGCGCCTGCGCAGTGCGTCCCTCGTTGTGGCCGTTATTCTTGGCGCGCACCTGCGCGGGAGACCGCGAAAAGCGCGGGAAGCGGCCGCTGTCGTCCGGGCCGTGGGGCGGGAAGAAATCGACGGCCTGGATGCGTTCAACGTCGTGGGCGGCCTGGCTTGCCGATTCGACGGCTGGGGACCCCCTCCGTGCCAACTCGGACGCCTGAAATCGGGCAAAACGGCAGGTCGCATTTTCATGGAGGACACAGGCTTCCACAGCAGACGCTAAGGTGAGGCTCTTTATTTTAAGAAGCTGCTGGCGTAGGCCACTGGAGGCAACGCCAAAAACAATCTGGTCCCTGATCATGGACTCTGTGGTGGTGCCGTAACCGCAGGACTGCGCTAGAATCCGGAGGTGCGTCAAAAAGGGTTGAAAAAGCTCCTCCTTACCTTGCAGGCGTTGCTGAAAGATGTATCTTTCGAAAGTTTCGTTTACTTCAGTTTGAAAGTGCTGGTCCATTTTGAGGATGACCGTGTCATATTTGGCCTGGTTTTCGCCTTCCTCGAACACCAGTGAATTAAAGACATCATTTGGGTGGGGGCCTGCGTAGAAGAGGAGCATTGCAATCTTCGAATCATCCGAGACATTCTGTTTTTCGGTGGCACGGATGTACAGGTCAAATCGCTGCCTGTAGAGCTTCCAGTTGGTGCCTAGGTTCCCCGTGACTTGCATCGGCTGCGGTTTGCCGGTGTGGTCCATGTCCAGAATGGCAGGTTGGTAGGCAGGTATCGATCCACTCCTGTACCATGTGGTGTTGGGTGTTCTAACACACAGAAGAGCCAACACAGTTGCATATGGTACAACACTTGTTTATTTAAACTCACTATTTACAACTTGGTCTTTGCACTCTGCACGTGGGGGGCTCCCTGCTTGTGGTGTTTCAACAGCTCTTTCATGCTTCCTTCTCCCCAGACCTACTGACCTCCAGGTGTCGTGCTCGTGCTTTTTATGTGGTTGGTGTTCTTGTCTGTGATTGGTTGTGGTGTTGTGTACTCTGATTTGCCTGTTAGTGTGTCCATCATGATGTGTGTGTTTGAATATCATGAAACCTATCTCTGTAACCTCCTCCAGCCACTACACCCTTTCCTATCTCTGTAACCTCCTCCAGCCCCTACAACCCTTCCTATCTCTGTAACCTCCTCCAGCTACAACAACCCTCCCTATCTCTGTAACCTCCTCCAGCGACAACAACCCTCCCTATCTCTGTAACCTCCTCCAGCCACAACAACCCTCCCTATCTCTGTAACCTCCTCCAGCCACAACAACCCTCCCTATTTCTGTAACCTCCTCCAGCCACAACAACCCTCCCTATCTCTGTAACCTCCTCCAGCCACAACAACCCTCCCTATCTCTGTAACCTCCCCCAGCCTCTACACCCCTTCCTATCTCTGTAACCTCCTCCAGCCCCCACAACCCTTCCTATCTCTGTAACCTCCTCCAGCCACAACAGCCCTCCCTATCTCTGTAACCTCCTCCAGCCACAACAACCCTCCTTATCTCTGTAACCTCCACCAGCCACTACACCCCTTCCTATCTCTGTACCCTCCTCCAGCCACAACAACCCTCCCTATTTCTGTAACCTCCTCCAGCCCCTACAACCCTTCCTAGCTCTGTAACCTCCCCCAGCCACTACACCCCTTCCTATCTCTGTAACCTCCTCCAGCCACAACAACCCTTCCTACCTCTGTAACCTCCTCCAGCCACAACAACCTTCCCTATCTCTGTAAACTCCTCCAGCCCCTCCAACCGT
The DNA here is from genome assembly GCF_047496885.1 of Scyliorhinus torazame. NCBI lineage: Eukaryota > Metazoa > Chordata > Chondrichthyes > Carcharhiniformes > Scyliorhinidae > Scyliorhinus > Scyliorhinus torazame. The sequence continues at coordinate 103,508,444 of NC_092718.1, read as the reverse complement.
CCCTATCTCTGTAACCTCCTCCAGCCCCCACAACCCATCCTATATCTGTAACCTCCTCCAGCCACTCCAACCCTCCCTATCTCAGTAACCTCCTCCAGCCCCTACAACCCTCCCTATCATTGTAACCTCCTCCAGCCACAACAACCCTCCCTATCTCTGTAGCCTCCTCCAGCCCCTACAACCCTCCTATCTCTGTAACCTCCTCCAGCCACAACAACTCTCCCTATCTCTGTAACGTCCTCCAGCCACAACAACCCTCCCTATCTCTATAACCTCCCCCAGCCACTACACCCCTCCCTATCTCTGTAACCTCCTCCAGCCCCTACAACCCTCCCTATCTCTGTAACCTCCTCCAGTCCCTACAACCCTCCCTATCTCTGTAACCTCCTCCAGCCACATCAACCCTCCCTAACTCTGTAACCTTCTCCAGCCACTACACCCCTTCCTATCTCTGTAACCTCCTCCAGCCACAACAACCCTCCCTATCTCTGTAACCTCCTCCAGCCACAACAACCCTCCCTATCTCTGTAACCTCCTCCAGCCACAACAACCCTCCCTATCTCTGTAACCTCCTCCAGTCCCTACAACCCTCCCTATCTCTGTAACCTCCTCCAGACACAACAACCCTCCCTCTCTCTGTAACCTCCTCCAGCCACAACAACCCTCCCTATCTCTGTAACCTCCTCCAGCCACAACAACCCTTCCTATCTCTGTAACCTCCTCCAGCCCACACAACCCTTCCTATCTTAGTAACCTCCTCCAGCCCCTACAACCCTCCTATCTCTGTAACCTCCTCCAGCCACAACAACCCTCCCTATCTCTGTAACCTCCTCCAGCCCACACAACCCTTCCTATCTTTGTAACCTCCTCCAGCCCCGACAACCCTCCTATCTCTGTAACCTCCTCCAGCCACAACAACCCTCCCTATCTCTGTAACCTCCTCCAGCCCCTACAACCCTTCCTATCTCTGTAACCTCCTCCAGCCACAAGAACCCTCCCTATCTCTGTAACCTCCTCCAGCCACAACAACCCTCCCTATCTCTGTAACCTCCTCCAGCCACAACAACCCTCCCTATCTCTGTAACCTCCTCCAGCCCCTCCAACCCTCCCTATCTCTGTAACCTCCTCCAGCCACAACAACACTCCCTATCTCTGTAACCTCCTCCAGTCCCTACAACCCTCCCTATCTCTGTAACCTCCTCCAGTCCCTACAACCCTTCCTATCTCTGTAACCTCCTCCAGCCACAAGAACCCTCCCTATCTCTGTAACCTCCTCCAGCCACAACAACCCTCCCTATCTCTGTAACCTCCTCCAGTCCCTACAACCCTCCCTATCTCTGTAACCTCCCCCAGCCACAACAACCCTCCCTATCTCTGTAACCTCCTCCAGTCCCTACAACCCTCCCTATCTCTGTAACCTCCTCCAGACACAACAACCCTCCCTCTCTCTGTAACCTCCTCCAGCCACAACAACCCTCCCTATCTCTGTAACCTCCTCCAGCCACAACAACCCTTCCTATCTCTGTAACCTCCTCCAGCCCACACAACCCTTCCTATCTTTGTAACCTCCTCCAGCCCCTACAACCCTCCTATCTCTGTAACCTCCTCCAGCCACAACAACCCTCCCTATCTCTGTAACCTCCTCCAGCCCCTACAACCCTTCCTATCTCTGAAACCTCCTCCAGCCACAAGAACCCTCCCTATCTCTGTAACCTCCTCCAGCCACAATAACCCTCCCTATCTCTGTAACCTCCTCCAGCCACAACAACCCTCCCTATCTCTGTAACCTCCTCCAGCCACAACAACCCTCCCTATCTCTGTAACCTCCCCCAGCCACAACAACCCTTCCTATCTCTGTAACCTCCTCCAGCCACAACAACCCTCCCTATCTCTGTAACCTCCTCCAGCCCCTACAACCCTTCCTATCTCTGTAACCTCCTCCAGCCACAAGAACCCTCCCTATCTCTGTAACCTCCTCCAGCCACAACAACCCTCCCTATCTCTGGAACCTCCTCCAGCCCCTCCAACCCTCCCTATCTCTGTAACCTCCTCCAGCCACAACAACACTCCCTATCTCTGTAACCTCCTCCAGTCCCTACAACCCTCCCTATCTCTGTAACCTCCTCCAGTCCCTACAACCCTTCCTATCTCTGTAACCTCCTCCAGCCACAAGAACCCTCACTATCTCTGTAACCTCCTCCAGTCCCTACAACCCTCCCTATCTCTGTAACCTCCACCAGCCACAACAACCCTCCCTATCTCTGTAACCTCCTCCAGTCCCTACAACCCTCCCTATCTCTGTAACCTCCCCCAGCCACAACAACCCTCCCTATCTCTGTAACCTCCTCCAGCCACAACAACCCTCCCTATCTCTGTAACCTCCTCCAGCCCCTACAACCCTCCCTATCTCTGTAACCTCCCCCAGCCACTGCACCCCTCCCTATCTGTGTAACCTCCTCCAGCCACAACAACCCTCCCTATCTCTGTAACCTCCTCCAGCCCCTACAACCCTTCCTATCTCTATAACCTCCCCCAGCCACTACACCCCTCCCTATCTCTGTAACCTCCTCCAGCCCCTACAGCCCTCCCTATCTCTGTAACCTCCTCCAGTCCCTACAACCCTCCCTATCTCTGTAACCTCCTCCAGCCACATCAACCCTCCCTAACTCTGTAACCTTCTCCAGCCACTACACCCCTTCCTATCTCTGTAACCTCCTCCAGCCACAACAACCCTCCCTATCTCTGTAACCTCCTCCAGCCACAACAACCCTCCATATCTCTGTAACCTCCTCCAGCCACAACAACCCTCCCTATCTCTGTAACCTCCTCCAGCCACAACAACCCTCCCTATCTCTGTAACCTCCTCCAGTCCCTACAACCCTCCCTATCTCTGTAACCTCCTCCAGACACAACAACCCTCCCTCTCTCTGTAACCTCCTCCAGCCACAACAACCCTCCCTATCTCTGTAACCTCCTCCAGCCACAACAACCCTTCCTATCTCTGTAACCTCCTCCAGCCCACACAACCCTTCCTATCTTAGTAACCTCCTCCAGCCCCTAAAACCCTCCTATCTCTGTAACCTCCTCCAGCCACAACAACCCTCCCTATCTCTGTAACCTCCTCCAGCCCACACAACCCTTCCTATCTTTGTAACCTCCTCCAGCCCCGACAACCCTCCTATCTCTGTAACCTCCTCCAGCCACAACAACCCTCCCTATCTCTGTAACCTCCTCCAGCCCCTACAACCCTTCCTATCTCTGTAACCTTCTCCAGCCACAAGAACCCTCCCTATCTCTGTAACCTCCTCCAGCCACAACAACCCTCCCTATCTCTGTAACCTCCTCCAGCCACAACAACCCTCCCTATCTCTGTAACCTCCTCCAGCCCCTCCAACCCTCCCTATCTCTGTAACCTCCTCCAGCCACAACAACACTCCCTATCTCTGTAACCTCCTCCAGTCCCTACAACCCTCCCTATCTCTGTAACCTCCTCCAGTCCCTACAACCCTTCCTATCTCTGTAACCTCCTCCAGCCACAAGAACCCTCCCTATCTCTGTAACCTCCTCCAGCCACAACAACCCTCCCTATCTCTGTAACCTCCTCCAGTCCCTACAACCCTCCCTATCTCTGTAACCTCCCCCAGCCACAACAACCCTCCCTATCTCTGTAACCTCCTCCAGTCCCTACAACCCTCCCTATCTCTGTAACCTCCTCCAGACACAACAACCCTCCCTCTCTCTGTAACCTCCTCCAGCCACAACAACCCTCCCTATCTCTGTAACCTCCTCCAGCCACAACAACCCTTCCTATCTCTGTAACCTCCTCCAGCCCATACAACCCTTCCTATCTTTGTAACCTCCTCCAGCCCCTACAACCCTCCTATCTCTGTAACCTCCTCCAGCCACAACAACCCTCCCTATCTCTGTAACCTCCTCCAGCCCCTACAACCCTTCCTATCTCTGAAACCTCCTCCAGCCACAAGAACCCTCCCTATCTCTGTAACCTCCTCCAGCCACAATAACCCTCCCTATCTCTGTAACCTCCTCCAGCCACAACAACCCTCCCTATCTCTGTAACCTCCTCCAGCCACAACAACCCTCCCTATCTCTGTAACCTCCCCCAGCCACAACAACCCTTCCTATCTCTGTAACCTCCTCCAGCCACAACAACCCTCCCTATCTCTGTAACCTCCTCCAGCCCCTACAACCCTTCCTATCTCTGTAACCTCCTCCAGCCACAAGAACCCTCCCTATCTCTGTAACCTCCTCCAGCCACAACAACCCTCCCTATCTCTGGAACCTCCTCCAGCCCCTCCAACCCTCCCTATCTCTGTAACCTCCTCCAGCCACAACAACACTCCCTATCTCTGTAACCTCCTCCAGTCCCTACAACCCTCCCTATCTCTGTAACCTCCTCCAGTCCCTACAACCCTTCCTATCTCTGTAACCTCCTCCAGCCACAAGAACCCTCGCTATCTCTGTAACCTCCTCCAGTCCCTACAACCCTCCCTATCTCTGTAACCTCCCCCAGCCACAACAACCCTCCCTATCTCTGTAACCTCCTCCAGTCCCTACAACCCTCCCTATCTCTGTAACCTCCCCCAGCCACAACAACCCTCCCTATCTCTGTAACCTCCTCCAGCCACAACAACCCTCCCTATCTCTGTAACCTCCTCCAGCCCCTACAACCCTCCCTATCTCTGTAACCTCCCCCAGCCACTGCACCCCTCCCTATCTGTGTAACCTCCTCCAGCCACAACAACCCTCCCTATCTCTGTAACCTCCTCCAGCCCCTACAACCCTTCCTATCTCTGTAACCTCCTCCAGCCACAAGAACCCTCCCTATCTCTGTAACCTCCTCCAGCCACAACAACCCTCCCTATCTCTGTAACCTCCTCCAGCCACAACAACCCTCCCTATCTCTGGAACCTCCTCCAGCCCCTCCAACCCTCCCTATCTCTGTAACCTCCTCCAGCCACAACAACACTCCCTATCTCTGTAACCTCCTCCAGTCCCTACAACCCTCCCTATCTCTGTAACCTCCTCCAGTCCCTACAACCCTTCCTATCTCTGTAACCTCCTCCAGCCACAAGAACCCTCGCTATCTCTGTAACCTCCTCCAGTCCCTACAACCCTCCCTATCTCTGTAAGCTCCCCAAGCCACAACAACCCTCCCTATCTCTGTAACCTCCTCCAGTCCCTACAACCCTCCCTATCTCTGTAACCTCCCCCAGCCACAACAACCCTCCCTATCTCTGTAACCTCCTCCAGCCACAACAACCCTCCCTATCTCTGTAACCTCCTCCAGCCCCTACAACCCTCCCTATCTCTGTAACCTCCCCCAGCCACTGCACCCCTCCCTATCTGTGTAACCTCCTCCAGCCACAACAACCCTCCCTATCTCTGTAACCTCCTCCAGCCACAACAACCCTCCCTATCTCTGTAACCTCCTCCAGCCACAACAACCCTCCCTATCTCTGTAACCTCCTCCAGCCCCTACAACCCTTCCTATCTCTGAAACCTCCTCCAGCCACAAGAACCCTCCCTATCTCTGTAACCTCCTCCAGCCACAATAACCCTCCCTATCTCTGTAACCTCCTCCAGCCACAACAACCCTCCCTATCTCTGTAACCTCCTCCAGCCACAACAACCCTCCCTATCTCTGTAACCTCCCCCAGCCACAACAACCCTTCCTATCTCTGTAACCTCCTCCAGCCACAACAACCCTCCCTATCTCTGTAACCTCCTCCAGCCCCTACAACCCTTCCTATCTCTGTAACCTCCTCCAGCCACAAGAACCCTCCCTATCTCTGTAACCTCCTCCAGCCACAACAACCCTCCCTATCTCTGGAACCTCCTCCAGCCCCTCCAACCCTCCCTATCTCTGTAACCTCCTCCAGCCACAACAACACTCCCTATCTCTGTAACCTCCTCCAGTCCCTACAACCCTCCCTATCTCTGTAACCTCCTCCAGTCCCTACAACCCTTCCTATCTCTGTAACCTCCTCCAGCCACAAGAACCCTCGCTATCTCTGTAACCTCCTCCAGTCCCTACAACCCTCCCTATCTCTGTAACCTCCCCCAGCCACAACAACCCTCCCTATCTCTGTAACCTCCTCCAGTCCCTACAACCCTCCCTATCTCTGTAACCTCCCCCAGCCACAACAACCCTCCCTATCTCTGTAACCTCCTCCAGCCACAACAACCCTCCCTATCTCTGTAACCTCCTCCAGCCCCTACAACCCTCCCTATCTCTGTAACCTCCCCCAGCCACTGCACCCCTCCCTATCTGTGTAACCTCCTCCAGCCACAACAACCCTCCCTATCTCTGTAACCTCCTCCAGCCCCTACAACCCTTCCTATCTCTGTAACCTCCTCCAGCCACAAGAACCCTCCCTATCTCTGTAACCTCCTCCAGCCACAACAACCCTCCCTATCTCTGTAACCTCCTCCAGCCACAACAACCCTCCCTATCTCTGGAACCTCCTCCAGCCCCTCCAACCCTCCCTATCTCTGTAACCTCCTCCAGCCACAACAACACTCCCTATCTCTGTAACCTCCTCCAGTCCCTACAACCCTCCCTATCTCTGTAACCTCCTCCAGTCCCTACAACCCTTCCTATCTCTGTAACCTCCTCCAGCCACAAGAACCCTCGCTATCTCTGTAACCTCCTCCAGTCCCTACAACCCTCCCTATCTCTGTAAGCTCCCCAAGCCACAACAACCCTCCCTATCTCTGTAACCTCCTCCAGTCCCTACAACCCTCCCTATCTCTGTAACCTCCCCCAGCCACAACAACCCTCCCTATCTCTGTAACCTCCTCCAGCCACAACAACCCTCCCTATCTCTGTAACCTCCTCCAGCCCCTACAACCCTCCCTATCTCTGTAACCTCCCCCAGCCACTGCACCCCTCCCTATCTGTGTAACCTCCTCCAGCCACAACAACCCTCCCTATCTCTGTAACCTCCTCCAGCCCATCCAACCCACCCTATCTCTGTAACCTCCTCCAGCCACAACAGCCCTCCCTATCTCTGTAACCTCCTCCAGCCACAACAACCCTCCCTATCTCTGTAACCTCCACGAGCCACTACACCCCTTCCTATCTCTGTACCCTCCTCCAGCCACAAAAACCCTCCCTATCTCTGTAACCTCCTCCAGCCACAACAACCCTCCCTATCTCTGTAACCTCCTCCAGCCACAACAACCCTCCCTATCTCTGTAACCTCCCCCAGCCACAACAACCCTTCCTATCTCTGTAACCTCCTCCAGCCACAACAACCCTCCCTATCTCTGTAACCTCCTCCAGCCCCTACAACCCTTCCTATCTCTGTAACCTCCTCCAGCCACAAGAACCCTCCCTATCTCTGTAACCTCCTCCAGCCACAACAACCCTCCCTATCTCTGTAACCTCCTCCAGCCACAACAACCCTCCCTATCTCTGGAACCTTCTCCAGCCCCTCCAACCCTCCCTATCTCTGTAACCTCCTCCAGCCACAATAACACTCCCTATCTCTGTAACCTCCTCCAGTCCCTACAACCCTCCATAACTCTGTAACCTCCTCCAGTCCCTACAACCCTTCCTATCTCTGTAACCTCCTCCAGCCACAAGAACCCTCCCTATCTCTGTAACCTCCTCCAGCCACAACAACCCTCCCTATCTCTGTAACCTCCTCCAGTCCCTACAACCCTCCCTATCTCTGTAACCTCCCCCAACCACAACAACCCTCCCTATCTCTGTAACCTCCTCCAGTCCCTACAACCCTCCCTATCTCTGTAACCTTCTCCAGCCACTACACCCCTTCCTATCTCTGTAACATCCTCCAGCCACAACAACCCTCCCTATCTCTGTAACCTCCTCCAGCCACAACAACCCTCCATATCTCTGTAACCTCCTCCAGCCACAACAACCCTCCCTATCTCTGTAACCTCCTCCAGCCACAACAACCCTCCCTATCTCTGTAACCTCCTCCAGTCCCTACAACCCACCCTATCTCTGTAACCTCCTCCAGACACAACAACCCTCCCTCTCTCTGTAACCTCCTCCAGCCACAACAACCCTCCCTATCTCTGTAACCTCCTCCAGCCACAACAACCCTTCCTATCTCTGTAACCTCCTCCAGCCCACACAACCCTTCCTATCTTTGTAACCTCCTCCAGCCCCTACAACCCTCCTATCTCTGTAACCTCTTCCAGCCACAACAACCCTCCCTATCTCTGTAACCTCCTCCAGCCCCTACAACCTTTCCTATCTCTGTAACCTCCTCCAGCCACAAGAACCCTTCCTATCTTTGTAACCTCCTCCAGCCCCTACAACCCTCCTATCTCTGTAACCTCTTCCAGCCACAACAACCCTCCCTATCTCTGTAACCTCCTCCAGCCACAACAACCCTCCCTATCTCTGTAACCTCCCCCAGCCACAACAACCCTTCCTATCTCTGTAACCTCCTCCAGCCACAACAACCCTCCCTATCTCTGTAACCTCCTCCAGCCTCAACAACCCTCCCTATCTCTGGAAACTCCTCCAGCCCCTCCAACCCTCCCTATCTCTGTAACCTCCTCCAGCCACAATAACACTCCCTATCTCTGTAACCTCCTCCAGTCCCTACAACCCTCCCTATCTCTGTAACCTCCTCCAGTCCCTACAACCCTTCCTATCTCTGTAACCTCCTCCAGCCACAAGAACCCTCCCTATCTCTGTAACCTCCTCCAGCCACAACAACCCTCCCTATCTCTGTAACCTCCTCCAGCCACAACAACCCTCCCTATCTCTGGAACCTCCTCCAGCCCCTCCAACCCTCCATATCTCTGTAACCTCCTCCAGCCACAATAACACTCCCTATCTCTGTAACCTCCTCCAGTCCCTAAAACCCTCCCTATCTCTGTAACCTCCTCCAGACACAACAACCCTCCCTCTCTCTGTAACCTCCTCCAGCCACAACAACCCTTCCTATCTCTGTAACCTCCTCCAGCCCACACAACCCTTCCTATCTTTGTAACCTCCTCCAGCCCCTACAACCCTCCTATCTCTGTAACCTCCTCCAGCCACAACAACCCTCCCTATCTCTGTAACCTTCTCCAGCCACTACACCCCTTCCTATCTCTGTAACATCCTCCAGCCACAACAACCCTCCCTATCTCTGTAACCTCCTCCAGCCACAACAACCCTCCATATCTCTGTAACCTCCTCCAGCCACAACAACCCTCCCTATCTCTGTAACCTCCTCCAGCCACAACAACCCTCCCTATCTCTGTAACCTCCTCCAGTCCCTACAACCCTCCCTATCTCTGTAACCTCCTCCAGACACAACAACCCTCCCTCTCTCTGTAACCTCCTCCAGCCACAACAACCCTCCCTATCTCTGTAAACTCCTCCAGCCACAACAACCCTTCCTATCTCTGTAACCTCCTCCAGCCCACACAACCCTTCCTATCTTTGTAACCTCCTCCAGCCCCTACAACCCTCCTATCTCTGTAACCTCCTCCAGCCACAACAACCCTCCCTATCTCTGTAACCTCCTCCAGCCCCTACAACCCTTCCTATCTCTGTAACCTCCTCCAGCCACAAGAACCCTCCCTATCTCTGTAACCTCCTCCAGCCACAATAACCCTCCCTATCACTGTAACCTCCTCCAGCCACAACAACCCTCCCTATCTCTGTAACCTCCTCCAGCCACAACAACCCTCCCTATCTCTGTAACCTCCCCCAGTCACAACAACCCTTCCTATCTCTGTAACCTCCTCCAGCCACAACAACCCTCCCTATCTCTGTAACCTCCTCCAGCCCCTACAACACTTCCTATCTCTGTAACCTCCTCCAGCCACAAGAACCCTCCCTATCTCTGTAACCTCCTCCAGCCACAACAACCCTCCCTATCTCTGTAACCTCCTCCAGCCACAACAACCCTCCCTATCTCTGGAACCTCCTCCAGCCCCTCCAACCCTCCCTATCTCTGTAACCTCCTCCAGCCACAATAACACTCCCTATCTCTGTAACCTCCTCCAGTCCCTACAACCCTCCCTATCTCTGTAACCTCCTCCAGTCCCTACAACCCTTCCTATCTCTGTAACCTCCTCCAGCCACAAGAACCCTCCCTATCTCTGTAACCTCCTCCAGTCCCTACAACCCTCCCTATCTCTGTAACCTCCTCCAGACACAACAACCCTCCCTCTCTCTGTAACCTCCTCCAGCCACAACAACCCTCCCTATCTCTGTAACCTCCTCCAGCCACAACAACCCTTCCTATCTCTGTAACCTCCTCCAGCCCACACAACCCTTCCTATCTTTGCAACCTCCTCCAGCCCCTACAACCCTCCTATCTCTGTAACCTCCTCCAGCCACAACAACCCTCCCTATCTCTGTAACCTTCTCCAGCCACTACACCCCTTCCTATCTCTGTAACATCCTCCAGCCACAACAACCCTCCCTATCTCTGTAACCTCCTCCAGCCACAACAACCCTCCATATCTCTGTAACCTCCTCCAGCCACAACAACCCTCCCTATCTCTGTAACCTCCTCCAGCCACAACAACCCTCCCTATCTCTGTAACCTCCTCCAGTCCCTACAACCCTCCCTATCTCTGTAACCTCCTCCAGACACAACAACCCTCCCTCTCTCTGTAACCTCCTCCAGCCACAACAACCCTCCCTATCTCTGTAACCTCCTCCAGCCACAACAACCCTCCCTATCTCTGGAACCTCCTCCAGCCCCTCCAACCCTCCCTATCTCTGTAACCTCCTCCAGCCACAATAACACTCCCTATCTCTGTAACCTCCTCCAGTCCCTACAACCCTCCCTATCTCTGTAACCTCCTCCAGTCCCTACAACCCTTCCTATCTCTGTAACCTCCTCCAGCCACAAGAACCCTCCCTATCTCTGTAACCTCCTCCAGCCACAACAACCCTCCCTATCTCTGTAACCTCCTCCAGTCCCTACAACCCTCCCTATCTCTGTAACCTCCCCCAGCCACAACAACCCTCCCTATCTCTGTAACCTCCTCCAGTCCCTACAACCCTCCCTATCTCTGTAACCTCCTCCAGCCACAACAACCCTTCCTATCTCTGTAACCTCCTCCAGCCCACACAACCCTTCCTATCTTTGTAACCTCCTCCAGCCCCTACAACCCTCCTATCTCTGTAACCTCCCCCAGCCACAACAACCCTCCCTATCTCTGTAACCTCCTCCAGCCACAACAACCCTCCCTATCTCTGTAACCTCCTCCAGCCCCTACAACCCTCCCTATCTCTGTAACCTCCCCCAGCCACTGCACCCCTCCCTATCTGTGTAACCTCCTCCAGCCACAACAACCCTCCCTATCTCTGTAACCTCCTCCAGCCCATCCAACCCACCCTATCTCTGTAACCTCCTCCAGCCACAACAGCCCTCCCTATCTCTGTAACCTCCACGAGCCACTACACCCCTTCCTATCTCTGTACCCTCCTCCAGCCACAAAAACCCTCCCTGTCTCTGTAACCTCCTCCAGCCACAACAACCCTCCCTATCTCTGTAACCTCCTCCAGCCACAACAACCCTCCCTATCTCTGTAACCTCCCCCAGCCACAACAACCCTTCCTATCTCTGTAACCTCCTCCAGCCACAACAACCCTCCCTATCTCTGTAACCTCCTCCAGCCCCTACAACCCTTCCTATCTCTGTAACCTCCTCCAGCCACAAGAACCCTCCCTATCTCTGTAACCTCCTCCAGCCACAACAACCCTCCCTATCTCTGTAACCTCCTCCAGCAACAACAACCCTCCCTATCTCTGGAACCTCCTCCAGCCCCTCCAACCCTCCCTATCTCTGTAACCTCCTCCAGCCACAATAACACTCCCTATCTCTGTAACCTCCTCCAGTCCCTACAACCCTCCATAACTCTGTAACCTCCTCCAGTCCCTACAACCCTTCCTATCTCTGTAACCTCCTCCAGCCACAAGAACCCTCCCTATCTCTGTAACCTCCTCCAGCCACAACAACCCTCCCTATCTCTGTAACCTCCTCCAGTCCCTACAACCCTCCCTATCTCTGTAACCTCCCCCAACCACAACAACCCTCCCTATCTCTGTAACCTCCTCCAGTCCCTACAACCCTCCATATCTCTGTAACCTCCTCCAGCCACAACAACCCTTCCTATCTCTGTAACCTCCTCCAGCCCACATAACCCTTCCTATCTTTGTAACCTCCTCCAGCCCCTACAACCCTCCTATCTCTGTAACCTCCTCCAGCCACAACAACCCTCCCTATCTCTGTAACCTTCTCCAGCCACTACACCCCTTCCTATCTCTGTAACATCCTCCAGCCACAACAACCCTCCCTATCTCTGTAACCTCCTCCAGCCACAACAACCCTCCATATCTCTGTAACCTCCTCCAGCCACAACAACCCTCCCTATCTCTGTAACCTCCTCCAGCCACAACAACCCTCCCTATCTCTGTAACCTCCTCCAGTCCCTACAACCCTCCCTATCTCTGTAACCTCCTCCAGACACAACAACCCTCCCTCTCTCTGTAACCTCCTCCAGCCACAACAACCCTCCCTATCTCTGTAACCTCCTCCAGCCACAACAACCCTTCCTATCTCTGTAACCTCCTCCAGCCCACACAACCCTTCCTATCTTTGTAACCTCCTCCAGCCCCTACAACCCTCCTATCTCTGTAACCTCTTCCAGCCACAACAACCCTCCCTATCTCTGTAACCTCCTCCAGCCCCTACAACCCTTCCTATCTCTGTAACCTCCTCCAGCCACAAGAACCCATCCTATCTTTGTAACCTCCTCCAGCCCCTACAACCCTCCTATCTCTGTAACCTCTTCCAGCCACAACAACCCTCCCTATCTCTGTAACCTCCTCCAGCCACAACAACCCTCCCTATCTCTGTAACCTCCCCCAGCCACAACAACCCTTCCTATCTCTGTAACCTCCTCCAGCCACAACAACCCTCCCTATCTCTGTAACCTCCTCCAGCCTCAACAACCCTCCCTATCTCTGGAAACTCCTCCAGCCCCTCCAACCCTCCCTATCTCTGTAACCTCCTCCAGCCACAATAACACTCCCTATCTCTGTAACCTCCTCCAGTCCCTACAACCCTCCCTATCTCTGTAACCTCCTCCAGTCCCTACAACCCTTCCTATCTCTGTAACCTCCTCCAGCCACAAGAACCCTCCCTATCTCTGTAACCTCCTCCAGCCACAACAACCCTCCCTATCTCTGTAACCTCCTCCAGCCACAACAACCCTCCCTATCTCTGGAACCTCCTCCAGCCCCTCCAACCCTCCATATCTCTGTAACCTCCTCCAGCCACAATAACACTCCCTATCTCTGTAACCTCCTCCAGTCCCTACAACCCTCCCTATCTCTGTAACCTCCTCCAGACACAACAACCCTCCCTCTCTCTGTAACCTCCTCCAGCCACAACAACCCTTCCTATCTCTGTAACCTCCTCCAGCCCACACAACCCTTCCTATCTTTGTAACCTCCTCCAGCCCCTACAACCCTCCTATCTCTGTAACCTCCTCCAGCCACAACAACCCTCCCTATCTCTGTAACCTTCTCCAGCCACTACATCCCTTCCTATCTCTGTAACATCCTCCAGCCACAACAACCCTCCCTATCTCTGTAACCTCCTCCAGCCACAACAACCCTCCATATCTCTGTAACCTCCTCCAGCCACAACAACCCTCCCTATCTCTGTAACCTCCTCCAGCCACAACAACCCTCCCTATCTCTGTAACCTCCTCCAGTCCCTACAACCCTCCCTATCTCTGTAACCTCCTCCAGACACAACAACCCTCCCTCTCTCTGTAACCTCCTCCAGCCACAACAACCCTCCCTATCTCTGTAAACTCCTCCAGCCACAACAACCCTTCCTATCTCTGTAACCTCCTCCAGCCCACACAACCCTTCCTATCTTTGTAACCTCCTCCAGCCCCTACAACCCTCCTATCTCTGTAACCTCCTCCAGCCACAACAACCCTCCCTATCTCTGTAACCTCCTCCAGCCCCTACAACCCTTCCTATCTCTGTAACCTCCTCCAGCCACAAGAACCCTCCCTATCTCTGTAACCTCCTCCAGCCACAATAACCCTCCCTATCTCTGTAACCTCCTCCAGCCACAACAACCCTCCCTATCTCTGTAACCTCCTCCAGCCACAACAACCCTCCCTATCTCTGTAACCTCCCCCAGCCACAACAACCCTTCCTATCTCTGTAACCTCCTCCAGCAACAACAACCCTCCCTATCTCTGTAACCTCCTCCAGCCCCTACAACACTTCCTATCTCTGTAACCTCCTCCAGCCACAAGAACCCTCCCTATCTCTGTAACCTCCTCCAGCCACAACAACCCTCCCTATCTCTGTAACCTCCTCCAGCCACAACAACCCTCCCTATCTCTGGAACCTCCTCCAGCCCCTCCAACCCTCCCTATCTCTGTAACCTCCTCCAGCCACAATAACACTCCCTATCTCTGTAACCTCCTCCAGTCCCTACAACCCTCCCTATCTCTGTAACCTCCTCCAGTCCCTACAACCCTTCCTATCTCTGTAACCTCCTCCAGCCACAAGAACCCTCCCTATCTCTGTAACCTCCTCCAGCCACAACAACCCTCCCTATCTCTGTAACCTCCTCCAGTCCCTACAACCCTCCCTATCTCTGTAACCTCCTCCAGACACAACAACCCTCCCTCTCTCTGTAACCTCCTCCAGCCACAACAACCCTCCCTATCTCTGTAACCTCCTCCAGCCACAACAACCCTCCCTATCTCTGGAACCTCCTCCAGCCCCTCCAACCCTCCCTATCTCTGTAACCTCCTCCAGCCACAATAACACTCCCTATCTCTGTAACCTCCTCCAGTCCCTACAACCCTCCCTATCTCTGTAACCTCCTCCAGTCCCTACAACCCTTCCTATCTCTGTAACCTCCTCCAGCCACAAGAACCCTCCCTATCTCTGTAACCTCCTCCAGCCACAACAACCCTCCCTATCTCTGTAACCTCCTCCAGTCCCTACAACCCTCCCTATCTCTGTAACCTCCCCCAGCCACAACAACCCTCCCTATCTCTGTAACCTCCTCCAGTCCCTACAACCCTCCCTATCTCTGTAACCTCCTCCAGACACAACAACCCTCCCTCTCTCTGTAACCTCCTCCAGCCACAACAACCCTTCCTATCTCTGTAACCTCCTCCAGCCCACACAACCCTTCCTATCTTAGTAACCTCCTCCAGCCCCTACAACCCTCCTATCTCTGTAACCTCCTCCAGCCACAACAACCCTCCCTATCTCTGTAACCTTCTCCAGCCACTACACCCCTTCCTATCTCTGTAACATCCTCCAGCCACAACAACCCTCCCTATCTCTGTAACCTCCTCCAGCCACAACAACCCTCCATATCTCTGTAACCTCCTCCAGCCACAACAACCCTCCCTATCTCTGTAACCTCCTCCAGCCACAACAACCCTCCCTATCTCTGTAACCTCCTCCAGTCCCTACAACCCTCCCTATCTCTGTAACCTCCTCCAGACACAACAACCCTCCCTCTCTCTGTAACCTCCTCCAGCCACAACAACCCTCCCTATCTCTGTAAACTCCTCCAGCCACAACAACCCTTCCTATCTCTGTAACCTCCTCCAGCCCACACAACCCTTCCTATCTTTGTAACCTCCTCCAGCCCCTACAACCCTCCTATCTCTGTAACCTCCTCCAGCCACAACAACCCTCCCTATCTCTGTAACCTCCTCCAGCCCCTACAACCCTTCCTATCTCTGTAACCTCCTCCAGCCACAAGAACCCTCCCTATCTCTGTAACCTCCTCCAGCCACAATAACCCTCCCTATCTCTGTAACCTCCTCCAGCCACAACAACCCTCCCTATCTCTGTAACCTCCTCCAGCCACAACAACCCTCCCTATCTCTGTAACCTCCTCCAGTCCCTACAACCCTCCCTATCTCTGTAACCTCCTCCAGTCCCTACAACCCTTCCTATCTCTGTAACCTCCTCCAGCCACAAGAACCCTCCCTATCTCTGTAACCTCCTCCAGCCACAACAACCCTCCCTATCTCTGTAACCTCCTCCAGCCACAACAACCCTCCCTATCTCTGGAACCTCCTCCAGCCCCTCCAACCCTCCCTATCTCTGTAACCTCCTCCAGCCACAATAACACTCCCTATCTCTGTAACCTCCTCCAGTCCCTACAACCCTCCCTATCTCTGTAACCTCCTCCAGTCCCTACAACCCTTCCTATCTCTGTAACCTCCTCCAGCCACAAGAACCCTCCCTATCTCTGTAACCTCCTCCAGCCACAACAACCCTCCCTATCTCTGTAACCTCCTCCAGTCCCTACAACCCTCCCTATCTCTGTAACCTCCCCCAGCCACAACAACCCTCCCTATCTCTGTAACCTCCTCCAGTCCCTACAACCCTCCCTATCTCTGTAACCTCCTCCAGACACAACAACCCTCCCTCTCTCTGTAACCTCCTCCAGCCACAACAACCCTTCCTATCTCTGTAACCTCCTCCAGCCCACACAACCCTTCCTATCTTTGTAACCTCCTCCAGCCCCTACAACCCTCCTATCTCTGTAACCTCCTCCAGCCACAACAACCCTCCCTATCTCTGTAACCTTCTCCAGCCACTACACCCCTTCCTATCTCTGTAACATCCTCCAGCCACAACAACCCTCCCTATCTCTGTAACCTCCTCCAGCCACAACAACCCTCCATATCTCTGTAACCTCCTCCAGCCACAACAACCCTCCCTATCTCTGTAACCTCCTCCAGCCACAACAACCCTCCCTATCTCTGTAACCTCCTCCAGTCCCTACAACCCTCCCTATCTCTGTAACCTCCTCCAGACACAACAACCCTCCCTCTCTCTGTAACCTCCTCCAGCCACAACAACCCTCCCTATCTCTGTAAACTCCTCCAGCCACAACAACCCTTCCTATCTCTGTAACCTCCTCCAGCCCACACAACCCTTCCTATCTTTGTAACCTCCTCCAGCCCCTACAACCCTCCTATCTCTGTAACCTCCTCCAGCCACAACAACCCTCCCTATCTCTGTAACCTCCTCCAGCCCCTACAACCCTTCCTATCTCTGTAACCTCCTCCAGCCACAAGAACCCTCTCTATCTCTGTAACCTCCTCCAGCCACAATAACCCTCCCTATCTCTGTAACCTCCTCCAGCCACAACAACCCTCCCTATCTCTGTAACCTCCTCCAGCCACAACAACCCTCCCTATCTCTGTAACCTCCCCCAGCCACAACAACCCTTCCTATCTCTGTAACCTCCTCCAGCCACAACAACCCTCCCTATCTCTGTAACCTCCTCCAGCCCCTACAACACTTCCTATCTCTGTAACCTCCTCCAGCCACAAGAACCCTCCCTATCTCTGTAACCTCCTCCAGCCACAACAACCCTCCCTATCTCTGTAACCTCCTCCAGCCACAACAACCCTCCCTATCTCTGGAACCTCCTCCAGCCCCTCCAACCCTCCCTATCTCTGTAACCTCCTCCAGCCACAATAACACTCCCTATCTCTGTAACCTCCTCCAGTCCCTACAACCCTCCCTATCTCTGTAACCTCCTCCAGTCCCTACAACCCTTCCTATCTCTGTAACCTCCTCCAGCCACAAGAACCCTCCCTATCTCTGTAACCTCCTCCAGTCCCTACAACCCTCCCTATCTCTGTAACCTCCTCCAGACACAACAACCCTCCCTCTCTCTGTAACCTCCTCCAGCCACAACAACCCTCCCTATCTCTGTAACCTCCTCCAGCCACAACAACCCTTCCTATCTCTGTAACCTCCTCCAGCCCACACAACCCTTCCTATCTTTGCAACCTCCTCCAGCCCCTACAACCCTTCTATCTCTGTAACCTCCTCCAGCCACAACAACCCTCCCTATCTCTGTAACCTTCTCCAGCCACTACACCCCTTCCTATCTCTGTAACATCCTCCAGCCACAACAACCCTCCCTATCTCTGTAACCTCCTCCAGCCACAACAACCCTCCATATCTCTGTAACCTCCTCCAGCCACAACAACCCTCCCTATCTCTGTAACCTCCTCCAGCCACAACAACCCTCCCTATCTCTGTAACCTCCTCCAGTCCCTACAACCCTCCCTATCTCTGTAACCTCCTCCAGACACAACAACCCTCCCTCTCTCTGTAACCTCCTCCAGCCACAACAACCCTCCCTATCTCTGTAACCTCCTCCAGCCACAACAACCCTCCCTATCTCTGGAACCTCCTCCAGCCCCTCCAACCCTCCCTATCTCTGTAACCTCCTCCAGCCACAATAACACTCCCTATCTCTGTAACCTCCTCCAGTCCCTACAACCCTTCCTATCTCTGTAACCTCCTCCAGCCACAAGAACCCTCCCTATCTCTGTAACCTCCTCCAGCCACAACAACCCTCCCTATCTCTGTAACCTCCTCCAGTCCCTACAACCCTCCCTATCTCTGTAACCTCCCCCAGCCACAACAACCCTCCCTATCTCTGTAACCTCCTCCAGCCACAACAACCCTCCCTATCTCTGTAACCTTCTCCAGCCACTACACCCCTTCCTATCTCTGTAACATCCTCCAGCCACAACAACCCTCACTATCTCTGTAACCTCCTCCAGCCACAACAACCCTCCATGTCTCTGTAACCTCCTCCAGCCACAACAACCCTCCCTATCTCTGTAACCTCCTCCAGCCACAACAACCCTCCCTATCTCTGTAACCTCCTCCAGTCCCTACAACCCTCCCTATCTCTGTAACCTCCTCCAGACACAACAACCCTCCCTCTCTCTGTAACCTCCTCCAGCCACAACAACCCTCCCTATCTCTGTAACCTCCTCCAGCCCCTACAACACTTCCTATCTCTGTAAACTCCTCCAGCCACAAGAACCCTCCCTATCTCTGTAACCTCCTCCAGCCACAACAACCCTCCCTATCTCTGTAAGCTCCTCCAGCCACAACAACCCTCCCTATCTCTGGAACCTCCTCCAGCCCCTCCAACCCTCCCTATCTCTGTAACCTCCTCCAGCCACAATAACACTCCCTATCTCTGTAACCTCCTCCAGTCCCTACAACCCTCCCTATCTCTGTAACCTCCTCCAGTCCCTACAACCCTTCCTATCTCTGTAACCTCCTCCAGCCACAAGAACCCTCCCTATCTCTGTAACCTCCTCCAGTCCCTACAACCCTCCCTATCTCTGTAACCTCCTCCAGACACAACAACCCTCCCTCTCTCTGTAACCTCCTCCAGCCACAACAACCCTCCCTATCTCTGTAACCTCCTCCAGCCACAAGAACCCTTCCTATCTCTGTAACCTCCTCCAGCCCACACAACCCTTCCTATCTTTGTAACCTCCTCCAGCTCCTACAACCCTCCTATCTCTGTAACCTCCTCCAGCCACAACAACCCTCCCTATCTCTGTAACCTTCTCCAGCCACTACACCCCTTCCTATCTCTGTAACATCCTCCAGCCACAACAACCCTCCCTATCTCTGTAACCTCCTCCAGCCACAACAACCCTCCATATCTCTGTAACCTCCTCCAGCCACAACAACCCTCCCTATCTCTGTAACCTCCTCCAGGCACAACAACCCTCCCTATCTCTGTAACCTCCTCCAGTCCCTACAACCCTCCCTATCTCTGTAACCTCCTCCAGACACAACAACCCTCCCTCTCTCTGTAACCTCCTCCAGCCACAACAACCCTCCCTATCTCTGTAACCTCCTCCAGCCACAACAACCCTCCATATCTCTGTAACCTCCTCCAGCCCCCACAACCCTTCCTATCTCTGTAACCTCCTCCAGCCACTACAACCCTTCCTATCTCTATAACCTCCCCCAGCCACTACACCCCTTCCTATCTCTGTAACCTCCTCCAGCCCCTACAGCCCTCCTATCTCTGTAACCTCCTCCAGCCACAACAACTCTCCTATCTCTGTAACCTCCTCCAGCCACTACACCCCTTCCTATCTCTGTAACCTCCTCCAGCCACAACAACCTCCCTATCTCTGTAACCTCCTCCAGCCACAACAACCCTCCCTATCTCTGTAACCTCCTCCAGCCCTTACAACCCTCCCTATATCTGTAACCTCCTCCAGCCCCTACAACCCTCCCTATCTCTGTAACCTCCTCCAGCCACAACAACCCTCCCTATCTCTGTAACCTCCTCCAGCCCCTACAACCCACCTATCTCTGTAACCTCCTCCAGCCACAACAACCCTCCCTATCTCTGTAACCTCCTCCAGCCCCTACAACCCTCCCTATCTCTGTAACCTCCTCCAGCCACAACAACCCTCCCTATCTCTATAACCTCCTCCAGCCCCTCCAACCCTCCCTATCTCTGTAACCTCCTCCAGTCCCCGTCACCCTCCCTATCTCTGTAACCTCCTCCAGTCCCCATCACCCTCCCTATCTCTGTAACCTCCTCCAGCCCCGACAACCCTCCCTATCTCTGTAACCTCCTCCAGCCACTACACCCCTTCCTATCTCAGTAACCTCCTCCAGCCACAACAACCCTTCCCATCTCTGTAACCTCCTCCAGCCCCTACAACCCTCCCTATCTCTGTAACCTCCTCCAGCCCCTACAACCCTCCCTATCTCTGTAACCTCCCCCAGCCACTACACCCCCCCCCTATCTCTGTCACCTCCTCCATCCCCTACAACCCTCGTATCTCTGTAACCTCCTCCAGCCACAACAACCCTCCCTATCTCTGTAACCTCCCCCAGCCACTACACCCCTTCCTATCTCTGTAACCTCCTCCAGCCCCCACAACCCTTCCTATCTCTGTAACCTCCTCCAGCCAGTACAACCCTGCCTATCTCTGTAACCTCCTCCAGCCACTACACCCCTCCCTATCTCTGTAATCTCCCCCAGCCACTCCACCCCTTCCTATCTCTGTAACCTCCTCCAGCCCCCACAACCCTTCCTATCTCTGTAACCTCCTCCAGCCACTACAACCCTTCCTATCTCTATAACCTCCCCCAGCCACTACACCCCTCCCTATCTCTGTAACCTCCTCCAGCCACAACAACCCTCCCTATCTCTGTAACCTCCTCCAGCCACAACAACCCTCCCTATCTCTGTAACCTCCTCCAGCCACTACACCCCTTCCTATCTCTGTAACCTCCTCCAGCCACAACAACCCTCCCTAACTCTGTAACCTCCTCCAGCCCCTCCAACCCTCGCTATCTCTGTAACCTCCTCCAGCCACAACAACCCTCCCTATCTCTGTAACCTCCTCCAGCCCCTCCAACCCTCCCTATCTCTGTAACCTCCTCCAGCCACAACAACCCTCCCGATCTCTGTAACCTCCTCCAGCCACAACAACCCTCCCTATCTCTGTAACCTCCCCCAGTCCCTACAACCGTCCCTATCTCTGTAACCTCCCCCAGTCCCTACAACCCTCCCTATCTCTGTAACCTCCTCCAGCCACAACAACCCTCCCTACCTCTGTAACCTCCTCCAGCCACAACAACCCTCCCTATCTCTGTAACCTCCCCCAGTCCCTACAACCCTCCCTATCTCTGTAACCTCCTCCAGCCACAACAACCCTCCCTATCTCTGGAACCTCCCCCAGCCGCTACAACCCTCCCTATCTCTGTAACCTCCTCCAGCCACAACAACCCTCCCTATCTCTGTAACCTCCCCCAGTCCCTACAACCCTCCCTATCTCTGTAACCTCCTCCAGCCACAACAACCCTCCCTATCTCTGTAACCTCCTCCAGCCCCTCCAACCCTCCCTATCTCTGTAACCTCCTCCAGCACCTACACCCCTTCCTATCTCTGGAACCTCCTCCAGCCACAACAACCCTCCCTATCTCTGGAACCTCCCCCAGCCGCTACAACCCTCCCTATCTCTGTAACCTCCTCCAGCGCCTACAACCCTCCCTATCTCTGTAACCTCCTCCAGCCACAACAACCCTCCCTATCTCTGTAACCTCCTCCAGCCACAACAACCCTCCCTATCTCTGTAACCTCCTCCAGCCCCTCCAACCGTCCCTATCTCTGTAACCTCCTCCAGCCCCTCCAACCCTCCCTATCTCTGTAACCTCCTCCAGCGCCTACAACCCTCCCTATCTCTGTAACCTCCTCCAGCCACAACAACCCTCCCTATCTCTGTAATCTCCTCCAGCCACAACAACCCTCCCTATCTCTGGAACCTCCCCCAGCCGCTACAACCCTCCCTATCTCTGTAACCTCCTCCAGCGCCTACAACCCTCCCTATCTCTGTAACCTCCTCCAGCCACAACAACCCTCCTTATCTCTGTAACCTCCTCCAGCCACTACAACCCTCCCTATCTCTGTAACCTCCTCCAGCGCCTACAACCCTCCCTATCTCTGTAACCTCCTCCAGCCACAACAACCCTCCCTATCTCTGTAACCTCCTCCAGCCCCTACAACCCTCCCTATCTCTGTAACCTCCTCCAGCCACAACAACCCTCCCTATCTCTGTAACCTCCTCCAGCCACAACAACCCTCCCTATCTCTGTAACCTCCTCCAGCCACTACACCCCTCCCTATCTCTGTAACCTCCCCCAGCCACTCCACCCCTTCCTATCTCTGTAACCTCCTCCAGCCCCCACAACCCTTCCTATCTCTGTAACCTCCTCCAGCCACTACAACCCTTCCTATCTCTATAACCTCCCCCAGCGACTACACCCCTCCCTATCTCTGTAACCTCCTCCAGCCACAACAACCCTCCCTATCTCTGTAACCTCCTCCAGCCACAACAACCCTCCCTATCTCTGTAACCTCCTCCAGCCACTACACCCCTTCCTATCTCTGTAACCTCATCCAGCCACAACAACCCTCCCTAACTCTGTAACCTCCTCCAGCCCCTCCAACCCTCGCTATCTCTGTAACCTCCTCCAGCCACAACAACCCTCCCTATCTCTGTAACCTCCTCCAGCCACAACAACCCTCCCTATCTCTGTAACCTCCTCCAGCCCTTACAACCTTCCCTATCTCTGTTACCTCCTCCAGCCCCTCCAACCCTCCCTATCTCTGTAACCTCCTCCAGCGCCTACAACCCTCCCTATCTCTGTAACCTCCTCCAGCCACAACAACCCTCCCTATCTCTGTAACCTCCTCCAGCGCCTACAACCCTCCCTATCTCTGTAACCTCCTCCAGCCACAACAACCCTCCCTATCTCTGTAACCTCCTCCAGCCACAACAACCCTCCTAGCTCTGTAACCTCCTCCAGCCACAACAACCTCCCTATCTCTGTAACCTCCTCCAGCGCCTACAACCCTCCCTATCTCTGTAACCTCCTCCAGCCACAACAACCCTCCCTATCTCTGTAACCTCCTCCAGCCACAACAACCCTCCTATCTCTGTAACCTCCTCCAGCCACAACAACCCTCCCTATATCTGTAACCTCCTCCAGCCACAACAACCCTCCCTATCTCTGTAACCTCCTCCAGCCACAACAACCCTCCCTATCTCTGTAACCTCCTCCAGCCACAACAACCCTCCCTATCTCTGTAACCTCCCCCAGTCCCTACAACGCTCCCTATCTCTGTAACCTCCTCCAGCCACAACAACCCTCCCTATCTCTGGAACCTCCCCCAGCCGCTACAACCCTCCCTATCTCTGTAACCTCCTCCAGCACCTACACCCCTTCCTATCTCTGGAACCTCCTCCAGCCACAACAACCCTCCCTATCTCTGGAACCTCCCCCAGCCGCTACAACCCTCCCTATCTCTGTAACCTCCTCCAGCGCCTACAACCCTCCCTATCTCTGTACCCTCCTCCAGCCACAACAACCCTCCCTATCTCTGTAACCTCCTCCAGCCACAACAACCCTCCCTATCTCTGTAACCTCCTCCAGCCCCTCCAACCGTCCCTATCTCTGTAACCTCCTCCAGCCACAACAACCCTCCCTATCTCTGTAACCTCCTCCAGCCACAACAACCCTCCCTATCTCTGTAACCTTCCCCAACCGCTACAACCCTCCCTATCTCTGTAACCTCCTCCAGCCCCCACAACCCTCCTATCTCTGTAACCTCCTCCAACCCCTCCAACCCTCCCTATCTCTGTAACCTCCTCCAGCCACAACAACCCTCCCTATCTCTGTAACCTCCTCCAGCCCCTACAACCTTCCCTATCTCTGTTACCTCCTCCAGCCCCTCCAACCCTCCCTATCTCTGTAACCTCCTCCAGCGCCTACAACCCTCCCTATCTCTGTAACCTCCTCCAGCCACAACAACCCTCCCTATCTCTGTAACCTCCTCCAGCGCCTACAACCCTCCCTATCTCTGTAACCTCCTCCAGCTTCAACAACCCTCCCTATCTCTGTAACCTCCTCCAGCCACAACAACCCTCCTTATCTCTGTAACCTCCTCCAGCCACTACAACCCTCCCTATCTCTGTAACCTCCTCCAGCGCCTACAACCCTCCCTATCTCTGTAACCTGCTCCCGCCACAACAACCCTCCCTATCTCTGTAACCTCCTCCAGCGCCTACAACCCTCCCTATCTCTGTAACCTCCTCCAGCACCTACACCCCTTCCTATCTCTGGAACCTGCTCCAGCCACAAGAACCCTCCGTATCTCTGGAACCTCCCCCAGCCGCTACAACCCTCCCTATCTCTGTAACCTCCTCCAGCGCCTACAACCCTCCCTATCTCTGTAACCTGCTCCAGCCACAACAACCCTCCCTATCTCTGTAACCTCCTCCAGCCACAACAACCCTCCCTATCTCTGTAACCTCCTCCAGCCACAACAACCCTCCCTATCTCTGTAACCTCCTCCAGCCACAACAACCCTCCCTATCTCTGTAACCTCCTCCAGCCACAACAACCCTCCCTATCTCTGTAACCTCCTCCAGCCACAACAACCCTCCCTATCTCTGTAACCTCCCCCAGTCCCTACAACCCTCCCTATCTCTGTAACCTCCTCCAGCCACAACAACCCTCCCTATCTCTGGAACCTCCCCCAGCCGCTACAACCCTCCCTATCTCTGTAACCTCCTCCAGCCCCTCCAACCCTCCCTATCTCTGTAACCTCCTCCAGCACCTACACCCCTTCCTATCTCTGGAACCTCCTCCAACCACAACAACCCTCCCTATCTCTGGAACCTCCCCCAGCCGCTACAACCCTCCCTATCTCTGTAACCTCCTCCAGCGCCTACAAACCTCCCTATCTCTGTAACCTCCTCCAGCCACAACAACCCTCCCTATCTCTGTAACCTCCTCCAGCCACAACAACCCTCCCTATCTCTGTAACCTCCTCCAGCCCCTCCAACCGTCCCTATCTCTGTAACCTCCTCCAGCCACAACAACCCTCCCTATCTCTGTAACCTCCTCCAGCCACAACAACCCTCCCTATCTCTGTAACCTTCCCCAGCCGCTACAACCCTCCCTATCTCTGTAACCTCCTCCAGCCCCCACAACCCTCCTATCTCTGTAACCTCCTCCAACCCCTCCAACCCTCCCTATCTCTGTAACCTCCTCCAGCCACAACAACCCTCCCTATCTCTGTAACCTCCTCCAGCCCCTACAACCTTCCCTATCTCTGTTACCTCCTCCAGCCCCTCCAACCCTCCCTATCTCTGTAACCTCCTCCAGCGCCTACAACCCTCCCTATCTCTGTAACCTCCTCCAGCCACAACAACCCTCCCTATCTCTGTAACCTCCTCCAGCGCCTACAACCCTCCCTATCTCTGTAACCTCCTCCAGCCACAACAACCCTCCCTATCTCTGTAACCTCAACCAGCCACAACAACCCTCCCTATCTCTGTAATCTCCTCCAGCCACAACAACCCTCCCTATCTCTGGAACCTCCCCCAGCCGCTACAACCCTCCCTATCTCTGTAACCTCCTCCAGCGCCTACAACCCTCCCTATCTCTGTAACCTCCTCCAGCCACAACAACCCTCCTTATCTCTGTAACCTCCTCCAGCCACTACAACCCTCCCTATCTCTGTAACCTCCTCCAGCGCCTACAACCCTCCCTATCTCTGTATCCTCCTCCAGCCACAACAACCCTCCCTATCTCTGTAACCTCCTCCAGCCCCTTCAACCCTCCCTATCTCTGTAACCTCCTCCAGCCACAACAACCCTCCCTATCTCTGTAACCTCCTCCAGCCACAACAACCCTCCCTATCTCTGTAACCTCCTCCAGCCCCTACAACCCTCCCTATCTCTGTAACCTCCTCCAGCCACAACAACCCTCCCTATCTCTGTAACCTCCTCCAACCCCTCCAACCCTCCCTATCTCTGTAACCTCCTCCAGCCACAACAACCCTCCCTATCTCTGTAACCTCCTCCAGCCCCTACAACCTTCCCTATCTCTGTTACCTCCTCCAGCCCCTCCAACCCTCCCTATCTCTGTAACCTCCTCCAGCGCCTACAACCCTCCCTATCTCTGTAACCTCCTCCAGCCACAACAACCCTCCCTATCTCTGTAACCTCCTCCAGCGCCTACAACCCTCCCTATCTCTGTAACCTCCTCCAGCCACAACAACCCTCCCTATCTCTGTAACCTCAACCAGCCACAACAACCCTCCCTATCTCTGTAATCTCCTCCAGCCACAACAACCCTCCCTATCTCTGGAACCTCCCCCAGCCGCTACAACCCTCCCTATCTCTGTAACCTCCTCCAGCGCCTACAACCCTCCCTATCTCTGTAACCTCCTCCAGCCACAACAACCCTCCTTATCTCTGTAACCTCCTCCAGCCACTACAACCCTCCCTATCTCTGTAACCTCCTCCAGCGCCTACAACCCTCCCTATCTCTGTATCCTCCTCCAGCCACAACAACCCTCCCTATCTCTGTAACCTCCTCCAGCCCCTTCAACCCTCCCTATCTCTGTAACCTCCTCCAGCCACAACAACCCTCCCTATCTCTGTAACCTCCTCCAGCCACAACAACCCTCCCTATCTCTGTAACCTCCTCCAGCCCCTACAACCCTGCGAGATTGTGGTGCTTCGTTATTTCTGGCTCTTGAACATTCTCAATTCTAATCACTCCCTCTTTCTCTCTCTCTCTTCTTCATGATTCTCCTTAGATGGAGGGTGCGAGCGATCAGCAGGGATCGAGCCAGAGACAGAGTGAGAAAGAAAGAGAGACTGAAAAAGAGAGACAGAGTGAGAGACACACACACACAGACAGGAAGAGAGAGGCAGAGAGACTGAGAGAGAGGCCCAGAGAGAGAGACAGGAAGAGAGAGACAGAGGGAGAGAGAGACAGGAAACAGAAAGAGAGAGACAGAGAGAGAGACAGAGACAGAGAGAGAAACAGGCAGATAGAGAGAGTGGGTCAGAGAGAGGGGCAGACAGAGAGAGTCAGAGAAAGTGAGACAGACACAGACACAGAGTGATAGAGAGAAACAAAAGAGTATCACAATATTGAGAGACAGCAATAGAGATAGAGAGGGCAGCACACAGACACAGAAACACACGCACAAATAAATGACTGTGACATACTGAAATGTGTTGCAATCTCAGAGAAATTGAATCTCAGTGGAAGTGAGTGATAATTCTCACAGTGCTGATGTGGAGAGAGAGGTATTGAGATAAAGACAGCTTGGCTGTGGATAGTCCATTAACAGACGATTAACACAACACAAGGACCGTGTACCTGCTGTCCACATTCACAACTGGCACCTCGCTGACTATTGATGGCAGCATTCCCACTGCATCGCACTGACATCTCCTGTCCAGGGGCTAACGTAGAACTCATACTCAAACTCATTACAAGGTGCTGAAGCCATGTTTTACACTAAGTGTCACAGTGGGTAACACATCTCTTGTCAGTAGCTTGTGGGTTCAAGTCTCATTCAGACACTGGAGGCCATGTTCAAAGTTAACATTCCCAGTGTGGTACTGAGGGAGGGCTGCACTGTCGGAGAGTCAGTACTGAGGGAGTGCTGCACTGTCAGAGGGTCAGTACTGAGGAAACGCTGCACTGTCAGAGGGCCAGTACTGAGGGAGTGCTGCACTGTCGGATAGTCAGTACTTAGAGACTGGTGCACTGTCAGAGGGTCAGGACCGAGGGGGTGCTGCACTGTCAGAGGGTCAGTACTGAGGGAGTGTTACACTGTCAGAGAGTCAGTACTGAGGGAGCGCTGCACTGTCAGAGGGTCAGTACTGAGGGGCTGCTGCACTGTCAGAGGGTCAGTACTGAGGGAGCGCTGCACGGTCAGAGGGTCAGTGCTGAGGGAGTGCGGCACTGTCAGGGCCAGTACTGAGGGATTGCTGCACTGTCAGAGGGTCAGTGCTGAGAGAGTGCTGCACTGTGAGAGGGTCAGTACTGAGGGAGTGCTGCACTGTCAGAGGGTCAGTACTGAGGGAGTGCTGCACTGTCACAGGGTCAGTACTGAGGGAGTGCTGCACTGTCAGAGGGTCAGTACTGAGGGAGTGCTGCACAGTCAGTGGATCAGTACTGAGGGAGTGCTGCACTGTCAGAGAGTCAGTACTGAGGGAGTGCTGCACAGTCAGAGGGCCAGTACTGAGGGAGTGCTGCACAGTCAGTGGATCAGTACTGAGGGAGTGCTGCACTGTCAGAGAGTCAGTACTGAGGGAGTGCTGCACTGACAGACGGTCAGTACTGAGGGAGAGCTGCACAGTCAGTGGATCAGTACTGAGGGAGTGCTGCACTGTCAGAGAGTCAGTACTGAGGGAGTGCTGCACTGTCAGAGAGTCAGTACTGAGTGAGAGTGGACTGTTAGAGGGTCAGTACAGCGGGAGCGCTGCACAGTCAGAGGGTCGGTACTGAGGGGGGGGGGTCAGTACTGAGAGAGTGCTGCTCTGTAAGAGGGTCAGTACTGAGGGAGTGCTGCACTGTCAGAGGGTCAGTACTGAGGGAGTGCTGCACTGTCAGAGTGCCAGTACTGAGGGAGTGCTGCTCTGTCAGAGGGCCAGTACTGAGGGAGTGCGGGACTGTTGGAGGATCAGTATTGAGGGAGTGTGGGCTGTCGGACGGTCAGTACTGAGGGAGTGTGGGGCTGTCGGAGGTTCAGGACTGAGGGAGTGCTGCACTGTCAGAGTGTCAGTACTGAGGGAGTACTGCACATTCAGAGGGTCAGTACTGAGGGAGCGCTGCACTGTCAGAGGGTCAGTACTGAGGGCGTGCTGCACTGTCAGAGGGTCAGTACTGAGGGAGTGCTGCACTGTCAGAGGATCAGTACTGAGGGAGCGCTGCACTGTCAGAGGGTCAGTACTGAGGGAGCGCTGCACTGTCAGAGAGTCAGTACTGAGGGCGTGCTGCACTGTCAGAGAGTCAGTACTGAGGGAGCGCTGCACTGTCAGAGCGTCACTACTGAGGGAGCGCTGCACTGTCAGAGGGTCAGTATTGAGGGAGTGCTGCACTTTGAGAGGGTCAGTACTGAGGGAGTGCTGCACTGTCAGAGAGTCAGTACAGAGGGAGTGCTGCACTGTCAGAGGGTCAGTACTGAGGGAGTGCTGCACTTTGAGAGGGTCAGTACTGAGGGAGTGCTGCACTGTCAGAGGGTCAGTACTGAGGGAATGCTGCACTGTCAGAGTGTGAGCACTGAGGGAGTGCTGCACTGTCAGAGGGTCAGTACTGAGGGAGTGCTGCACTGTCAGAGGGTCAGTACTGAGGGAGCGCTGCTCTGTCAGAGGGTCAGTACTGAGGGAGTGCTGCACTGTCAGAGTGTGAGCACTGAGGGAGTGCTGCACTGTCAGAGGGTCAGTACTGAGGGAGTGCTGCACTGTCAGAGGGTCAGTACTGAGGGAGCGCTGCACTGTCAGAGGGTCAGTACTGAGGGAGTGCTGCACTGTCAGAGTGTGAGCACTGAGGGAGCGCTGCACTGTCAGAGAGTCAATATTGTGTTTCCCACCCTGGGTAAGTGATGGCCAATTCCAGCCCACGTGCCCTGGAGTCACAACACAAGTGAATTAACCATTAATTCTTCGAAAAAGCCATAATCTTTGGCCCTTCGTTGCCCAATAATCGCGGTCCCCAAGTTTGCAAGTTTAATCACAATTACTATTTATTTATAACAAGAACATATATGAAATGTGCATTAAATACAACTGCTTAATGACAACCTAATACATGAGTCCCCGTTCAACTGTCCCACCCTCATAAACTTCCCTGTGCCCACCCCGTCAATTTGCTCTGTGTGGGTAATGTTCACTTTTCTCTTGGCCACTCCATTTCAGTTGCCATTTTCTCAAAATCGTAAAAAAACCTCTCTACCTCCCTCTCTTCGAGTGTTGGGAGGACCTGTCTGAATGTAAACATATCGCCTCTAGGTTCCATGCGAGGATTAAGCTCCTTTCTACTTTCTGAATGCTTCCTACTCATTGTAGTGCCTCCAGCTGGAAATCTCTCTCTTTTTCTTTTTCCTCTCTTTTTCTTTGTTCTCTGTCTCCCTCTCTTTCTCTTTCTTTTTCCTCTCTCTCTTTCCATCCTCCTCGGTTCCATCTCCATTTTTTTTCTTGACGCCTTCATTCCATTTCTAGTCTCTTTAATTCTCTCCGGGCCCCGATGGGCCGAGCGGCCGTCCATTTTTGGCCAGTCCCTCCGGCGTGAATCACTCAACTCACATACCGGCGGGACATGGCAGGTAGGTCGTCGGGGGCAGTCCTTGGGGGCGGCGCGGGGCGATCCGACCTCGGCGGGGGGGGGGGTGGTCCCCACGGTGACCTGGCCCGCGGTCGGGGCCCACCGATCTGCGGGCGGGCTTGTGTCGTGGGGGCACTTCTTCCTTCCGCGCCGGCCCCTGTCGGGCTCTGCCATGGCCGGAATCCCGTGCATGCGGCAGAATACGCCGGCTGGTCTGCGCATGGGCGGAACCACACCGGCCCTTCGGCGCATGCGCAAGATCACACCGGCCCTTCGGCGCATGCGCAAGATCACACAGGCCCTTCGGCGCATGCGCAAGATCACACAGGCCCTTCGGCGCATGCGCAAGATCACACCGGCCCTTCGGCGCATGCGCAAACTCGATCCATCCCTTTGGCTCCGGCTGGAATGACGCCAACCGCTCCGCCATCCACCTAGCCCCCTAGAGAACTCTGCACTTTCGGAGGCTATTGACGCCGCAGTGGTTGCCGCCGGATTTCCCGCCGACGTGAAGGGAGAATCCCGGCCCTGGTGTCTCAGTTAAATTTACACTGTAACCCAAATTTGCTGTAGACCATTCCAAATTCCAATTCAGGACTAGCCCCCAATTTATATTATGTCACTCTGATCAAGTGTGCGGCCAATTCCAACCCCACATGCCCCGGAACCAACAATTCTTAGAGCAATTTCCAAAATCTTTAGCCTTTGGCGGCCCAATAATTACAGTCACCAGTTTGGTAAGTTTAAACACTATTACTGTTTATTTATAACAAGAACAAATATGAAATATGCAGTAATTATAGTTGCTTAAAAATAAGCTAATACCTGACCCCCCCCTTTATCT
This sequence comes from Scyliorhinus torazame, assembly GCF_047496885.1. Classification (NCBI taxonomy): domain Eukaryota; kingdom Metazoa; phylum Chordata; class Chondrichthyes; order Carcharhiniformes; family Scyliorhinidae; genus Scyliorhinus; species Scyliorhinus torazame. The sequence continues at coordinate 103,477,077 of NC_092718.1, read as the reverse complement.
GCCCCACCCTCTACCCCCACATGCAAGACAGACAAACACAGAGGAGCGCTAAGGGCTAAATAATAAGGATTAAGGTCAAAAGGTAAGAGTCCGTGCTTCAGATAATGAATTCTTTGGTGCACTTTCTTCACAGTATGAGTGTGGATTAAAGTCTCTGGTCTACAGCCTGTCATGATCTTCCCTGCAGTTAGCAATATCTTCCAGCTTTTCCAGGAGAGGCCCCTGGCTTCACATCAGCCTGTTCTGCAGAGGAAGTTATCACATTCTGATCTCTGCTTGCATCAGCCCTTTCAGCAGAGAGAGTTGGTCCCCACAGTGGCCTTTTGCTGACAATTAGCTGGCTATTTCTGGAGAAAACAGAGTGGGAGAAAGAGAGGCTTCCTTCCTCAGCTGCCACAGTGAAACTGAAAGCTCTTTAGACGTCTGGACCATTTCAGTGGTAACAGATCCAATCACCACCTGTTGCCGAGCAGAACACAGCCCTTTTATGCCAATTCATTGGCCGTCAGCCAAATCTATCAAACTGAGTCATCACTTATCTCTCCTGCTACTAAAATCCTCTGCTTATATTAAAGGCCCAGGCCACGGCTTCCATCTGCTTGAAATAAAATGGCTGTCTGCCTTAAAGACAAATGTCAATAAATTACAAATCGATCAAAAATGTAACGGCAAAACTAAAAGAAAGAGAAAATAAGGGAGTAAACAGGAAGGCCTGTGTGCCAAACAGCAGTGGCAGCAAGTGACAGACTGAGTAATCAATCTCACAACCAATGGAGCAGATCTAAGCTCTGTAGCCCTGCCACATTCAGCTGTGAATGGTGGGTGGACAATTAAACAACGCACTGGAGGATGAGGCTCACAAATATCCTCACCTTCAATAATGGAAGAGCCCAGCACAGCACATGGGTGGCACAGTGGTTAACACTGCTGCCTCACAGTGCCAGGGACCGGGGTTCGATTTCAACCTTGGGTGACTGGAGTTTGCACATTCCCCCATGTTGGCATGGGTTTCCTCCCACAGTCAGAAGGTGTGCAGGTTAGGTGGATTGGCCACGCTAAATTGCCCCTCAGTGTCCAATGGTTAGGTGGGCTTATGGGGATAGGGCGAGGGAGGGGGCCAAGGTTCGGGTGCTCTTTCAGAGGGTTAGTGCAGACTTGCTGGCCCGAATGGCCTACTTCCTTAATGTAGGAATTCTACGATTCTCCCTCTCTTTGATGATTAGTTGAAAAGGTAAGACAACAATCTTCAGCCAGAAGTGCTGAGTGGACGATCCATCTCAGTCTCCTCCGGAGGTCCCCAGCATCACAGATGTCAGTCTTCAACCAATACGATTCACTCCACCTGATATCAAGAAACGCTGATAACACTGGATACTGCAAAGTCTATGGGCCCCGAAAATATTCCGGAAATTGTATTTGAATGAAAATTGAAATGAATGAAAACCGCTTATTGTCACGAGTAGGCTTCAAATGAAGTTACTGTGAAAAGCCCCTAGTCGCCACATTCCGGCGCCTGTTCAGGGAGGCTGGTATGGGAATTGAACCGTGCTGTTGGCCTGCCTTGGTCTGCTTTAAAAGCCAGCTATTTAGCCCAGTGAGCTAAACCAGCCCCCTCAAGACTATACTCCAGAAATTGCCACACCCCTAGCCAAGCTGCTCCAGTACAGCTACAAACACTGGCATCTGCCCGGCATTGTGGAAAATTGCACAGGTGTGTCCTGTACGCAAGAAACAGGACAAATCCAACCCAGCCAATTACCGCCCTATCAGTCTACTATCCATCATCAGCAAAGTGATGGAAGGAGTCATCAACAGTGCTATCAAGCGGCACTTACTCAGCAATAACCCATGCTCCAAGCTACTCAGCTCCGGAATTCATTACAGCCATGGACACAAGAGCTGAATGCCAGAGGTGAGGTGAGAGTGACTGCCCTTGGCATCAAGGCAGCATTTGACCGAATATGGTATCAAGGAGCCTGAGCAAAAGTGGAGTCAATGGGAATCAGGGGGAAAGCTCTCAAGTGGTTGTAGTCATACCTGGCACAAAGGAAAATGGTTGTGGTGGCTGGAGGTCAATCACCTCAGTTCCAACACTGCAGGACTGCCTCAAGGTAGTCTAGGCCCAACCACCTTCAGCTGCTTCATCAATGCTTCATCACCTCCCTTCCATCATACATTATGGTGAATTATGCTGTGCCACACTCAGGAAACCCAGACTTCCATGTCAAATGCCTCAATAGGCCTCGTTGTGAAGGTCTTCAGGGTAGGTCCCTTGTTTATGTGCGTGAAACAAGAGCAAATTGTCACAGAAGGTAATTCAAAGCAGGAGGTAATGGAATGCTCTCCACTTGCCTGGGTGAGAGCAGCTCCAACAACACTCAAGAAGCTCGAGACCATCCAGGACAAAGCAGCCTTGCTTGATTGCTCCCCCTTCCACAAACATTCAAACCCTCCACCACCGACGAACAGTTGCAGCTGTGTGTACCATCTGCAAGATGCACTGCAGTAACTCACCAAGGTTCGTCAGACAGCATCTTCCAAACCCACGACCTCTACCATCTAGAAGGACAAGAGCAGCAGATACCTGGGAACCCCACCACCTGGAGCTTCCCGTCCAAGTCACTCGCCACCCTGACTTGGAAATATATCGGTCATTCCTTCACTGTCGCTGGGGCAACATCCTGGAACTCCCTCCCTAACAGCTCACTTCAAGGACTGCAGTGGGTCAAGAAGTCAGCTCACCACCATCTTCTGGAGGGCAACTAGGGATGAGCAATAAATGCTGGTCTATCGCTTCTCGGCCTTTTGGCTAAGGTGAGCGTGAGGTCAGGTGTAGTGCCTGGATCTGGTATGTCTCTCTTGTGGGGACCATGAATTGGATTCAATTTGAATTGGTTTTTGGAGCAGGCAAGGAGCTGGATTAGGAGTTTGTCCCTGTCCACACACCCAGCTCTGGCTTTGTAACTCTGATAAAGTAATCCAAATAACTAACTAACTAAATAAATGCTGGTCTAGCCAGCGATGACCAAACCCCATGAACATTTGTCCAGACTGAGATTAGTGGGAAGATTACTCTTTTTCTCCAGCACCCATATCTCTGACACGGCTTCCCTCTCTCTCTCCCCCCTTTTTCTCTCCTCTTCTCCCTCGATCGCTGCCCCACTTTCTCTCCCCCTATCTTTCATTCTCTCCATCTCCTTCTTCCCCTTTCTCTCTCTCTCTCGGTCACTTGCACACCACATCATTGAGCTCCCCTACCTCACAGGTGCACATAGGCCCAGTTTTATTTTGTTGATAAATGGATATTTTCATAAAATTAGTCAAATAAAAGTGGACTTTGAATGTGGCATCGTATCAATTGCAGTACCGTCTGATTTCTTTCCTGGGGGCTGTACCTGGGGGCTGTACTGCTCAAGGCAAGCATGGTGACTGGTATTCAGCACCCACATTCCTATTCTACTTCAAACATGTTTTCCAATATGTAGAGAAACTCGATTAGTTCCTGGGACAAGGGGGTGGCCTGGTGACGGAGGACTGAGAGACGCTGAGGAAATTAGAGCTGCGTGCTCTCGCAGAATGAGAGGTGATCTCATTGAAACATTCCCCATTCTGTAGGGTCTAGATAGGGTAGAGTGTGGTGTTGTGTTGGGTGTTCTGATGTACAAACGATCCAACACGGCTGGAGATGGTGTAACTCAATTTTATTAACTACTTAACTATAACAGCACACTGCTAACTTGGGTACGTGCATTACCAGCTAATCTGTGGACCCTGTCCTATCACTATCTGGGTGAGGCACTCAGCACATGGTGAATGTCTGAGTGGCAGGCTCTGAGCTCGGTGCTCTGAGCTGGCTGCTGCTGGAAAGAGCGGAAACTGTAGTGTCCCCTGTTTTTATAGTGCGTGTGCTCTCACTGGTGATTGGCTGCGATGTTGTGTGTGTGTTGGTTGGTCCTACTGCATGTCCATCAGTGTATGTGTAATTGCACCATGATATGCTGATCTAAATATCATGACATGTGGGAGACTGTTTCTGCTGCTCAGGGAGCCAAAACCATATTGGGGGGAGGGAAGGGGTGGGTCATTTAGTGAGGGCCTCGAAGAAGCCAGCACGAGTTTGTCGAGTCAAAAAGAAAATAACTTTATTTACAATAACATATACACAGCAGCAGGAGATCATCACTGCTTCCTTCTCTACCCAGTACCACACTGGGCAGCTCTAGTTATACAAATACAACTGCTAATGATTTCCCTGCCCCTCTCATTGGGGGAGCTCATGCTCCCCAAGCCCCTGCCAAATTGATTCAGGTAGGTTATAACGTCCCGCCCCCCAAAGTCCGAGGGATCCACCGAATACCCTGGCGAGGGAGGATGTGGGGCTCCTTTTACAGCAGGCTGGGCAACAGCCACACGAGGCGCTGGGTCGAGCGGCGTGTAACAAGAAGGAAACGGCGTTTCCGAGATGAACGGCGTAGCGGCTGCAAGTCCGCGGGCCGTGGGACCGAGGTCTCTCCCTCGGAGGTGTCCTGTGTGTCCACCTCGGAGTCGGAGTCAAGAACCACTGTCATCTCGGTGTCCGTATCTCCATGGGGTTCTGTAGCGACCCGCGCAGGCTGTGAGTGCGGCGCCAGAGGGCGATCTCGAGGGTCAGCGTCCACTGTGTCCGAAGCCGGTGGTCGCTGCGGCTGGCGAAGTGATCGCTGGGGATGGGGAATCTGTGGAAGAGGCGGCCTTCTGGACCAAATGAAGTCTACATGCCTGCGTTGGAGACAGTCCTGGGCTTGTACCTGGTAGGACATAGGCCCGTTCTTCGAAAAATAACGCCGGGACCCACTGGGCACCACCAGCAAAATTTTGAATATAGACCAAGACTCCGGGCGCAAACTGCCGGATCGGCCGATGCCGAGAAAAGCCAAGCCCCTGACGTTCCTGAGTTTGGTGTACCTTCGCGCCAATTGTCCGGGAAAACCATGTTGAGGCGGGTGCGAACTCTGCACACATTAGGAGTTCCGAGAGTCACCCCAGTCACTGCATGTGGAGAGGTCCTATAAGAAAACAAAAAAATTAGCCAGTCTAGTACCCATGGAAAGAGAGGGCTGTTTCCTGAAGCCCCGTTTGAACGTTTACCCTGCGCGCTCCTTCACCCCATTGGAAGCCGGGAGGTATGGAGCGCTGCGGATATGGCGAATGCTGTTCATCTTCATGAACCCCGCAAACTCCTCACTTGTGAAAGAAGTGCCGTTGTCCGTGACGAGCACCTCGGGAAGGCCATGCGTACTGATAGGGCAGCACGGTAGCATTGTGGATAGCACAATTGCTTCACAGCTCCAGGGTCCCGGGTTCGATTCCGGCTTGGGTCACTGCGGAGTCTGCACATCCTCCCCGTGTGTGCGTGGGTTTCCTCCGGGTGCTCCGGTTTCCTCCCACAGCCCAAAGATGTGCAGGTTAGGTGGATCGGACGTAATAAATTGCCCTTAGTGTCCAAAATTGCCCTTAGTGTTGGGTGGGTTACTGGGTTATGGGGATAGGGTGGAGGTGTTGACCTTGGGTAGGGTGCTCTTTCCAAGAGCCAGTGCAGACTCGATGGGCCGAATGGCCTCCTTCTGCATTGTAAATTCTATGAAAGACAAACGCATCTTCTCAATAGTTGCGCGGAACGTTGTGCCTACCATCCTGTGCACCTGAAGCCACTTTGATTGGGCATTGATCAATAAAAGCAACATGGATCCTTGAAAAGGGCCGGCGAAATCCACACGCATGCGCGCCCAAGGCCGCCCTGGCCATTCCCAGTGATGTAGGGGTGTGGCATGTGGAAGCTTCTGATGCTCCTGGCAAATGGAACAGTGTTGGGCCACCTTCTCAATGTCAGGGTCGAGGCCTGGCCACCAGACATAACTCCGGGCCAACATTTTCATTTTGGTCACGCCCAAGTGGCCATTGTGGAAGTCCTTTAGTATCAGCTCGTGTCCTTCATCCGGGACGACCACACGCATCCCCCACAAGAGGATACCGTCTTCCATACTTAAATTCTGATAGCTTGGAGGAAAATGCCCGCAACTCGCCTGGGAGCTGTGTATGCTGCCCACCACACAGGACTATCTGCCGAACCTTTGATAAGACCGAATCTGTCTGGATCCACTCACGGATCTGCGATGCTGTGACAGGAAATTAGTCCATAAAATTCAGGGTCGTAACCACTTCACCTGTCGTGGGGGTCGACATGGAGCTGGTCGACAAAGGCAATCAGCTCAGTGCATTGACATTCTCTATCTGGGTTCCTGGTTTATGCTCTAGAGAATACTCGTAGGCAGCGAGCAACAAAGCCCATCGCTGGATCCGTGGGGAAGTAATGGGTGGAATTGGCTTATCTTCTCGGAAAAGTCTAAGCAGAGGCTTATGATCGGTCACGCCAGTGAAGTGGCAGCCATACACATACTGCTGGAAGCCTTTCACCGCAAAGACCACCGCTAGGCTCTCCTTCTCGATATGCGCGTACTTCTTTTCCACTGCAGTCAATGTGCGGGAGCGAAAGCTATCGGCCGTTCAGCTCCGTTCTCTATCTTGTGGGACAGGACGGCCCCAATACCATATGTGGATGCATCACATGTGATGAGCAAAGGTTTTTCAGGATCATAGCGGGTGAGTAACCCAGACAACGACAATTGCTGTTTTACCCACCGGAAAGCGGTTTCTTGCAGCTGACCCCAAACCTAGGTGTGATTCTTCTTTAACAGAAGGTGCAACAGGATCAGTGTAGTTGGCAGATTGGGGAGGAACTTCCCGTAATAGTTTACGAGGCCGAAAAAGGAATGAAGATGTGAAGTGTCAGTCGGGGTGGGAGCCTGTTGCGTGCACCTTCTCTGCGACGGGGTGCAAACCTTCGCGGTCCACCCGATAACACAGGTCGACCATGTCCTTCGCCTGAAAGACAGACTTTGTATGACGTAAACGGACTCCAGTCTCTGAGATGCGTATAAGGACAGCCTCCAAATTATCCAAATGTTCCTGCTCCGAAGTCCCTGCAATCAAAACATCATCTAAGTAAACAACGACACGTGGTAAACCTCTCAAGATGCTCTCCAAGACGTGTTGAAAAATGGCACAGGCAGAGGACACTCCAAAGGGCACAGTACGAAGTCTTACAACACCAGGTTAAAGTCCAACAGGTTTGTTTTGAATCACTAGCTTTCGGAGCACAGCTCCTTCCTCAGGTAAATGAAGAGGTAGGATCCGGAAACATATATATAGACAAATTCAAAGATGCCAGACGATTCTTTGAATGCGAGTCTTTGAAGGTAATTAAGTATTTACAGGTCCAAACGGAGCAACTGGAGAGAGGGATAAACACAGGTTAAGGAGGTATGAATTGTCTCAAGCCAGGACAGTTGGTAGGATTTCGCAAGCCCAGGCCAGATGGTGGGGGATGAATGTAATACGATATGAATCCAAGGTCCCGGTTGAGGCCGAACTCATGTGTGCGGAACTTGGCTATAAGTTTCTGCTCGGCGATTCTGCGTTGCCGCACGTCCTGGAAAACGCTTACCCGAAGATGAGAGGCTGAATGCCCCTGACTGCTGAAGTGTTCCCCGACTGGAAGGGAACATTCCCTGCCTGGTGATTGTCACGCGATGTCCGTTCATTCGTTGTCGCAGCGTCTGCATGGTCTCGCCAATGTACCACGCTTCGGGACATCCTTTCCTGCAGCGTATGAGGTAGACAACGTTGGCCGAGTCGCACGAGTATGTACCGCGTACCTGGTGGGTGGTGTTCTCACGTGTAATAGTGGTATCCATGTCGATGATCTGGCAAGTCTTGCAGAGATTGCCATGGCAGGGTTGTGTGGTGTCGTGGTCACTGTTCTGAAGGCTGGGCAGTTTGCTGCAAACAATGGTTTGTTTGAGGTTGAAGGCAAGTAGCGGGGTTGTGGGGATGACCTTGGCAAGATGTTCATCGATGACGTGTTGAAGGCTGCGCAACCTCAAACAATCCATTGTTTGCAGCAAACTACCCAGCCTTCAGAACAGCGACCACCATTACACATGAGTACACCACCCACCAGGTACGCGGTACATACTCGTGAGACTCGGCCAATGCTGTCTACCTCATACGCTGCAGGAATTAATTACCTGCAAAGACTCGCATTCAAAGCATTGTCTTGCATCTTTGAATTTGTCTATATATATGTTTCTGGAACCCACCTCTTCATTCACCTGAGGAAGGAGCAGTACTCCGTAAGTTAGTGATTCGAAACAAACCTGTTGGACTTTAACCTGGTGTTGTAAGACTTCTTACTATGCTCACCCCAGTCCAACGCCGGCGTCTCCACATCATAGCTCCAAAGGGCAACTGTGTATACTCATACAGGCCCCTCCGTGTATACTCATACAGGCCCCTGTGTATACTCATACAGGCCACTCCGTGTATACTTGTACAGGCCCCTCCATGTATACTCGTACAGGCTCCTCCGTGTATACTCGTACAGGCTCCTCCGTGTATACTAGTACAGGCTCCTCCATGTATACTCGTACAGGCTCCTCCATGTATACTCATACAGGCCCCTGTGTATACTCATACAGGCCCCTGTGTGTATACTCGTACAGGCCCCTGTGTATACTCATACAGGCCCCTGTGTATACTCGTACAGGCCCCTGTGTATACTCGTACAGGCCCCGGTGTATACTCATACAGGCCCATGTGTATACTCATACAGGCCCCTGTGTATACTCGTACAGGCTCCTCCGTGTATACTCGTACAGGCTCCTCCGTGTATACTCATACAGGCCCCTGTGTATACTCATACAGGCCCCTGTGTATACTCGTACAGGCCCCTGTGTATACTCATACAGGCCCCTGTGTATACTCGTACAGGCCCCGGTGTATACTCGTACAGGCCCCGGTGTATACTCATACAGGCCCCTGTGTATACTCATACAGGCCCCTGTGTATACTCGTACAGGCTCCTCCGTGTATACTCGTACAGGCTCCTCCGTGTATAGTCATACAGGCCCCTGTGTATACTCGTACAGGCCCCTGTGTGTATACTCATACAGGCCCCTCCGTATATACTCATACAGGCCCCTCCGTATATACTCGTACAGGCTCCTCCGTGTATACTCGTACAGGCTCCTCCGTGTATACTCGTACAGGCTCCTCCGTGTATACTCGTACAGGCTCCTCCGTGTATACCCATACAGGCGCCTGTGTATACTCGTACAGGCTCCTCCGTGTATACTCATACAGGCGCCTGTGTATACTCGTACAGGCCCCTGTGTATACTCATACAGGCCCCTGTGTATACTCGTACAGGCCCCTGTGTATACTCGTACAGGCCCCGGTGTATACTCATACAGGCCCATGTGTATACTCATACAGGCCCCTGTGTATACTCGTACAGGCTCCTCCGTGTATACTCGTACAGGCTCCTCCGTGTATACTCATACAGGCCCCTGTGTATACTCATACAGGCCCCTGTGTATACTCGTACAGGCCCCTGTGTATACTCATACAGGCCCCTGTGTATACTCGTACAGGCCCCGGTGTATACTCGTACAGGCCCCGGTGTATACTCATACAGGCCCCTGTGTATACTCATACAGGCCCCTGTGTATACTCGTACAGGCTCCTCCGTGTATACTCGTACAGGCTCCTCCGTGTATAGTCATACAGGCCCCTGTGTATACTCGTACAGGCCCCTGTGTGTATACTCATACAGGCCCCTCCGTATATACTCATACAGGCCCCTCCGTATATACTCGTACAGGCTCCTCCGTGTATACTCGTACAGGCTCCTCCGTGTATACTCGTACAGGCTCCTCCGTGTATACCCATACAGGCGCCTGTGTATACTCGTACAGGCTCCTCCGTGTATACTCATACAGGCCCCAGTGTGTATTAATAGTTACATCTGGCCGGGGGGCAAGGACCAGCTCCAACTGTAGGTAGGCGTGACTGATATGGAATTTTGTGAATGCGAATCCGCCTGCAAGCTTCGCGTAGAGATCTTCTATGTGGGGCATTGGATATCGGTCGAGTCGGGAAGCCGTATTCACTGTAAGTTTATAATCGCCGCACAAGCGAACCATGGCATCTGGCTTCATTACAGGTACAATTGGTGCTGTCCAGTCAGCGAAACGGAAGGGCTTGATAATACCCAAACTCTCCAAACGAGTGAGCTCCCCTTCTACCTTCTCGAGCAAGGCGTAAGGCACTGGGCGCGCCCGGAAATAGCGCTGCGTGGCTCCTGGTTCGACCTGGATACTGGTTACTGCCCCTTTTATCTTCCCCAAACCGGGCTGGAATACATCTGGGTACCGTCCTAGTACGTCTGTCAACCCTCCAGAAACTGTTTGGAGGATGTGCTGCCATTGCAACCGCAAATGGCGCAACCAGTCCCGACCCAACAGTCTGGGCCTATGGCCGCGCACCTCGATAAGTGGGAAACGCCCCTCCTGGCATCCATAAACAACAGGGGTCATTGTAGTTCCTGCAATGTCCAGTGGTTCCCCCGTGTAGGTGGCCAACCTGGCCTGTGAGTCGGTTAATGTAAGGGTCTGTATACCCTGCTTGATGTGGTCGAATGTCCTCTGGGCGATCACGGAGACCGCTGCGCCAGTGTCCAACTCCATCTCAAGCGGGTGACCATTGACCCGTACTGTCACCTTAATGGGGGCCACACGGGAGCTGCCACACAATGCAGCTGCAGGCAGTCGTCCTCCGTCTCCACATCCTCGGTTCATCCAAATGGAAGGTACAGCCCCTGTGCTGGCCCCAGTTTCTGTCGGAACGACGGCGCATCTGTCGCCCCCAGGACTGGCGTCTGCGCCGGGGTCGGCACCCACAAGTTCAATACTGACATGGCTCCTCATCCATCGGTTCTGGAGAAGGCTCCCTTCGGAGAGGACCGTCCGGCGGCCACTGGCGTCGATCCAGACGCCACCCCGCCAAAGGTGCAGCAGGGATGCGGGGGGACTCTTTTGGACAGAAGGATTTGCACCCCAAGGTGTGCACCTCCATCCCCTGTAGCTCCTGCACCCCCCGTTCTGCGCTCTCTCGGGTCAACACTTTCTGAATGGCCTGTTGAAAAGTCAATGTCAGCTCGGCTAACAACTTTCTCTGGGTGGCCGCGTTGTTGATATCACAAACCAAACAGTCTAGTAATAAAGTGTCACCATATTCACAGTAATCTGCAATCCTGCATGGCCTGGAGAAGAACTCGGCAAAGGATTCTCCAGGGGTCCTCTCTGCGGTATTAAACTGGTAATGTTAAACCATCACGGACAGGGTTGGGTTACAATGTTGCCCACCAGAGTCACAAGCTCATCAAACATTTTACTGTCAAGCATAAGGCTTCTTATCACCCCAAACGTATGCGCGCCACAGGTGGTTCACAAAATGATCACCTGGCGTTCATTTTCAGTGATGTTAATTGCCCGGAGGTAGTAACGCATTCTTTTTGCGTGCAGGTTCCAACTCTCCAGCGCAGCAGCAAGCACATCCAAACGTTCGTAAATAGATTATCATAGAATTTACAGTGCAGAAGGAGGCCATTCGGCCCATCAAGTCTGCACCGGCTCTTGGAAAGAGCACCCTACCCAAGCCCACACCTCCACCCTATCCCCATAACCCAGTTACCCCACCCAACACTAAGGGCAATTTTGGACACTAAGGACAATTTATCATGGCCAATCCGCCTAACCTGCACATCTTTGGACTGTGGGAGGAAACCGGAGCACCCGGAGGAAACCCACGCACACACGGGGAGGATGTGCAGACTCCGCACAGACAGTGACCCAAGCCAGAATCGAACCTGAGACCCTGGAGCTGTGAAGCAATTGTGCTAACCACTATGCTACCATGCTTCCCTTAAGAGCCATGGTGCAGCAGAAAAAAAGTTCCAACCTGTATCCAACAAAAGCCCAAAGGAGGTGGCTTCAGCAGCGTAGACAGCTATCCACTTTAACCTCGTCGCCAGTTTTGTGATGGCCGCAAAGAGTCCAGCACGAGTTTGTAGAGCCAAACAGAGAGTAACTTTTCTTCCTTCACTCTACCTAGTAGCACACTGGCCAGCTCTATTTTTACAGGTGCAACTGCTAGTGATTCCCTCACCCCCCTCATACTCCCAGAGAGATATGGGATAACCAATAGTCCCCAGCCAATAGGATTCAGGCAGGTGAGAGCAGTTTGCACAGTCTCAGGAGAGGGAAGGGGGAGGGTCAGTACTGAGGGGCTCGAAGAAGCAGATGGATCTGTTGCCCTTGGTGTCAATACACACGAGGGTGCAGGTGGGCAGTGAGCGGGCGGGGGGGTGGGGGCGGGAGAAGGAACGCTGTGAATCATGCAGGTGGCCAGTGGGAACAAGGTCTTACACTGTTTCAACAAGTACAGACACAATGTCGGAGCGGTCAGAAGCTCACAGCAAGATATGTTATTGCCCCCCCCACTTCTGCACGTGAGTGGTAACTGTTCGATTGACTCAGCCCCACAATTGTCCAGTCATTGTGGAGTGAAAGGTCTGAGGTGCACCTGGCTGTCTCATATTTGAACCATTCCACATTGTGTCGCACCCTTTCAACCGAGGAACAGTAGGAGCAGGAGGGGGCCATTCAGCCCCTCTCGAACCTGTTACACAGGAACAGGAGGAGGCCATTCAGCCCCTCTCGAGCCTGTTATACAGAAACAGGAGGAAGTCCATTCAGCCCCTCTCGAGCCTGTTACACAGGAGCAGGAGGAGGCCATTCAGCCCCTCTTGAGCCTGTTACACAGGAGCAGGAAGAGGCCCATTCAGCCCCTCTCGAGCCTGTTACACAGGAGCAGGAAGAGGCCCATTCAGCCCCTCTCGAGCCTGTTACACAGGAACAAGAGGAGGCCATTCAGCCCCTCTCGAGCCTGTTACACAGGAGCAGGAAGAGGCCCATTCAGCCCCTCTCGTGCCTGTTACACAGGAGCAGGAGGAGGCCCATTCAGCCCCTCTCGAACCTGTTACACAGGAGCAGGAAGAGGCCCATTCAGCCCCTCTCGAGCCTGTTATACAGAAACAGGAGGAAGTCCATTCAGCCCCTCTCGAACCTGTTACACAGGAGCAGGAGGAGGCCCATTCAGCCCCTCTCGTGCCTCTTACCCAGGAGCAGGAGGAGGCCCATTCAGCCCCTCTCGAGCCTGTTATACAGAAACAGGAGGACGTCCATTCAGCCCCTCTCGAGCCAGTTACACAGGAACAGGAGGAGGCCATTCAGCCCCTCTCGAGCCTGTTACACAGGAGCAGGAGGAGGCCCATTCAGCCCCTCTCGTGCCTGTTACACAGGAGCAGGAGGAGGCCCAATCAGCCCCTCTCGAGCCTGTTATACAGAAACAGGAGGAAGTCCATTCAGCCCCTCTCGAGCCTGTTACACAGGAGCAGGAAGAGGCCCATTCAGCCCCTCTCGAACCTGTTACACAGGAGCAGGAGGAGGCCCATTCAGCCCCTCTCGTGCCTCTTACACAGGAGCAGGAGGAGGCCCATTCAGCCCCTCTCGTGCCTGTTACACAGGAGCAGGAAGAGGCCCATTCAGCCCCTCTCGAGCCTGTTATACAGACACAGGAGGAAGTCCCTTCAGCCGCTCTCGAGCCTGTTACACAGGAACAGGAGGAGGCCATTCAGCCCCTCTCGAACCTGTTACACAGGAGCAGGAGGAGGCCCATTCAGCCTCTCTCGTGCCTGTTACAGAGGAGCAGGAAGAGGCCCATTCAGCCCCTCTCGAGCCTGTTATACAGAAACAGGAGGAAGTCCATTCAGCCCCTCTCGAGCCTGTTACAACAGGAACAGGAGGAGGCCATTCAGCCCCTCTCAAACCTGTTACACAGGAGCAGGAGGAGGCCCATTCAGCCCCTCTCGTGCCTCTTACACAGGAGCAGGAGGAGGCCCATTCAGCCCCTCTCGAGCCTGTTACACAGAAACAGGAGGAAGTCCATTCAGCCCCTCTCGAGCCTGTTGCACAGGAACAGGATTATACCCATCAGCCCCTTCTCTTTAATGTTATGTACCCCCGCCCCATTCTGGATTTGCCACCACTCTCGGAACAGAGAAAATAGTTCCTCTCTATCGACTTAGTGAAAACGTTAACCATCTCAAGCACCACTATTACATCATGTTTCAATCTTTGAAACTGAAGGTAATATGTTGCAGTAGACAAGAACCTAATCATAGAATTTACAGTGCAGAAGGGGGCCATTCGGCCCATCGAGTCTGCACCGGCTCTTGGAAAGAGCCCCCTACCCAAGGTCAACACCTCCACCCAATCCCCACAACCCAGTAACCCCACCCAACACCAAGGGCAATTTTGGACACTAAGGGCAATTTATCATGGCCAATCCACCTAACCTGCACATCTTTGGACTGTGGGAGGAAACCGGAGCACCCTGAGAAAACCCACGCACACACGGGGAGGATGTGCACAGACAGTAACCCAAGCCGGAATCGAACCTGGGACCCTGGAGCTGTGAAGCAATTGCGCTATCCACAATGCTACCGTGCTGCCCCCATCATCTTTGAGTAGTTATTCATCTTAATACTTTCTCTCCATTTCCTTTGTGCCGTAATAAGATTAAGTTGTTTTAATGTAATTCTTGAGATGTGGACTTCGCTGGTTAGGTCAGTACGTATTGCCCATCCCTAATCACCCTTGAGAAGATGGTGGTGAGCTGCCTCCTTGAACCCCTGCAGTGCTGTTAGGGAGGGAGTTCCAGGAGTTGGACCCTGTAACAGTGAACCTGCTGATATATTTCCAAGTCAGGGTGGTGAGTGACCTGGAAGTGAACCTCAAGGTGGTGGGCTTCCCAGGTACCTGCTGCCCTTGGCCTTCTAGATGGTCGAGTTTGTGGGTTTGGAGGTTTTGTCTAAGGAACCTTGGTAAGTTACATCAGTGCATATGGTGGATGGTACACACGGCTGCTACTTTGCGTCAGTGGTGGAGAGTTTGGATGTTTGTGGAAAGAGGAGCAATCAAGCAGGTGGCTTTGTCTTGGATGGTGTCGAGATTCTTGAATGTTGTTGGAGCTTCACTCATCCAGGCAAATGGGGAGTATTCCATTACACCCCTGGCTTAAATTACTTTCTGTGACAATTTGCTCTTGCTTCAAGCACATGAACAAGGGTCAGCGCACCTACCCTGAAGACCTTCACAACAAGACCTATTGAGGCATTTGACATGGAAGTCTGGGTTTCCCGAGTGTGGCACCTGATGTGTTGGGTGTTCTGGATCACAAACAGGTCACCAACACTGGAAGTGGTGCGACTCTATTTTATTATAAGGTTAACTATATTAACATACTTGAACTGTGGGTAAATGCAATACCAGCTTTAACTGTTGACCCTTGCCTAGTCCTAACCAGATGATGCACTCAGCACATGGTGAATGTCTGTGTTGCAGGCTGTGAACTCTGTGCTCCAAGCTGGCTGCTACTAGAGTGAGCGGGAACTCTCCTGTCCCCTGTCTTTATAGTGCTTGTGCTCTCACTGGTGATTGGCTGTGGTGTTGTGTATGCTGATTGGTCCCACTGTGTGTCCATCAGTGTGTGTGTGTCTGCACCATGATATACTGGTGTATAATATGACATCCCCCCTTTTATATAAAGAACATGTGCCTGCGTGACAATAAATATCGTGTAGTGAATGGACCTATGTGTGTGCGTGTTATTTATATGACTATGTACATGAGGCTAATCTATTTACACGGGAAGGTGCCTGGTGCAGAGAAATAGGGTGTCACACCAACAACAAAAAGAACATTATATACAAACTACTGGAACGATGAAACAGGATAACAGAACAGATCAAAGAGTCCAACATCGTAAAACTCAAAAGTCAAGTCTCTGAGGTGGGCGACGAATTCTGGTTGACCGCCTCAAGGGTGGGTCAGGAGCCACCGGCTGAGGAACGGGCTGGGCCACGGCAGAGTGAGGAGGATGCAGAGTATTCGGAATCTCCATACAGTCCAGGTTGGGGACAACAGGAGGGCGTGGCACCGGTGGAGGATCACGTAGCGAGCGTGGAACCAGACGAAGGGCACGGCGATTGCAGCGGCGAATGGAGCCATCAGGCAGACGAACCAGGAACGAGCGGGGAGACACCTGCCGAAGAACCACAGCAGTCGCAGACCAGTCACCCTCCGGAAGGTGGATTCGGACATTGCCACCTGGCGTCAGAGCAGGAAGATCAGTCGCTCGAGCGTCATGAGCCGTCTTGTGTTGTGCACGAGACTGTTGCATCCGCTGAAGGACCGGAGCATGGTCGAGGTCTGGGACGTGAATGGACGGTATAGTGGTCCTGAGGGTGCGGCCCAACAGCAGCTGGGCTGGCGACAGGCCCGTGGAGAGTGGGGCCGAACGATAGGCCAGCAAGGTGAGGTAGAAGTCGGATCCTGTATCGGCAGCCTTACAGAGGAGCCGTTTGACGATGTGGATGCCCTTTTCTGCTTTGCCATTGGATTGGGGGTGCAGGGGACTGGATGTCACATGCACAAAGTTGTACCTGCTGGCAAAGTTGGACCATTCCTGGGTCGCGAAGCAGGGGCCATTGTCCGACATCACAGTGAGTGGGATGCCGTGACGAGCAAAGGTCTCCTTGCAGGCACGGATGACCGTCAATGATGTGATGTCGTGCAGGCGTACGACCTCCGGGTAGTTCGAAAAATAGTCTACAATCAGAACATTGTCCCTGCCGAGTGCATGGAACAGGTCAACGCCTACCTTAGACCAAGGGGACGTGACCAACTCATGGGGCTGTAGGATCACACGTGGTTGGGCCGGCTGGAACCGCTGACAGGTGGGGCAGTTGAGCACTGTGTTGGCAATGTCCTCATTGATGCTGGGCCAGTACACTGCCTCTCGGGCCCTCCGTCGCCATTTCTCCATGCTAAGATGGCCCTCGTGTAGCTGTTCCAAAACGAGCTGGCGCATGCTGTGCGGGATCACGATGCGGTCCAGCTTCAGGAGGACACCATCGACTACCGACTGATCGTCTCTGATATTGTAGAACTGCGGGCATTGGCCCTTGAGCCACCCGTCCGTCAGGTGGCGCATGACACGCTGTAGTAGGGGGTCAGCCGCAGTCTCACAGTGAATGTGGATAAGGCATTCATCCGTGGCCGGCAGATTGGAGGCCGTGAAGGCAACATGGGCGTCAACCTGGCAGATTAACCCCTCTGGATCACACGGGGTGTTGACTGCCCTGGACAGAGCGTCGGCTATGATCAGGTCTTTGCCCGAGGTGTATAGGAGCTGGAAATCATACCGCCGGAGTTTAAGCAGAATGCGCTGGAGGCGAGGGGTCATATCATTCAGGTTTTTTGTGTAATGTTGACCAGCGGGCGATGGTCGGTCTCGACAGTGAATTGGGGAAGGCCGTACACGTAATCATGAAATTTGTTGACCCCAGTCAACAGGCCCAGGCACTCCTTTTCGATCTGCGTGTAGCGCTGTTCCGTGGGGGGTCATGGCACGTGACGCATATGCAACGGGGGTCCATGATGAAGCCTCATCGCGATGCAGGAGCACCGCCCCAATGCCGGATTGGCTGGCATCCGTTGAAATTTTTGTTTCCTTCGTGGGATCAAAAAATGCCAATACCGGGGCCGTGGTAAGCTTGGTCTTAAGCTCCTCCCATTCGCGCTCGTGGGCGGGAAGCCATTGGAAGTCTGTCGACTTCCTGACCAGGTTCCGGAGAGCTGTGGGAGGGAGGCGAGGTTGGGGATGAACTTCCCCAGGAAATGGACCATGCCCAAAAATCGGAGGACCGCCTTCTTATCCGCTGGCTTCTGCATGGCCGTCACCTTGTCCGCATCCGGCCGCACACCCAACCGGGAGATGTCGTCCCCTGGGAACTTGAGTTCCGTCTGGCCCAAGGAACATTTGGCTCTGTTGAGGCGAAGGCCTTGGTCCGTATTTGTTTGAAAACGCGCTGGAGGCGACTGATATGCTCCTACGGGGTGGTGGACCAAATGATGATGTCATCAACATAGACGCGCACAACTTCAATGCCCTCCATCATTTGCTCCATGATCCGGTGGAATACTTCTGATGCCGATATAATCCCAAACGGCATCCTGTTGTAGCAGTATCTGCCAAACGGGGTATTAAAGGTACACAGCTTTCTGCTGGACCTGTCTAGTTGAATTTGCCAGAATCCTTTCGAGGCGTCAAGTTTGGTGAAGATGTTGGCCCGAGCCATCTCGCACGTGATCTCCTCGCGCTTGGGGATAGGGTAATGCTCCCTCATTATGTTGCGATTCAGATCCTTTGGGTCAATGCAGACCCGGAGCTCGCCGGAAGGCTTCTTTATGCACACCATGGAACTGACCCAGTCGGTTGGTTCCGTCACTCTGGAGAGTACTCCTTGGTCCTGGAGGTCCTGCAGCTGCTGCTTGAAGCGGTCCTTGAGGGGTTCTGGGACTCTGCGAGGTGCATGAGCCACAGGTGTGGCATCTTGTTTGAGCAGGGTTTTGTAAGTGTAAGGAAGCGTGCCCATGCCTTCGAAAACGTCGCGGTGATGGTCGATGATGGCATTGAGTTGCGCCCTGAAGTCTGCATCCTGGAAGGCAGACGTGTCCTCTGGAGAGAGAGAGTGTACTCGTTGAACAAGATCGAGGAGCCCACGATCTCGAAGGGAAGGATGTCTTTTCGCGAGTTGCGCGTCACTTCGAGTTGGCATGAACCGGTAGCAGGAATGACGTTGCCATTGTAGTCCACTAGTTGGCAGGTCGAAGGAAGAATGGTTGGTTTAACCCCAAGGGTCTGAAAGGCTGACCACGCTAGGAGATTAGCGGAAGCACCAGTGTCCAGGCGGAATCGTATCTGGGATCGGTTGACCGTCAGGGTGGCACACCACTCGTCGTCTGGATCAATGCTGTGCACTGACAACAGCTGGTGGTTTTGATTCGGGGACAGCCTGTTCTTTATTATAACAGCGACTCGAAAGGCTCCCTCGGGTCCTCGGTGTCACTGGTCTGCAGGAAGTCGGAATCGGACTCGGTTTGGGGGTAGGTAACTGCTTGTTGCAGGGTACTTCGGAGGTTTATTTCGTTTCCTGGTTCAATTTGAGGCATTGTGCTGTCATTCCAGGTGAAGGAAGGTTGTTTTACAGCTGAAAAAATATTTTTTCTTTGATTTGGGCCGTTTCCCCTTTAAATGGGCGTGGTCCGGGGCCTCTGACATCATGACGCACATGACGTAGCACGTAGGAGGCATTTGCACATGCACAGATCGCGGTTCCTTTACTGGTGGTCATTTTCGTGATATGCGCAGTTGCACGACGCCGCGAATGCGCAGTGCAGTCCCTTTAGAAAGATGGCCACCGACCAAAATCGTTCTCTGCTCCGGGATTTCGGCCTCGAGGTGAGTACTGGCGCTTCTCTTATCTTTCCTTGCTGGTTGGAGTGTGTTTTCCTCACAGTATTTGCCGAATTTGTCCAGGACTGCCTGGTAGTCGCTCCTGTTTTGCTTCTTGGAGAAATTTAATTTTTAAAAGATTTCTTCTGCTCTGGCACCGGCGATGGTGAGGAGAAGCTCTGTTTTTTCAGGATCGGCCAGGTCTTCTAGTTCGGCTGCCAGCAGGAAGATTTCAAACTTTAGCCGGAATGCCTGCCAGTTTTCGCTGAGATCGCCGTGGCACTGGAGCTGCTGCGGAACCCGGATCTTGAACATCTTGCCTGGGTATCGTTGCTGGGTGTCACTGTACGCTGAGGTGCCGGCGATGCGGAGCGGCGACGGCGGGTTGATGTCCTCCATACTTCAGGATGCCGGAATGCTGATTAGTTGCAGGTGGGTCTTAGAAGTGCTAGTATGCAACCACTCCTTGTACCATGATGTGTTGGGTGTTCTGGATCACAAACAGGTCACCAACACTGGAAGTGGTGCAACTCTATTTTATTATAAGGTTAACTTTATTAACATACTTGAACTGTGGGTAAATGCAATACCAGCTTTAACTGTTGACCCTTGCTTAGTCCTAACCAGCTGACGCACTCAGCACATGGTGAATGTCTGTGTTGCAGGCTGTGAGCTCTGTGCTCTGAGCTGGCTGCTACTAGAGTGAGCAGGAACACTCCTGTCCCCTGTCTTTATAGTGCTTGTGCTCTCACTGGTGATTGTCTGCGGTGTTGTGTATGCTGATTGTTCCCACTGCAGGTTCATCAGTGTGTGTCTGCACCATGATATACTGGTGTATATTATGACAGTACCCAGCATAATCACTTCACAGTGGCCGCCGCCTCATGTCCCAAGGCAGGAAACCATTGGCCTCTGGCTGAATCTGACACCAAGGAGCATTACATTGTGCCAGGATGTGAGCAGAGATACCAGTGCTAAAAAACAAAAGGCAATGTAGATAGAAAATGAAACACATGTCATCATGCACATCAAACCTGCTTCAGCCTGTGTTCAGTGATGCACATTGTCGCCCAATCCACCAACACGGACAACTATCACATTCCACCCTGTGTTCAGTGATCCACATTGCTGCCCAATCCACCAACACTGCCAACTATCACATTCCACCCTGTGTTCAGTGATCCACATTGTCGCGCAGTCCACCAACACTGCCAACAATCACATTCCACCCTGTGTCCAGTGATCCACATTGTCGTCGACCAGTCTACCAACACTGCCAACTATCACATTCCACCCTGTGTTCAGTGATCCACATTGTCGCCCAATTCACCAACACTGCCAACTATCACATTCCACCCTGTGTTCAGTGATCCACATTGTCGCCCAATCCACCAACACTGCCAACTATCACATTCCAGCCCGTGTTCAGTGATCCACATTGTCGCCCAATCCACCAACACTGCCAACTATCACATTCCACCCTGTGTTCAGTGATCCACATTGTCGCCCAATCCACCAACACTGCCAACTATCAAATTCCACCCTGTGTTCAGTGATCCACATTGTCGCCCAATCCACCAACACTGCCAACTATCACATCCCACCCTGTGTTCAGTGATCCACATTGTCGCCAAGTCCACCAACACTGCCAGCTATCACATTCCACCCTGTGTTCAGTGATCCCCATTTTCGCCCAATCCACCAACACTGCCAACTATCACATTCCACCCGTGTTCAGTGATCCACATTGTCGCCCAGTTCACCAACACTGCCAACTATCACATTCCACCCTGTGTTCAGTGATCCACATTGACGCCCAATCCACCAACACTGCCGACTATCACATTCCAACCTGTGTTCAGTGATCCCCATTGTCCCGCAATCCACCAACACTGCCAACTATCACATTCCACCCTGTGTTCAGTGATCCACATTGTCGCTCAATCCACCAACACTGCCAACTATCACATTCCAGCCCGTGTTCAGTGATCCACATTGTCGCCCAATCCACCAACACTGCCAACTATCACATTCCACCCTGTGTTCAGTGATCCACATGGTCGCCAAGTCCACCAACACTGCCAACTATCACATTCCAGCCTGCGTTCAGTGATCCACATTGTCGCAAAGTCGCCCAACACTGCCAACTGTCACATTCCACCCTGTGTTCAGTAATCCCCATTGTCGCCCAATCCGCCAACACTGCCAACTATCACATTCCACCCTGTGTTCAGTGATCCACATTGTCGTCCAATCAACCAACACTGCCAACTATCACATTCCAGCCCGTGTTCAGTGATCAACATTGTCGCCCAATCCACCAACACTGCCAACTATCACATTCCACCCTGTGTTCAGTGATCCACATTGTCGCTAAGTCCACCAAAACTGCCAACTATCACATTCCAGCCTGCGTTCAGTGATCCACATTGTCGCAAATGCGACCAACACTGCCAACTGTCACATTCCACCCTGTGTTCAGTGATCCCCATTGTCGCCCAATCCACCAACACTGCCAACAATCACATTCCACCCTGTGTTCAGTGATCCACATTGTCGCCCAGTCCACCAACACTGCCAACTATCACATTCCACCCAGTGTTCAGTGGTCCACATTGTCGCACAGTCCACCAACACTGCCAACTATCACATTCCACCCTGTGTTCAGTGATCAACATTGTCGCCCAATCCACCAACACTGCCAACTATCACATTCCACCCTGTGTTCAGTGATCCACATTGTCGCAAAGTTGACCAACACTGCCAACTGTCACATTCCACCCTGTGTTCAGTGATCCCCATTGTCGCCCAATCCACCAACACCGCCAACAATCACATTTCACCCTGTGTTCAGTGATCCACATTGTCGCCCAGTCCATCAACACTGCCAACTATCACATTCCACCCAGTGTTCAGTGATCCACATTGTCGTCGACCAGTCCACCAACACTGCCAACTATCACATTCCACCCTGTGTTCAGTGATCCAAATTGTCGCCCAATCCACCAACACTGCCAACTATCACATCCCACCCTGTGTTCAGTGATCCACATTGTCGCCAAGTCCACCAACACTGCCATCTATCACATTCCACCCTGTGTTCAGTGGTCCACATTGTCGCACAGTCCACCAACACTGCCAACTATCACATTCCACCCTGTGTTCAGTGATCCACATTGTCATCGACCAGTCTACCAACACTGCCAACTATCACATTCCACCCTGTGTTCAGTGATCCACATTGTCGCCCAATCCAACAACACTGCCAACTATCACATTCCACCCTGTGTTCAGTGATACACATTGTCGCCCAATCCACCAACATTGCCAACTAACACATTCCAGCCCGTGTTCAGTGATACACATTGTCGCCCAATCCACCAACACTGCCAACTATCACATTCCACCCTGTGTTCAGTGATCCACATGGTCGCCAAGTCCACCAACACTGCCAACTATCACATTCCACCCTGTGTTCAGTGATCCACATTGTCGCAAAGTCGACCAACACTGCCAACTGTCACATTCCACACTGTGTTCAGTGATCCCCATTGTCGCCCAATCCACCAACACTGCCAACTATCACATTCCACCCTGTGTTCAGTGATCCACATGGTTGCCCAGTCCACCAACACTGCCAACTATCACATTCCACCCTGTGTTCAGTGATCCACATTGTCGCCCAGCCCACCAACACTGCCAACTATCACATTCCACCCTTTGTTCAGTGATCCCCATTGTCGCCCAATCCACCAACACTGCCAGCTATCACATTCCACCCTGTGTTCAGTGATCCACATTGTCGCCCAGCCCACCAACACTGCCAACTATCACATTCCACCCTTTGTTCAGTGATCCCCATTGTCGCCCAATCCACCAACACTGCCAGCTATCACATTCCACCCTGTGTTCAGTGATCCACATTATCGTCGACCAGGCCACCAACACTGCCAACTATCACATTCCACCCTGTGTTCAGTGATCCACATTGTCGCCCAGCCCACCAACACTGCCAACTATCACATTCCACCCTTTGTTCAGTGATCCCCATTGTCGCCCAATCCACCAACACTGCCAACTGTCACATTCCACCCTGTGTTCAGTGATCCCCATTGTCGCCCAATCCACCAACACCGCCAACAATCACATTTCACCCTGTGTTCAGTGATCCACATTGTCGCCCAGTCCATCAACACTGCCAACTATCACATTCCACCCAGTGTTCAGTGATCCACATTGTCGTCGACCAGTCCACCAACACTGCCAACTATCACATTCCACCCTGTGTTCAGTGATCCAAATTGTCGCCCAATCCACCAACACTGCCAACTATCACATCCCACCCTGTGTTCAGTGATCCACATTGTCGCCAAGTCCACCAACACTGCCATCTATCACATTCCACCCTGTGTTCAGTGGTCCACATTGTCGCACAGTCCACCAACACTGCCAACTATCACATTCCACCCTGTGTTCAGTGATCCACATTGTCATCGACCAGTCTACCAACACTGCCAACTATCACATTCCACCCTGTGTTCAGTGATCCACATTGTCGCCCAATCCAACAACACTGCCAACTATCACATTCCACCCTGTGTTCAGTGATACACATTGTCGCCCAATCCACCAACATTGCCAACTAACACATTCCAGCCCGTGTTCAGTGATACACATTGTCGCCCAATCCACCAACACTGCCAACTATCACATTCCACCCTGTGTTCAGTGATCCACATGGTCGCCAAGTCCACCAACACTGCCAACTATCACATTCCACCCTGTGTTCAGTGATCCACATTGTCGCAAAGTCGACCAACACTGCCAACTGTCACATTCCACACTGTGTTCAGTGATCCCCATTGTCGCCCAATCCACCAACACTGCCAACTATCACATTCCACCCTGTGTTCAGTGATCCACATGGTCGCCCAGTCCACCAACACTGCCAACTATCACATTCCACCCTGTGTTCAGTGATCCACATTGTCGCCCAGCCCACCAACACTGCCAACTATCACATTCCACCCTGTGTTCAGTGATCCAAATTGTCGCCCAATCCACCAACACTGCCAACTATCACATCCCACCCTGTGTTCAGTGATCCACATTGTCGCCAAGTCCACCAACACTGCCATCTATCACATTCCACCCTGTGTTCAGTGGTCCACATTGTCGCACAGTCCACCAACACTGCCAACTATCACATTCCACCCTGTGTTCAGTGATCCACATTGTCATCGACCAGTCTACCAACACTGCCAACTATCACATTCCACCCTGTGTTCAGTGATCCACATTGTCGCCCAGCCCACCAACACTGCCAACTATCACATTCCACCCTTTGTTCAGTGATCCCCATTGTCGCCCAATCCACCAACACTGCCAACTGTCACATTCCACCCTGTGTTCAGTGATCCCCATTGTCGCCCAATCCACCAACACCGCCAACAATCACATTTCACCCTGTGTTCAGTGATCCACATTGTCGCCCAGTCCATCAACACTGCCAACTATCACATTCCACCCAGTGTTCAGTGATCCACATTGTCGTCGACCAGTCCACCAACACTGCCAACTATCACATTCCACCCTGTGTTCAGTGATCCAAATTGTCGCCCAATCCACCAACACTGCCAACTATCACATCCCACCCTGTGTTCAGTGATCCACATTGTTGCCAAGTCCACCAACACTGCCATCTATCACATTCCACCCTGTGTTCAGTGGTCCACATTGTCGCACAGTCCACCAACACTGCCAACTATCACATTCCACCCTGTGTTCAGTGATCCACATTGTCATCGACCAGTCTACCAACACTGCCAACTATCACATTCCACCCTGTGTTCAGTGATCCACATTGTCGCCCAATCCAACAACACTGCCAACTATCACATTCCACCCTGTGTTCAGTGATACACATTGTCGCCCAATCCACCAACATTGCCAACTAACACATTCCAGCCCGTGTTCAGTGATACACATTGTCGCCCAATCCACCAACACTGCCAACTATCACATTCCACCCTGTGTTCAGTGATCCACATGGTCGCCAAGTCCACCAACACTGCCAACTATCACATTCCACCCTGTGTTCAGTGATCCACATTGTCGCAAAGTCGACCAACACTGCCAACTGTCACATTCCACACTGTGTTCAGTGATCCCCATTGTCGCCCAATCCACCAACACTGCCAACTATCACATTCCACCCTGTGTTCAGTGATCCACATGGTCGCCCAGTCCACCAACACTGCCAACTATCACATTCCACCCTGTGTTCAGTGATCCACATTGTCGCCCAGCCCACCAACACTGCCAACTATCACATTCCACCCTGTGTTCAGTGTTCCAAATTGTCGCCCAATCCACCAACACTGCCAACTATCACATCCCACCCTGTGTTCAGTGATCCACATTGTCGCCAAGTCCACCAACACTGCCATCTATCACATTCCACCCTGTGTTCAGTGGTCCACATTGTCGCACAGTCCACCAACACTGCCAACTATCACATTCCACCCTGTGTTCAGTGATCCACATTGTCATCGACCAGTCTACCAACACTGCCAACTATCACATTCCACCCTGTGTTCAGTGATCCACATTGTCGCCCAATCCAACAACACTGCCAACTATCACATTCCACCCTGTGTTCAGTGATACACATTGTCGCCCAATCCACCAACATTGCCAACTAACACATTCCAGCCCGTGTTCAGTGATACACATTGTCGCCCAATCCACCAACACTGCCAACTATCACATTCCACCCTGTGTTCAGTGATCCACATGGTCGCCAAGTCCACCAACACTGCCAACTATCACATTCCACCCTGTGTTCAGTGATCCACATTGTCGCAAAGTCGACCAACACTGCCAACTGTCACATTCCACACTGTGTTCAGTGATCCCCATTGTCGCCCAATCCACCAACACTGCCAACTATCACATTCCACCCTGTGTTCAGTGATCCACATGGTCGCCCAGTCCACCAACACTGCCAACTATCACATTCCACCCTGTGTTCAGTGATCCACATTGTCGCCCAGCCCACCAACACTGCCAACTATCACATTCCACCCTTTGTTCAGTGATCCCCATTGTCGCCCAATCCACCAACACTGCCAACTATCACATTCCACCCTGTGTTCAGTCATCCACATTGTCGCCCAGCCCACCAACACTGCCAACTATCACATTCCACCCTTTGTTCAGTGATCCCCATTGTCGCCCAATCCACCAACACTGCCAGCTATCACATTCCACCCTGTGTTCAGTGATCCACATTATCGTCGACCAGGCCACCAACACTGCCAACTATCACATTCCACCCTGTGTTCAGTGATCCCCATTGTCGCCCAATCCACCAACACTGCCAACTATCACATTCCACCCTGTGTTCAGTGATCCACATTGTCGCCAAGTCCACCAACACTGCCAACTATCACATTCCACCCTGTGTTCAGTGATCCCCATTGTCGCCCAATCCACCAACACTGCCAACTATCACATTCCACCCTGTGTTCAGTGATCCACATTGTCGCCCAGTTCACCAACACTGCCAACTACCACATTCCACCCTGTGTTCAGTGATCCACATTGTCGCCCAATCCACCAACACTGCCAACTATCACATCCCACCCTGTGTTCAGTGATCCACATTGTCGCCAAGTCCACCAACACTGCCATCTATCACATTCCACCCTGTGTTCAGTGGTCCACATTGTCGCACAGTCCACCAACACTGCCAACTATCACATTCCACCCTGTGTTCAGTGATCCACATTGTCGCCCAATCCACCAACACTGCCAACTATCACATTCCACCCTGTGTTCAGTGATCCACATTGTCGCCCAATCCACCAACACTGCCAACTATCACATTCCACCCTGTGTTCAGTGATCCACATTGTCGCCGAGTCCACCAACACTGCCAACTATCACAATCCACCCTGTGTTCAGTGATCCACATAGTCGCCCAGTCCACCAACACTGCCAACTTTCACATTCCACCCTGTGTTCAGTGATCCACATTGTCGCCAAATCCACCAACACTGCCAACTATCACATTCCACCCTGTGTTCAGTGATCCACATTGTCGCCCAATCCACCAACACTGCCAACTATCAAATTCCACCCTGTGTTCAGTGATCCACATTGTCGCCCAATCCACCAACATTGCCAACTATCACATTCCAGCCCGTGTTCAGTGATACACATTGTCGCCCAATCCACCAACACTGCCAACTATCACATTCCAGCCTGTGTTCAGTGATCCACATTGTCGCAAAGTCGACCAACACTGCCAACTGTCACATTCCACACTGTGTTCAGTGATCCCCATTGTCGCCCAATCCACCAACACTGCCAACTAACACATTCCACCCTGAGTTCAGTGATCCACATTGTCGCCCAGTCCACCAACACTGCCAACTATCACATTCCACCCAGTGTTCAGTGATCCACATTGTCGTCGACCAGTCCACCAACACTGCCAACTATCACATTCCACCCTGTGTTCAGTGATCCACATTGTCGCCCAATCCACCAACACTGCCCACTATCAAATTCCACCCTGTGTTCAGTGATCCACATTGTCGCCCAATCCACCAACACTGCCAACTATCACATCCCACCCTGTGTTCAGTGAACAACATTGTCGCCAAGTCGACCATCACTGCCATCTATCACATTCCACCCTGTGTTCAGTGATCCCCATTGTCGCCCAATCCACCAACACTGCCAACTAACACATTCCACCCTGTGTTCAGTGATCCACATTGTCACCCAGTTCACCAACACTGCCAACTATCACATTCCACCCTGTGTTCAGTGATCCACATTGTCGCCCAATCCACCAACACTGCCAACTATCACATTCCACCAAGTGTTCAGTGATCCACATTGTCGCCAAATCCACCGACAGTGCCAACTATCACATTCCACTCTGTGTTCAGTGATCCACATTATCTCCCAGTCCACCAACACTGCCAACTATCACATTCCACCCGGTGTTCAGTGATCCACATTGTCGCCAAATCCACCAACACTGCCAACTATCACATTCCACACTGTGTTCAGTGATCCACATTGTCGCCCAGCCCACCAACACTGCCAACTATCACATTCCACCCTTTGTTCAGTGATCCCCATTGTCGCCCAATCCACCAACACTGCCAGCTATCACATTCCACCCTGTGTTCAGTGATCCACATTGTCGTCGACCAGGCCACCAACACTGCCAACTATCACATTCCACCCTGTGTTCAGTGATCAACATTGTCGCCCAATCCACCAACACTGCCAACAATCACATTCCACCCTGTGTTCAGTGATGCACATTGTCGCCCAATCCACCAACACTGCCAACTATCACATTCCACCCTGTGTTCAGTGGTCCACATTGTCGCCCAGTCCACCAACACTGCCAACTTTCACATTCCACCATGTGTTCAGTGATCCACATTGTCGCCAAATCCACCAACACTGCCAATTATCACATTCCACCCTGTGTTCAGTGATCCACATTGTCGCCAAGTCCACCAACACTGCCAACTATCACATTCCACCCTGTGTTCAGTGATCCACATTGTCGCCCAGTCCACCAACACTGCCAACTATCACATTCCACCCAGTGTTCAGTGATCCACATTGTCGCCAAGTCGACCAACACTGCCAACTATCACATTCCACCCTGTGTTCAGTGATCCCCATTGTCGCCCAATCCACCAACACTGCCAACTAACACATTCCACCCTGTGTTCAGTGATCCACATTGTCACCCAGTTCACCAACACTGCCAACTATCACATTCCACCCTGTGTTCAATGATCCACATTGTCGCCCAATCCACCAACACTGCCAACTATCACATTCCACCCATTGTTCAGTGATCCACATTGTCGCCCAATCCACCGACAGTGCCAACTATCACATTCCACTCTGTGTTCAGTGATCCACATTATCTCCCAGTCCACCAACACTGCCAACTATCACATTCCACCCGGTGTTCAGTGATCCACATTGTCGCCCAGCCCACCAACACTGCCAACTGTCACATTCCACCCTTTGTTCAGTGATCCCCATTGTCGCCCAATCCACCAACACTGCCAGCTATCACATTCCACCGTGTGTTCAGTGACCCACATTGTCGTCGACCAGGCCACCAACACTGCCAACTATCACATTCCACCCTGTGTTCAGTGATCAACATTGTCGCCCAATCCACCAACACTGCCAACTATCACATTCCACCCTGTGTTCAGTGATCCACATTGTCGCCCAATCCACCAACACTGCCAACTATCACATTCCACCCTGTGTTCAGTGATCCACATTGTAGCCAAGTCCACCAACACTGCCAACTATCACATTCCACCCTGTGTTCAGTGATCCACATTGTCGCCCAGTCCACCAACACTGCCAACTATCACATTCCACCCTGTGTTCAGTGATCCTCATTGTCGCCCAATCCACCAACACTGCCAACTATTACATTCCACCCTGTGTTCAGTGATCCACAATGTCGCCCAAACCACCAACACTGCCATCTATCACATTCCACCCTGTGTTCAGTGATCCACATTGTCGTCGACCAGTCTACCAACACTGCCAACTATCACATTCCACCCTGTGTTCAGTGATCCACATTGTCGCCCAATCCACCAACACTGCCAACTATCACATTCCACCCTGTGTTCAGTGATCCACATTGTCGCCAAATCCACCAACACTGCCAACTATCACATTCCACCCTGTGTTCAGTGATCCACATTGTCGCCAAGTCCACCATCACTGCCAACTATCAAATTCCACCCTGTGTTCAGTGATCCACATTGTCGCCCAATCCACCAACACTGCCAACTATCACATCCCACCCTGTGTTCAGTGATCCACATTGTCGCCCAATCCACCAACACTGCCAACTATCACATTCCAGCCCGTGTTCAGTGATACACATTGTCGCCCAATCCACCAACACTGCGAACTATCACATTCCACCCTGTGTTCAGTGATCCCCATTGTCGCCCAATCCACCAACACTGCCAACTTTCACATTCCACCCTGTGTTCAGTGATCCACAGTGTCGCCCAGTCCACCAACACTGCCAACTATCACATTCCACCCAGTGTTCAGTGATCCACATTGTCGTCGACCAGTCCACCAACACTGCCAACTATCACATTCCACCCTGTGTTCAGTGATCCACATTGTCGCCCAATCCACCAACACTGCCAACTATCAAATTCCACCCTGTGTTCAGTGATCCACATTGTCGCCCAATCCACCAACACTGCCAACTATCACATCCCACCCTGTGTTCAGTGATCCCCATTGTCGCCCAATCCACCAACACTGCCAACTATCACATTCCACCCTGTGTTCAGTGATCCACATTGTCGCCCAATCCACCAACACTGCCAACTATCACATTCCACCCAGTGTTCAGTGATCCACATTGTCGCCCAATCCACCGACAGTGCCAACTATCACATTGCACTCTGTGTTCAGTGATGCACATTATCGCCCAGTCCACCAACACTGCCAACTATCACATTCCACCCGGTGTTCAGTGATCCACATTGTCGCCAAAACCACCAACACTGCCAACTATCACATTCCACACTGTGTTCAGTGATCCACATTGTCGCCCAGCCCACCAACACTGCCAACTATCACATTCCACCCTTTGTTCAGTGATCCCCATTGTTGCCCAATCCACCAACACTGCCAACTATCACATTCCACCCTGTGTTCAGTGATCCCCATTGTCGTCGACCAGTCCACCAACACTGCCATCTATCACATTCTACCCTGTGTTCAGTGATCCACATTGTCGCCCAATCCACTAACACTGCCAACCATCACATTCCACCCAGTTTTCAGTGATCCACATTGTCGCCCAGTCCACCAACACTGCTAACTATCACATTCCACCCTGTGTTCAGTGATCAACATTGTCGCCCAATCCACCAACACTGCCAACTATCACATTCCACCCTGTGTTCAGTGATCCACATTGTCGCCCAATCCACCAACACTGCCAACTATCACATTCCAACCTGTGTTCAGTGATCCACATTGTCGCCCAATCCACCAACACTGCCACCTTTCACATTCCACCCTGTGTTCAGTGATCCACATTGTCGCCCAATCCACCAACACTGCCAACTATCACATTCCAACCTGTGTTCAGTGATCCACATTGTCGCCCAGTCCACCAACACTGCCAACTTTCACATTCCACCCTGTGTTCAGTGATCCACATTGTCGCCCAATCCACCAACACTGCCAACTATCACATTCCACCCTGTGTTCAGTGATCCACATTGTCGCCCAATCCACCAACACTGCCAACTATCACATTCCAACCTGTGTTCAGTGATCCACATTGTCGCCCAATCCATCAACACTGCCAACTTTCACATTCCACCCTGTGTTCAGTGATCCACATTGTCGCCAAGTCCACCATCACTGCCAACTATCAAATTCCACCCTGTGTTCAGTGATCCACATTGTCGCCCAATCCACCAACACTGCCAACTATCACATCCCACCCTGTGTTCAGTGATCCACATTGTCGCCCAATCCACCAACACTGCCAACTATCACATTCCAGCCCGTGTTCAGTGATACACATTGTCGCCCAATCCACCAACACTGCGAACTATCACATTCCACCCTGTGTTCAGTGATCCCCATTGTCGCCCAATCCACCAACACTGCCAACTTTCACATTCCACCCTGTGTTCAGTGATCCACAGTGTCGCCCAGTCCACCAACACTGCCAACTATCACATTCCACCCAGTGTTCAGTGATCCACATTGTCGTCGACCAGTCCACCAACACTGCCAACTATCACATTCCACCCTGTGTTCAGTGATCCACATTGTCGCCCAATCCACCAACGCTGCCAACTATCAAATTCCACCCTGTGTTCAGTGATCCACATTGTCGCCCAATCCACCAACACTGCCAACTATCACATCCCACCCTGTGTTCAGTGATCCCCATTGTCGCCCAATCCACCAACACTGCCAACTATCACATTCCACCCTGTGTTCAGTGATCCACATTGTCGCCCAATCCACCAACACTGCCAACTATCACATTCCACCCAGTGTTCAGTGATCCACATTGTCGCCCAATCCACCGACAGTGCCAACTATCACATTGCACTCTGTGTTCAGTGATGCACATTATCGCCCAGTCCACCAACACTGCCAACTATCACATTCCACCCGGTGTTCAGTGATCCACATTGTCGCCAAAACCACCAACACTGCCAACTATCACATTCCACACTGTGTTCAGTGATCCACATTGTCGCCCAGCCCACCAACACTGCCAACTATCACATTCCACCCTTTGTTCAGTGATCCCCATTGTTGCCCAATCCACCAACACTGCCAACTATCACATTCCACCCTGTGTTCAGTGATCCCCATTGTCGTCGACCAGTCCACCAACACTGCCATCTATCACATTCTACCCTGTGTTCAGTGATCCACATTGTCGCCCAATCCACTAACACTGCCAACCATCACATTCCACCCAGTTTTCAGTGATCCACATTGTCGCCCAGTCCACCAACACTGCTAACTATCACATTCCACCCTGTGTTCAGTGATCAACATTGTCGCCCAATCCACCAACACTGCCAACTATCACATTCCACCCTGTGTTCAGTGATCCACATTGTCGCCCAATCCACCAACACTGCCAACTATCACATTCCAACCTGTGTTCAGTGATCCACATTGTCGCCCAATCCACCAACACTGCCACCTTTCACATTCCACCCTGTGTTCAGTGATCCACATTGTCGCCCAATCCACCAACACTGCCAACTATCACATTCCAACCTGTGTTCAGTGATCCACATTGTCGCCCAGTCCACCAACACTGCCAACTTTCACATTCCACCCTGTGTTCAGTGATCCACATTGTCGCCCAATCCACCAACACTGCCAACTATCACATTCCACCCTGTGTTCAGTGATCCACATTGTCGCCCAATCCACCAACACTGCCAACTATCACATTCCAACCTGTGTTCAGTGATCCACATTGTCGCCCAATCCATCAACACTGCCAACTTTCACATTCCACCCTGTGTTCAGTGATCCACATTGTCGCCCAATCTACCAACACTGACAACTAACACATTCCACCCTGTGTTCAGTTATCCACATTGTCGCCAAGTCCACCAACACTGCCAACTATCACATTCCAGCCTGTGTTCAGTGATCCACATTGTCGCCAAGTCCACCAACACTGCCAACTGTCACATTCCACCCTGTGTTCAGTGATCCCCATTGTCGCCCAATCCACCAACACTGCCAACTATCACATTCCACCCTGTGTTCAGTGATCTACATTGTCGCCCAGTCCACCAACACTTCCATTCCACCCTGTGTTCAGTGGTCCACATTGTCGCACAATCCACCAACACTGCTAACTATCACATTCCACCCTGTGTTCAGTGATCCACATTGTCGCCCAATCCACCAACACTGCCAACTATCATATTCCACCCTGTGTTCAGTGATCCACATTGTCGCCCATTCCACCAACACTGCCAACTATCACATTCCACCCGGTGTTCAGTGATCCACATTGTCGCCGAGTCCACCAACACAGCCAACTATCACAATCCACCCTGTGTTCAGTGATCCACATTGTCGCCCAGTCCACCAACACTGCTAACTTTCACATTCCACCCTGTGTTCAGTGATCCACATTGTCGCCAAATCCACCAACACTGCCAACTATCACATTCCACCCTATGTTCAGTGATCCACATTGTCGCCAAATCCACCAACACTGCCAACTATCACATTCCACCCTGTGTTCAGTGATCCACATTGTCGGCCAATCCACCAACACTGCCAACTATCACATTCCAGCCCGTGTTCAGTGATCAACATTGTCGCCCAATCCACCAACACTGCCGACTATCACATTCCACCCTGTGTTCAGTGATCCACATTGTCGCCAAGTCCACCAACACTGCCAACTATCAAACTCCACCCTGTGTTCAGTGATCCACATTGTCGCCCAATCTACCAACACTGCCAACTATCACATCCCAACCTTTGTTCAATGATCCACATTGTCGCCAAGTCCACCAACACTGCCAACTATCACATTCCACCCTGTGTTCAGTGATCCCCATTGTCGCCCAATCCACCAACACTGCCAACTATCACATTCCACCCTGTGTTCAGTGATCCACATTGTCGCCCAGTTCACCAACACTGCCAACTACCACATTCCACCCTGTGTTCAGTGATCCACATTGTCGCCCAATCCACCAACACTGCCAACTATCACATCCCACCCTGTGTTCAGTGATCCACATTGTCGCCAAGTCCACCAACACTGCCATCTATCACATTCCACCCTGTGTTCAGTGGTCCACATTGTCGCACAGTCCACCAACACTGCCAACTATCACATTCCACCCTGTGTTCAGTGATCCACATTGTCGCCCAATCCACCAACACTGCCAACTATCACATTCCACCCAGTGTTCAGTGATCCACATTGTCGCCCAATCCACCAACACTGCCAACTATCACATTCCACCCTGTGTTCAGTGATCCACATTGTCGCCGAGTCCACCAACACTGCCAACTATCACAATCCACCCTGTGTTCAGTGATCCACATTGTCGCCCAGTCCACCAACACTGCCAACTTTCACATTCCACCCTGTGTTCAGTGATCCACATTGTCGCCAAATCCACCAACACTGCCAACTATCACATTCCACCCTGTGTTCAGTGATCCACATTGTCGCCCAATCCACCAACACTGCCAACTATCAAATTCCACCCTGTGTTCAGTGATCCACATTGTCGCCCAATCCACCAACATTGCCAACTATCACATTCCAGCCCGTGTTCAGTGATACACATTGTCGCCCAATCCACCAACACTGCCAACTATCACATTCCAGCCTGTGTTCAGTGATCCACATTGTCGCAAAGTCGACCAACACTGCCAACTGTCACATTCCACACTGTGTTCAGTGATCCCCATTGTCGCCCAATCCACCAACACTGCCAACTAACACATTCCACCCTGAGTTCAGTGATCCACATTGTCGCCCAGTCCACCAACACTGCCAACTATCACATTCCACCCAGTGTTCAGTGATCCACATTGTCGTCGACCAGTCCACCAACACTGCCAACTATCACATTCCACCCTGTGTTCAGTGATCCACATTGTCGCCCAATCCACCAACACTGCCCACTATCAAATTCCACCCTGTGTTCAGTGATCCACATTGTCGCCCAATCCACCAACACTGCCAACTATCACATCCCACCCTGTGTTCAGTGAACAACATTGTCGCCAAGTCGACCATCACTGCCATCTATCACATTCCACCCTGTGTTCAGTGATCCCCATTGTCGCCCAATCCACCAACACTGCCAACTAACACATTCCACCCTGTGTTCAGTGATCCACATTGTCACCCAGTTCACCAACACTGCCAACTATCACATTCCACCCTGTGTTCAGTGATCCACATTGTCGCCCAATCCACCAACACTGCCAACTATCACATTCCACCAAGTGTTCAGTGATCCACATTGTCGCCAAATCCACCGACAGTGCCAACTATCACATTCCACTCTGTGTTCAGTGATCCACATTATCTCCAGTCCACCAACACTGCCAACTATCACATTCCACCCGGTGTTCAGTGATCCACATTGTCGCCAAATCCACCAACACTGCCAACTATCACATTCCACACTGTGTTCAGTGATCCACATTGTCGCCCAGCCCACCAACACTGCCAACTATCACATTCCACCCTTTGTTCAGTGATCCCCATTGTCGCCCAATCCACCAACACTGCCAGCTATCACATTCCACCCTGTGTTCAGTGATCCACATTGTCGTCGACCAGGCCACCAACACTGCCAACTATCACATTCCACCCTGTGTTCAGTGATCAACATTGTCGCCCAATCCACCAACACTGCCAACTATCACATTCCACCCTGTGTTCAGTGATCCACATTGTCGCCCAATCCACCAACACTGCCAACTATCACATTCCACCCTGTGTTCAGTGGTCCACATTGTCGCCCAGTCCACCAACACTGCCAACTTTCACATTCCACCATGTGTTCAGTGATCCACATTGTCGCCAAATCCACCAACACTGCCAACTATCACATTCCACCCTGTGTTCAGTGATCCACATTGTCGCCAAGTCCACCAACACTGCCAACTATCACATTCCACCCTGTGTTCAGTGATCCACATTGTCGCCCAGTCCACCAACACTGCCAACTATCACATTCCACCCAGTGTTCAGTGATCCACATTGTCGCCAAGTCGACCAACACTGCCAACTATCACATTCCACCCTGTGTTCAGTGATCCCCATTGTCGCCCAATCCACCAACACTGCCAACTAACACATTCCACCCTGTGTTCAGTGATCCACATTGTCACCCAGTTCACCAACACTGCCAACTATCACATTCCACCCTGTGTTCAATGATCCACATTGTCGCCCAATCCACCAACACTGCCAACTATCACATTCCACCCAGTGTTCAGTGATCCACATTGTCGCCCAATCCACCGACAGTGCCAACTATCACATTCCACTCTGTGTTCAGTGATCCACATTATCTCCCAGTCCACCAACACTGCCAACTATCACATTCCACCCGGTGTTCAGTGATCCACATTGTCGCCCAGCCCACCAACACTGCCAACTGTCACATTCCACCCTTTGTTCAGTGATCCCCATTGTCGCCCAATCCACCAACACTGCCAGCTATCACATTCCACCGTGTGTTCAGTGATCCACATTGTCGTCGACCAGGCCACCAACACTGCCAACTATCACATTCCACCCTGTGTTCAGTGATCAACATTGTCGCCCAATCCACCAACACTGCCAACTATCACATTCCACCCTGTGTTCAGTGATCCACATTGTCGCCCAATCCACCAACACTGCCAACTATCACATTCCACCCTGTGTTCAGTGATCCACATTGTCGCCAAGTCCACCAACAATGCCAACTATCACATTCCACCCTGTGTTCAGTGATCCACATTGTCGCCCAGTCCACCAACACTGCCAACTATCACATTCCACCCAGTGTTCAGTGATCCACATTGTCGTCGACCAGTCCACCAACACTGCCAACTATCACATTCCACCCTGTGTTCAGTGATCCACATTGTCGCCCAATCCACCAACACTGCCAACTATCACATTCCACCCTGTGTTCAGTGATCCACATTGTCGCCAAGTCCACCAACACTGCCAACTATCAAATTCCACCCTGTGTTCAGTGATCCACATTGTCGCCCAATCCACCAACACTGCCAACTATCACATCCCACCCTGTGTTCAGTGATCCACATTGTCGTCGACCAGGCCACCAACACTGCCATCTATCACATTCCACCCTGTGATCAGTGGTCCACATTGTCGCACAATCCACCAACACTGCCAACTATCACATTCCACCCTGTGTTCAGTGATCCACATTGTCGCCGAGTCCACCAATACTGCCAACTATCACAATCCACCCTGTGTTCAGTGATCCACATTGTCGCCCAGTCCACCAACACTGCCAACTTTCACATTCCACCCTGTGTTCAGTGATCCACACTGTCGCCAAATCCACCAACACAGCCAACTTTCACATTCCACCCTGTGTTCAGTGATCCACATTGTCGCCAAATCCACCAACACTGCCAACTATCACATTCCACCCTGTGTTCAGTGATCCTCATTGTCGCCCAATCCACCAACACTGCCAACTATTACATTCCACCCTGTGTTCAGTGATCCACAATGTCGCCCAAACCACCAACACTGCCATCTATCACATTCCACCCTGTGTTCAGTGATCCACATTGTCGTCGACCAGTCTACCAACACTGCCAACTATCACATTCCACCCTGTGTTCAGTGATCCACATTGTCGCCCAATCCACCAACACTGCCAACTATCACATTCCACCCTGTGTTCAGTGATCCACATTGTCGCCAAATCCACCAACACTGCCAACTATCACATTCCACCCTGTGTTCAGTGATCCACATTGTCGCCAAGTCCACCATCACTGCCAACTATCAAATTCCACCCTGTGTTCAGTGATCCACATTGTCGCCCAATCCACCAACACTGCCAACTATCACATCCCACCCTGTGTTCAGTGATCCACATTGTCGCCCAATCCACCAACACTGCCAACTATCACATTCCAGCCCGTGTTCAGTGATACACATTGTCGCCCAATCCACCAACACTGCGAACTATCACATTCCACCCTGTGTTCAGTGATCCACATTGTCGCCCAATCCACCAACACTGCCAACTATCACATCCCACCCTGTGTTCAGTGATCCACATTGTCGCCAAGTCCACCAACACTGCCATCTATCACATTCCACCCTGTGTTCAGTGGTCCACATTGTCGCACAGTCCACCAACACTGCCAACTATCACATTCCACCCTGTGTTCAGTGATCCACATTGTCGCCCAATCCACCAACACTGCCAACTATCACATTCCACCCAGTGTTCAGTGATCCACATTGTCGCCCAATCCACCAACACTGCCAACTATCACATTCCACCCTGTGTTCAGTGATCCACATTGTCGCCGAGTCCACCAACACTGCCAACTATCACAATCCACCCTGTGTTCAGTGATCCACATTGTCGCCCAGTCCACCAACACTGCCAACTTTCACATTCCACCCTGTGTTCAGTGATCCACATTGTCGCCAAATCCACCAACACTGCCAACTATCACATTCCACCCTGTGTTCAGTGATCCACATTGTCGCCCAATCCACCAACACTGCCAACTATCAAATTCCACCCTGTGTTCAGTGATCCACATTGTCGCCCAATCCACCAACATTGCCAACTATCACATTCCAGCCCGTGTTCAGTGATACACATTGTCGCCCAATCCACCAACACTGCCAACTATCACATTCCAGCCTGTGTTCAGTGATCCACATTGTCGCAAAGTCGACCAACACTGCCAACTGTCACATTCCACACTGTGTTCAGTGATCCCCATTGTCGCCCAATCCACCAACACTGCCAACTAACACATTCCACCCTGAGTTCAGTGATCCACATTGTCGCCCAGTCCACCAACACTGCCAACTATCACATTCCACCCAGTGTTCAGTGATCCACATTGTCGTCGACCAGTCCACCAACACTGCCAACTATCACATTCCACCCTGTGTTCAGTGATCCACATTGTCGCCCAATCCACCAACACTGCCCACTATCAAATTCCACCCTGTGTTCAGTGATCCACATTGTCGCCCAATCCACCAACACTGCCAACTATCACATCCCACCCTGTGTTCAGTGAACAACATTGTCGCCAAGTCGACCATCACTGCCATCTATCACATTCCACCCTGTGTTCAGTGATCCCCATTGTCGCCCAATCCACCAACACTGCCAACTAACACATTCCACCCTGTGTTCAGTGATCCACATTGTCACCCAGTTCACCAACACTGCCAACTATCACATTCCACCCTGTGTTCAGTGATCCACATTGTCGCCCAATCCACCAACACTGCCAACTATCACATTCCACCAAGTGTTCAGTGATCCACATTGTCGCCAAATCCACCGACAGTGCCAACTATCACATTCCACTCTGTGTTCAGTGATCCACATTATCTCCAGTCCACCAACACTGCCAACTATCACATTCCACCCGGTGTTCAGTGATCCACATTGTCGCCAAATCCACCAACACTGCCAACTATCACATTCCACACTGTGTTCAGTGATCCACATTGTCGCCCAGCCCACCAACACTGCCAACTATCACATTCCACCCTTTGTTCAGTGATCCCCATTGTCGCCCAATCCACCAACACTGCCAGCTATCACATTCCACCCTGTGTTCAGTGATCCACATTGTCGTCGACCAGGCCACCAACACTGCCAACTATCACATTCCACCCTGTGTTCAGTGATCAACATTGTCGCCCAATCCACCAACACTGCCAACTATCACATTCCACCCTGTGTTCAGTGATCCACATTGTCGCCCAATCCACCAACACTGCCAACTATCACATTCCACCCTGTGTTCAGTGGTCCACATTGTCGCCCAGTCCACCAACACTGCCAACTTTCACATTCCACCATGTGTTCAGTGATCCACATTGTCGCCAAATCCACCAACACTGCCAACTATCACATTCCACCCTGTGTTCAGTGATCCACATTGTCGCCAAGTCCACCAACACTGCCAACTATCACATTCCACCCTGTGTTCAGTGATCCACATTGTCGCCCAGTCCACCAACACTGCCAACTATCACATTCCACCCAGTGTTCAGTGATCCACATTGTCGCCAAGTCGACCAACACTGCCAACTATCACATTCCACCCTGTGTTCAGTGATCCCCATTGTCGCCCAATCCACCAACACTGCCAACTAACACATTCCACCCTGTGTTCAGTGATCCACATTGTCACCCAGTTCACCAACACTGCCAACTATCACATTCCACCCTGTGTTCAATGATCCACATTGTCGCCCAATCCACCAACACTGCCAACTATCACATTCCACCCAGTGTTCAGTGATCCACATTGTCGCCCAATCCACCGACAGTGCCAACTATCACATTCCACTCTGTGTTCAGTGATCCACATTATCTCCCAGTCCACCAACACTGCCAACTATCACATTCCACCCGGTGTTCAGTGATCCACATTGTCGCCCAGCCCACCAACACTGCCAACTGTCACATTCCACCCTTTGTTCAGTGATCCCCATTGTCGCCCAATCCACCAACACTGCCAGCTATCACATTCCACCGTGTGTTCAGTGATCCACATTGTCGTCGACCAGGCCACCAACACTGCCAACTATCACATTCCACCCTGTGTTCAGTGATCAACATTGTCGCCCAATCCACCAACACTGCCAACTATCACATTCCACCCTGTGTTCAGTGATCCACATTGTCGCCCAATCCACCAACACTGCCAACTATCACATTCCACCCTGTGTTCAGTGATCCACATTGTCGCCAAGTCCACCAACAATGCCAACTATCACATTCCACCCTGTGTTCAGTGATCCACATTGTCGCCCAGTCCACCAACACTGCCAACTATCACATTCCACCCAGTGTTCAGTGATCCACATTGTCGTCGACCAGTCCACCAACACTGCCAACTATCACATTCCACCCTGTGTTCAGTGATCCACATTGTCGCCCAATCCACCAACACTGCCAACTATCACATTCCACCCTGTGTTCAGTGATCCACATTGTCGCCAAGTCCACCAACACTGCCAACTATCAAATTCCACCCTGTGTTCAGTGATCCACATTGTCGCCCAATCCACCAACACTGCCAACTATCACATCCCACCCTGTGTTCAGTGATCCACATTGTCGTCGACCAGGCCACCAACACTGCCATCTATCACATTCCACCCTGTGATCAGTGGTCCACATTGTCGCACAATCCACCAACACTGCCAACTATCACATTCCACCCTGTGTTCAGTGATCCACATTGTCGCCGAGTCCACCAATACTGCCAACTATCACAATCCACCCTGTGTTCAGTGATCCACATTGTCGCCCAGTCCACCAACACTGCCAACTTTCACATTCCACCCTGTGTTCAGTGATCCACACTGTCGCCAAATCCACCAACACAGCCAACTTTCACATTCCACCCTGTGTTCAGTGATCCACATTGTCGCCAAATCCACCAACACTGCCAACTATCACATTCCACCCTGTGTTCAGTGATCCTCATTGTCGCCCAATCCACCAACACTGCCAACTATTACATTCCACCCTGTGTTCAGTGATCCACAATGTCGCCCAAACCACCAACACTGCCATCTATCACATTCCACCCTGTGTTCAGTGATCCACATTGTCGTCGACCAGTCTACCAACACTGCCAACTATCACATTCCACCCTGTGTTCAGTGATCCACATTGTCGCCCAATCCACCAACACTGCCAACTATCACATTCCACCCTGTGTTCAGTGATCCACATTGTCGCCAAATCCACCAACACTGCCAACTATCACATTCCACCCTGTGTTCAGTGATCCACATTGTCGCCAAGTCCACCATCACTGCCAACTATCAAATTCCACCCTGTGTTCAGTGATCCACATTGTCGCCCAATCCACCAACACTGCCAACTATCACATCCCACCCTGTGTTCAGTGATCCACATTGTCGCCCAATCCACCAACACTGCCAACTATCACATTCCAGCCCGTGTTCAGTGATACACATTGTCGCCCAATCCACCAACACTGCGAACTATCACATTCCACCCTGTGTTCAGTGATCCCCATTGTCGCCCAATCCACCAACACTGCCAACTTTCACATTCCACCCTGTGTTCAGTGATCCACAGTGTCGCCCAGTCCACCAACACTGCCAACTATCACATTCCACCCAGTGTTCAGTGATCCACATTGTCGTCGACCAGTCCACCAACACTGCCAACTATCACATTCCACCCTGTGTTCAGTGATCCACATTGTCGCCCAATCCACCAACACTGCCAACTATCAAATTCCACCCTGTGTTCAGTGATCCACATTGTCGCCCAATCCACCAACACTGCCAACTATCACATCCCACCCTGTGTTCAGTGATCCCCATTGTCGCCCAATCCACCAACACTGCCAACTATCACATTCCACCCTGTGTTCAGTGATCCACATTGTCGCCCAATCCACCAACACTGCCAACTATCACATTCCACCCAGTGTTCAGTGATCCACATTGTCGCCCAATCCACCGACAGTGCCAACTATCACATTGCACTCTGTGTTCAGTGATGCACATTATCGCCCAGTCCACCAACACTGCCAACTATCACATTCCACCCGGTGTTCAGTGATCCACATTGTCGCCAAAACCACCAACACTGCCAACTATCACATTCCACACTGTGTTCAGTGATCCACATTGTCGCCCAGCCCACCAACACTGCCAACTATCACATTCCACCCTTTGTTCAGTGATCCCCATTGTCGTCGACCAGTCCACCAACACTGCCATCTATCACATTCCACCCTGTGTTCAGTGATCCACATTGTCGCCCAATCCACTAACACTGCCAACCATCACATTCCACCCAGTTTT
Organism: Scyliorhinus torazame; assembly: GCF_047496885.1. Lineage (NCBI taxonomy): Eukaryota > Metazoa > Chordata > Chondrichthyes > Carcharhiniformes > Scyliorhinidae > Scyliorhinus > Scyliorhinus torazame. The sequence goes on along the minus strand of NC_092718.1, from coordinate 103,433,516 downwards.
CAGTGATCCACATTGTCGCCCAGTCCACCAACACTGCTAACTATCACATTCCACCCTGTGTTCAGTGATCAACATTGTCGCCCAATCCACCAACACTGCCAACTATCACATTCCACCCTGTGTTCAGTGATCCACATTGTCGCCCAATCCACCAACACTGCCAACTATCACATTCCACCCTGTGTTCAGTGATCCACATTGTCGCCCAGTCCACCAACACTGCCAACTTTCACATTCCACCCTGTGTTCAGTGATCCACATTGTCGCCAAATCCACCAACACTGCCAACTATCACATTCCACCCTGTGTTCAGTGATCCACATTGTCGCCAAGTCCACCGACACTGCCAACTATCACATTCCACCCTGTGTTCAGTGATCCACATTGTCGCCAAGTCCACCAACAGTGACAACTGTCACATTCCACCCAGTGTTTTGTGATCCACATTGTCGCCCAGTCCACCAACACTGCCAACTATCACATTCCACCCTGTGTTCAGTGATCCACATTGTCGCCCAATCCACCAACACTGCCAACTATCACATCCCACCCTGTGTTCAGTGATCCACATTGTCGCCAAGTCCACCAACACTGCCAGCTATCACATTCTACCCTGTGTTCAGTGATCCCCATTGTCGCCCAATGCACCAACACTGCCAACTATCGCATTCCACCCTGTGTTCAGTGATCCAAATTGTCGCCCAGTTCACCAACACTGCCATCTATCACATTCCACCCTGTGTTCAGTGATCCACATTGTCATCGCCCAGTCCACCAACACTGCCAACTATCACATTCCACCCGGTGTTCAGTGATCCACATTGTCGCCAAATCCACCAACACTGCCAACTATCACATTCCACACTGTGTTCAGTGATCCACATTGTCGCCCAGCCCACCAACACTGCCAACTATCACATTCCACCCTTTGTTCAATGATCCCCATTGTTGCCCAATCCACCAACACTGCCAACTATCACATTCCACCCTGTGTTCAGTGATCCCCATTGTCGTCGACCAGTCCACCAACACTGCCATCTATCACATTCCACCCTGTGTTCAGTGATCCACATTGTCGCCCAATCCACTAACACTGCCAACCATCACATTCCACCCAGTTTTCAGTGATCCACATTGTCGCCCAGTCCACCAACACTGCTAACTATCACATTCCACCCTGTGTTCAGTGATCAACATTGTCGCCCAATCCACCAACACTGCCAACTATCACATTCCACCCTGTGTTCAGTGATCCACATTGTCGCCCAATCCACCAACACTGCCAACTATCACATTCCACCCTGTGTTCAGTGATCCACATTGTCGCCCAGTCCACCAACACTGCCAACTTTCACATTCCACCCTGTGTTCAGTGATCCACATTGTCGCCAAATCCACCAACACTGCCAACTATCACATTCCACCCTGTGTTCAGTGATCCACATTGTCGCCAAGTCCACCGACACTGCCAACTATCACATCCCACCCTGTGTTCAGTGATCCACATTGTCGCCAAGTCCACCAACAGTGACAACTGTCACATTCCACCCAGTGTTTAGTGATCCACATTGTCGCCCAGTCCACCAACACTGCCAACTATCACATTCCACCCTGTGTTCAGTGATCCACATTGTCGCCCAATCCACCAACACTGCCAACTATCACATCCCACCCTGTGTTCAGTGATCCACATTGTCGCCAAGTCCACCAACACTGCCAGCTATCACATTCCACCCTGTGTTCAGTGATCCCCATTGTCGCCCAATCCACCAACACTGCCAACTATCGCATTCCACCCTGTGTTCAGTGATCCACATTATCGCCCAGTTCACCAACACTGCCATCTATCACATTCCACCCTGTGTTCAGTGATCCACATTGTCATCGACCAGTCTACCAACACTGCCAACTATCACATTCCACCCTGTGTTCAGTGATCCACATTGTCGCCCAATCCAACAACACTGCCAACTATCACATTCCACCCTGTGTTCAGTGATCCACATTGTCGCCCAATCCACCAACATTGCCAACTATCACATTCCAGCCCGTGTTCAGTGATACACATTGTCGCCCAATCCACCAACACTGCCAACTATCACATTCCACCCTGTGTTCAGTGATCCACATGGTCGCCAAGTCCACCAACACTGCCAACTATCACATTCCAGCCTGTGTTCAGTGATCCACATTGTCGCAAAGTCGACCAACACTGCCAACTGTCACATTCCACACTGTGTTCAGTGATCCCCATTGTCGCCCAATCCACCAACACTGCCAACTATCACATTCCACCCTGTGTTCAGTGATCCACATTGTCGCCCAGTCCACCAACACTGCCAACTATCACATTCCACCCACTGTTCAGTGATCCACATTGTCGTCGACCAGTCCACCAACACTGCCAACTATCACATTCCACCCTGTGTTCAGTGATCCACATTGTCGCCCAATCCACCAACACTGCCAACTATCAAATTCCACCCTGTGTTCAGTGATCCACATTGTCGCCCAATCCACCAACACTGCCAACTATCACATCCCACCCTGTGTTCAGTGATCCACATTGTCGCCAAGTCGACCAACACTGCCAACTATCACATTCCACCCTGTGTTCAGTGATCCCCATTGTCGCCCAATCCACCAACACTGCCAACTAACACATTCCACCCTGTGTTCAGTGATCCACATTGTCACCCAGTTCACCAACACTGCCAACTATCACATTCCACCCTGTGTTCAGTGATCCACATTATCTCCCAGTCCACCAACACTGTCAACTATCACATTCCACCCGGTGTTCAGTGATCCACATTGTCGCCAAATCCACCAACACTGCCAACTATCACATTCCACACTGTGTTCAGTGATCCACATTGTCGCCCAGCCCACCAACACTGCCAACTATCACATTCCACCCTTTGTTCAGTGATCCCCATTGTCGCCCAATCCACCAACACTGCCAGCTATCACATTCCACCCTGTGTTCAGTGATCCACATTGTCGTCGACCAGGCCACCAACACTGCCATCTATCACATTCCACCCTGTGTTCAGTGATCCACATTGTCGCCCAATCCACTAACACTGCCAACTATCACATTCTACCCAGTGTTCAGTGATCCACATTGTCGCCGAGTCCACCAACACTGCCAACTATCACATTCCACCCTGTGTTCAGTGATCAACATTGTCGCCCAATCCACCAACACTGCCAACTATCACATTCCACCCTGTGTTCAGTGATCCACATTGTCGCCCAATCCACCAACACTGCCAACTATCACATTCCACCCTGTGTTCAGTGATCCACATTTTCGCCCAATCCACCAACACTGCCAACTATCACATTCCACCCAGTGTTCAGTGATCCACATTGTCGCCCAATCCACCGACAGTGCCAACTATCACATTGCACTCTGTGTTCAGTGATGCACATTATCGCCCAGTCCACCAACACTGCCAACTATCACATTCCACCCGGTGTTCAGTGATCCACATTGTCGCCAAAACCACCAACACTGCCAACTATCACATTCAACACTGTGTTCAGTGATCCACATTGTCGCCCAGCCCACCAACACTGCCAACTATCACATTCCACCCTTTGTTCAGTGATCCCCATTGTTGCCCAATCCACCAACACTGCCAACTATCACATTCCACCCTGTGTTCAGTGATCCCCATTGTCGTCGACCAGTCCACCAACACTGCCATCTATCACATTCCACCCTGTGTTCAGTGATCCACATTGTCGCCCAATCCACTAACACTGCCAACCATCACATTCCACCCAGTTTTCAGTGATCCACATTGTCGCCCAGTCCACCAACACTGCTAACTATCACATTCCACCCTGTGTTCAGTGATCAACATTGTCGCCCAATCCACCAACACTGCCAACTATCACATTCCACCCTGTGTTCAGTGATCCACATTGTCGCCCAATCCACCAACACTGCCAACTATCACATTCCACCCTGTGTTCAGTGATCCACATTGTCGCCCAGTCCACCAACACTGCCAACTTTCACATTCCACCCTGTGTTCAGTGATCCACATTGTCGCCAAATCCACCAACACTGCCAACTATCACATTCCACCCTGTGTTCAGTGATCCACATTGTCGCCAAGTCCACCGACACTGCCAACTATCACATTCCACCCTGTGTTCAGTGATCCACATTGTCGCCAAGTCCACCAACAGTGACAACTGTCACATTCCACCCAGTGTTTTGTGATCCACATTGTCGCCCAGTCCACCAACACTGCCAACTATCACATTCCACCCTGTGTTCAGTGATCCACATTGTCGCCCAATCCACCAACACTGCCAACTATCACATCCCACCCTGTGTTCAGTGATCCACATTGTCGCCAAGTCCACCAACACTGCCAGCTATCACATTCTACCCTGTGTTCAGTGATCCCCATTGTCGCCCAATCCACCAACACTGCCAACTATCGCATTCCACCCTGTGTTCAGTGATCCACATTGTCGCCCAGTTCACCAACACTGCCATCTATCACATTCCACCCTGTGTTCAGTGATCCACATTGTCATCGCCCAGTCCACCAACACTGCCAACTATCACATTCCACCCGGTGTTCAGTGATCCACATTGTCGCCAAATCCACCAACACTGCCAACTATCACATTCCACACTGTGTTCAGTGATCCACATTGTCGCCCAGCCCACCAACACTGCCAACTATCACATTCCACCCTTTGTTCAATGATCCCCATTGTTGCCCAATCCACCAACACTGCCAACTATCACATTCCACCCTGTGTTCAGTGATCCCCATTGTCGTCGACCAGTCCACCAACACTGCCATCTATCACATTCCACCCTGTGTTCAGTGATCCACATTGTCGCCCAATCCACTAACACTGCCAACCATCACATTCCACCCAGTTTTCAGTGATCCACATTGTCGCCCAGTCCACCAACACTGCTAACTATCACATTCCACCCTGTGTTCAGTGATCAACATTGTCGCCCAATCCACCAACACTGCCAACTATCACATTCCACCCTGTGTTCAGTGATCCACATTGTCGCCCAATCCACCAACACTGCCAACTATCACATTCCACCCTGTGTTCAGTGATCCACATTGTCGCCCAGTCCACCAACACTGCCAACTTTCACATTCCACCCTGTGTTCAGTGATCCACATTGTCGCCAAATCCACCGACACTGCCAACTATCACATTCCACCCTGTGTTCAGTGATCCACATTGTCGCCAAGTCCACCAACAGTGACAACTGTCACATTCCACCCAGTGTTTAGTGATCCACATTGTCGCCCAGTCCACCAACACTGCCAACTATCACATTCCACCCTGTGTTCAGTGATCCACATTGTCGCCCAATCCACCAACACTGCCAACTATCACATCCCACCCTGTGTTCAGTGATCCACATTGTCGCCAAGTCCACCAACACTGCCAGCTATCACATTCCACCCTGTGTTCAGTGATCCCCATTGTCGCCCAATCCACCAACACTGCCAACTATCGCATTCCACCCTGTGTTCAGTGATCCACATTATCGCCCAGTTCACCAACACTGCCATCTATCACATTCCACCCTGTGTTCAGTGATCCACATTGTCATCGACCAGTCTACCAACACTGCCAACTATCACATTCCACCCTGTGTTCAGTGATCCACATTGTCGCCCAATCCAACAACACTGCCAACTATCACATTCCACCCTGTGTTCAGTGATCCACATTGTCGCCCAATCCACCAACATTGCCAACTATCACATTCCAGCCCGTGTTCAGTGATACACATTGTCGCCCAATCCACCAACACTGCCAACTATCACATTCCACCCTGTGTTCAGTGATCCACATGGTCGCCAAGTCCACCAACACTGCCAACTATCACATTCCAGCCTGTGTTCAGTGATCCACATTGTCGCAAAGTCGACCAACACTGCCAACTGTCACATTCCACACTGTGTTCAGTGATCCCCATTGTCGCCCAATCCACCAACACTGCCAACTATCACATTCCACCCTGTGTTCAGTGATCCACATTGTCGCCCAGTCCACCAACACTGCCAACTATCACATTCCACCCAGTGTTCAGTGATCCACATTGTCGTCGACCAGTCCACCAACACTGCCAACTATCACATTCCACCCTGTGTTCAGTGATCCACATTGTCGCCCAATCCACCAACACTGCCAACTATCAAATTCCACCCTGTGTTCAGTGATCCACATTGTCGCCCAATCCACCAACACTGCCAACTATCACATTCCACCCTGTGTTCAGTGATCCACATTGTCGCCCAATCCACCAACACTGCCAACTATCACATCCCACCCTGTGTTCAGTGATCCACATTGTCGCCAAGTCGACCAACACTGCCAACTATCACATTCCACCCTGTGTTCAGTGATCCCCATTGTCGCCCAATCCACCAACACTGCCAACTAACACATTCCACCCTGTGTTCAGTGATCCACATTGTCACCCAGTTCACCAACACTGCCAACTATCACATTCCACCCTGTGTTCAGTGATCCACATTATCTCCCAGTCCACCAACACTGCCAACTATCACATTCCACCCGGTGTTCAGTGATCCACATTGTCGCCAAATCCACCAACACTGCCAACTATCACATTCCACACTGTGTTCAGTGATCCACATTGTCGCCCAGCCCACCAACACTGCCAACTATCACATTCCACCCTTTGTTCAGTGATCCCCATTGTCGCCCAATCCACCAACACTGCCAGCTATCACATTCCACCCTGTGTTCAGTGATCCACATTGTCGTCGACCAGGCCACCAACACTGCCATCTATCACATTCCACCCTGTGTTCAGTGATCCACATTGTCGCCCAATCCACTAACACTGCCAACTATCACATTCTACCCAGTGTTCAGTGATCCACATTGTCGCCGAGTCCACCAACACTGCCAACTATCACATTCCACCCTGTGTTCAGTGATCAACATTGTCGCCCAATCCACCAACACTGCCAACTATCACATTCCACCCTGTGTTCAGTGATCCACATTGTCGCCCAATCCACCAACACTGCCAACTATCACATTCCACCCTGTGTTCAGTGGTCCACATTGTCGCCCAGTCCACCAACACTGCCAACTTTCACATTCCACCATGTGTTCAGTGATCCACATTGTCGCCAAATCCAACAACACTGCCAACTATCACATTCCACCCTGTGTTCAGTGATCCACATTGTCGCCAAGTCCACCAACACTGCCAACTATCACATTCCACCCTGTGTTCAGTGATCCACATTGTCGCCCAGTCCACCAACACTGCCAACTATCACATTCCACCCAGTGTTCAGTGATCCACATTGTCGTCGACCAGTCCACCAACACTGCCAACTATCACATTCCACCCTGTGTTCAGTGATCCACATTGTCGCCCAATCCACCAACACTGCCAACTATCACATTCCACCCTGTGTTCAGTGATCCACATTGTCGCCAAGTCCACCAACACTGCCAACTATCAAATTCCACCCTGTGTTCAGTGATCCACATTGTCGCCCAATCCACCAACACTGCCAACTATCACATCCCACCCTGTGTTCAGTGATCCACATTGTCGCCAAGTCCACCAACACTGCCATCTATCACATTCCACCCTGTGATCAGTGGTCCACATTGTCGCACAATCCACCAACACTGCCAACTATCACATTCCACCCTGTGTTCAGTGATCCACATTGTCGCCGAGTCCACCAACACTGCCAACTATCACATTCCACCCTGTGTTCAGTGATCCACATTGTCGCCCAGTTCACCAACACTGCCAACTTTCACATTCCACCCCGTGTTCAGTGATCCACATTGTCGCCAAATCCACCAACACAGCCAACTATCACATTCCACCCATTGTTCATTGATCCACATTGTCGCCAAATCCACCAACACTGCCAACTATCACATTCCACCCTGTGTTCAGTGATCCTCATTGTCGCCCAATCCATCAACACTGCCAACTATCACATTCCACCCTGTGTTCAGTGATCCACATTGTCGCCCAAACCACCAACACTGCCATCTATCACATTCCACCCTGTGTTCAGTGATCCACATTGTCGTCGACCTGTCTACCAACACTGCCAACTATCACATTCCACCCTGTGTTCAGTGATCCACATTGTCGCCAAATCCACCAACACTGCCAACTATCACATTCCACCCTGTGTTCAGTGATCCACATTGTCGCCAAGTCCACCAACACTGCCAACTATCAAATTCCACCCTGTGTTCAGTGATCCACATTGTCGCCCAATCCACCAACACTGCCAACTATCACATCCCACCCTGTGTTCAGTGATCCACATTGTCGCCCAATCCACCAACACTGCCAACTATCACATTCCAGCCCGTTTTCAGTGATACACATTGTCGCCCAATCCACCAACACTGCCAACTGTCACATTCCACCCTGTGTTCAGTAATCCACATTGTCGCCAAGTCCACCAACACTGCCAACTATCACATTCCAGCCTGCGTTCAGTGATCCACATTGTCGCAAAGTCGACCAACACTGCCAACTGTCACATTCCACCCTGTGTTCAGTGATCCCCATTGTCGCCCAATCCACCAACACTGCCAACTTTCACATTCCACCCTGTGTTCAGTGATCCACATTGTCGCCCAGTCCACCAACACTGCCAACTATCACATTCCACCCTGTGTTCAGTGATCCACATTGTCGACCAGTCCACCAACACTGCCAACTATCACATTCCACCCTGTGTTCAGTGATCCACATTGTCGCCCAATCCACCAACACTGCCAACTATCAAATTCCACCCTGTGTTCAGTGATCCACATTGTCGCCCAATCCACCAACACTGCCAACTATCACATCCCACCCTGTGTTCAGTGATCCACATTGTCGCCAAGTCGACCAACACTGCCAACTATCACATTCCACCGTGTTCAGTGATCCCCATTGTCGCCCAATCCACCAACACTGCCAACTAACACATTCCACCCTGTGTTCAGTGATCCACATTGTCACCCAGTTCACCAACACTGCCAACTATCACATTCCACCCTGTGTTCAGTGATCCACATTGTCGCCCAATCCACCAACACTGCCAACTATCACATTCCACCCAGTGTTCAGTGATCCACATTGTCGCCCAATGCACCGACAGTGCCAACTATCACATTGCACTCTGTGTTCAGTGATCCACATTATCTCCCAGTCCACCAACACTGCCAACTATCACATTCCACCCGGTGTTCAGTGATCCACATTGTCGCCAAATCCACCAACACTGCCAACTATCACATTGCACACTGTGTTCAGTGATCCACATTGTCGCCCAGCCCACCAACACTGCCAACTATCACATTCCACCCTTTGTTCAGTGATCCACATTGTCGCCCAGTCCACCAACACTGCCAGCTATCACATTCCACCCTGTGTTCAGTGATCCACATTGTCGTCGACCAGGCCACCAACACTGCCATCTATCACATTCCACCCTGTGTTCAGTGATCCACATTGTCGCCCAATCCACTAACACTGCCAACTATCACATTCTACCCAGTGTTCAGTGATCCACATTGTCGCCGAGTCCACCAACACTGCCAACTATCACATTCCACCCTGTGTTAGTGATCAACATTGTCGCCCAATCCAACAACATGCCAACTATCACATTCCACCCTGTGTTCAGTGATCCACATTGTCGCCAAATCCACCAACACTGCCAACTATCACATTCCACCCTGTGTTCAGTGATCCACATTGTCGCCAAGTCCACCAACACTGCCAACTATCACATTCCACCCTGTGTTCAGTGATCCACATTGTCGCCCAGTCCACCAACACTGCCAACTATCACATTCCACCCAGTGTTCAGTGATCCACATTGTCGTCGACCAGTCCACCAACACTGCCAACTATCACATTCCACCCTGTGTTCAGTGATCCACATTGTCGCCCAATCCACCAACACTGCCAACTATCACATTCCACCCTGTGTTCAGTGATCCACATTGTCGCCAAGTCCACCAACACTGCCAACTATCAAATTCCACCCTGTGTTCAGTGATCCACATTGTCGCCCAATCCACCAACACTGCCAACTATCACATCCCACCCTGTGTTCAGTGATCCACATTGTCGCCAAGTCCACCAACACTGCCATCTATCACATTCCACCCTGTGATCAGTGGTCCACATTGTCGCACAATCCACCAACACTGCCAACTATCACATTCCACCCTGTGTTCAGTGATCCACATTGTCGCCGAGTCCACCAACACTGCCAACTATCACAATCCACCCTGTGTTCAGTGATCCACATTGTCGCCCAGTTCACCAACACTGCCAACTTTCACATTCCACCCTGTGTTCAGTGATCCACATTGTCGCCAAATCCACCAACACAGCCAACTATCACATTTCACCCTGTGTTCAGTGATCCACATTGTCGCCAAATCCACCAACACTGCCAACTATCACATTCCACCCTGTGTTCAGTGATCCTCATTGTCGCCCAATCCACCAACACTGCCAACTATCACATTCCACCCTGTGTTCAGTGATCCACATTGTCGCCCAAACCACCAACACTGCCATCTATCACATTCCACCCTGTGTTCAGTGATCCACATTGTCGTCGACCAGTCTACCAACACTGCCAACTATCACATTCCACCCTGTGTTCAGTGATCCACATTGTCGCCCAATCCACCAACACTGCCAACTCTCACATTCCACCCTGTGTTCAGTGATCCACATTGTCGCCAAATCCACCAACACTGCCAACTATCACATTCCACCCTGTGTTCAGTGATCCACATTGTCGCCAAGTCCACCAACACTGCCAACTATCAAATTCCACCCTGTGTTCAGTGATCCACATTGTCGCCCAATCCACCAACACTGCCAACTATCACATCCCACCCTGTGTTCAGTGATCCACATTGTCGCCCAATCCACCAACACTGCCAACTATCACATTCCAGCCCGTGTTCAGTGATACACATTGTCGCCCAATCCACCAACACTGCCAACTATCACATTCCACCCTGTGTTCAGTGATCCACATTGTCGCCAAGTCCACCAACACTGCCAACTATCACATTCCAGCCTGCGTTCAGTGATCCACATTGTCGCAAAGTCGACCAACACTGCCAACTGTCACATTCCACCCTGTGTTCAGTGATCCCCATTGTCGCCCAATCCACCAACACTGCCAACTTTCACATTCCACCCTGTGTTCAGTGATCCACAGTGTCGCCCAGTCCACCAACACTGCCAACTATCACATTCCACCCAGTGTTCAGTGATCCACATTGTCGTCGACCAGTCCACCAACACTGCCAACTATCACATTCCACCCTGTGTTCAGTGATCCACATGGTCGCCCAATCCACCAACACTGCCAACTATCAAATTCCACCCTGTGTTCAGTGATACACATTGTCGCCCAATCCACCAACACTGCCAACTATCACATCCCACCCTGTGTTCAGTGATCCCCATTGTCGCCCAATCCACCAACACTGCCAACTATCACATTCCACCCTGTGTTCAGTGATCCACATTGTCGCCCAATCCACCAACACTGCCAACTATCACATTCCACCCAGTGTTCAGTGATCCACATTGTCGCCCAATCCACCGACAGTGCCAACTATCACATTCCACTCTGTGTTCAGTGATGCACATTATCGCCCAGTCCACCAACACTGCCAACTATCACATTCCACCCGGTGTTCAGTGATCCACATTGTCGCCAAATCCACCAACACTGCCAACTATCACATTCCACACTGTGTTCAGTGATCCCCATTGTTGCCCAATCCACCAACACTGCCAACTATCACATTCCACCCAGTGTTCAGTGATCCACATTGTCGCCCAATCCACCGACAGTGCCAGCTATCACATTCCACCCTTTGTTCAGTGATCCACATTATCGCCCAGTCCACCAACACTGCCAACTATCACATTCCACCCTGTGTTCAGTGATCCACATTGTCGCCAATTCCACCAACACTGCCAACTATCACATTCCACCCTGTGTTCAGTGATCCACATTGTCGCCCAGCCCACCAACACTGCCAACTATCACATTCCACCCTGTGTTCAGTGATCCACATTGTCGCCCAATCCACCAACACTGCCAACTTTCACATTCCACCCTGTGTTCAGTGATCCACATTGTCGCCAAATCCACCAACACTGCCAACTATCACATTCCACCCTGTGTTCAGTGATCCACATTGTCGCCAAGTCCACCGACACTGCCAACTTTCACATTCCACCCTGTGTTCAGTGATCCACATTGTCGCCAAGTCCACCAACACTGCCAACTATCACATCCCACCCTGTGTTCAGTGATCCACATTGTCGCCAAGTCCACCAACACTGCCAGCTATCACATTCCACCCTGTGTTCAGTGATCCCCATTGTCGCCGAATCCACCAACACTGCCAACTATCGCATTCCACCCTGTGTTCAGTGATCCCCATTGTTGCCCATTCCACCAACACTGCCAACTATCACATTCCACCCTGTGTTCAGTGATCCCCATTGTCGTCGACCAGTCCACCAACACTGCCATCTATCACATTCCACCCTGTGTTCAGTGATCCACATTGTCGCCCAATCCACTAACTCTGCCAACCATCACATTCCACCCAGTTTTCAGTGATCCACATTGTCGCCCAGTCCACCAACACTGCTAACTATCACATTCCACCCTGTGTTCAGTGATCCCCATTGTCGCCCAATCCACCAACACTGCCAACTATCACATTCCACCCTGTGTTCAGTGATCCACATTGTCGCCAAGTCCACCAACACTGCCAACTATCAAATTCCACCCTGTGTTCAGTGATCCACATTGTCGCCCAATCCACCGACACTGCCAACTATCACATTCCACCCTGTGTTCAGTGATCCTCATTGTCGCCAAGTCCACCAACAGTGACAACTGTCACATTCCACCCAGTGTTTAGTGATCCACATTGTCGCCCAGTCCACCAACACTGCCAACTATCACATTCCACCCTGTGTTCAGTGATCCACATTGTCGCCCAATCCACCAACACTGCCAACTATCACATCCCACCCTGTGTTCAGTGATCCACATTGTCGCCAAGTCCACCAACACTGCCAGCTATCACATTCCACCCTGTGTTCAGTGATCCCCATTGTCGCCCAATCCACCAACACTGCCAACTATCGCATTCCACCCTGTATTCAGTGATCCACATTGTCGCCCAGTTCACCAACACTGCCAACTATCACATTCCACCTTGTGTTCAGTGATCCACATTGTCGCCCAATCCACCAACACTGCCAACTATCACATTCCACCCAGTGTTCATTGATCCACATTGTCGCCCAATCGACCGACAGTGCCAACTATCACATTCCACTCTGAGTTCAGTGATGCACATTATCGCCCAGTCCACCAACACTGCCAACTATCACATTCCACCCGGTGTTCAGTGATCCACATTGTCGCCAAATCCACCAACACTGCCAACTATCACATTCCACACTGTGTTCAGTGATCCACATTGTCGCCCAGCCCACCAACACTGCCAACTATCACATTCCACCCCTTCTTCAGTGATCCCCATTGTTGCCCAATCCACCAACACTGCCAACTATCACATTCCACCCTGTGTTCAGTGAACCCCATTGTCGTCGACCAGTCCACCAACACTGCCATCTATCACATTCCACCCTGTGTTCAGTGATCCACATTGTCGCCCAATCCACTAACACTGCCAACCATCACATTCCACCCAGTTTTCAGTGATCCACATTGTCGCCCAGTCCACCAACACTGCTAACTATCACATTCCACCCTGTGTTCAGTGATCAACATTGTCGCCCAATCCACCAACACTGCCAACTATCACATTCCACCCTGTGTTCAGTGATCCACATTGTCGCCCAATCCACCAACACTGCCAACTATCACATTCCACCCTGTGTTCAGTGATCCACATTGTCGCCCAGTCCACCAACACTGCCAACTTTCACATTCCACCCTGTGTTCAGTGATCCACATTGTCGCCAAATCCACCAACACTGCCAACTATCACATTCCACCCTGTGTTCAGTGATCCACATTGTCGCCAAGTCCACCGACACTGCCAACTATCACATTCCACCCTGTGTTCAGTGATCCTCATTGTCGCCAAGTCCACCAACAGTGACAACTGTCACATTCCACCCAGTGTTTAGTGATCCACATTGTCGCCCAGTCCACCAACACTGCCAACTATCACATTCCACCCTGTGTTCAGTGATCCACATTGTCGCCCAATCCACCAACACTGCCAACTATCACATCCCACCCTGTGTTCAGTGATCCACATTGTCGCCAAGTCCACCAACACTGCCAGCTATCACATTCCACCCTGTGTTCAGTGATCCCCATTGTCGCCCAATTCACCAACACTGCCAACTATCGCATTCCACCCTGTATTCAGTGATCCACATTGTCGCCCAGTTCACCAACACTGCCAACTATCACATTCCACCTTGTGTTCAGTGATCCACATTGTCGCCCAATCCACCAACACTGCCAACTATCACATTCCACCCAGTGTTCATTGATCCACATTGTCGCCCAATCGACCGACAGTGCCAACTATCACATTCCACTCTGTGTTCAGTGATGCACATTATCGCCCAGTCCACCAACACTGCCAACTATCACATTCCACCCGGTGTTCAGTGATCCACATTGTCGCCAAATCCACCAACACTGCCAACTATCACATTCCACACTGTGTTCAGTGATCCACATTGTCGCCCAGCCCACCAACACTGCCAACTATCACATTCCACCCCTTCTTCAGTGATCCCCATTGTTGCCCAATCAACCAACACTGCCAACTATCACATTCCACCCTGTGTTCAGTGAACCCCATTGTCGTCGACCAGTCCACCAACACTGCCATCTGTCACATTCCACCCTGTGTTCAGTGATCCACATTGTCGCCCAATCCACTAACACTGCCAACCATCACATTCCACCCAGTTTTCAGTGATCCACATTGTCGCCCAGTCCAACAACACTGCTAACTATCACATTCCACCCTGTGTTCAGTGATCAACATTGTCGCCCAATCCACCAACACTGCCAACTATCACATTCCACCCTGTGTTCAGTGATCCACAATGTCGCCCAATCCACCAACACTGCCAACTATCACATTCCACCCTGTGTTCAGTGATCCACATTGTCGCCCAGTCCACCAACACTGCCAACTTTCACATTCCACCCTGTGTTCAGTGATCCACATTGTCGCCAAATCCACCAACACTGCCAACTATCACATTCCACCCTGTGTTCAGTGATCCACATTGTCGCCAAGTCCACCAACACTGACAACTGTCACATTCCACCCAGTGTTTAGTGATCCACATTGTCGCCCAGTCCACCAACACTGCCAACTATGACATTCCACCCAGTGTTCAGTGATCCACATTGTCGCCCAATCCACCAACACTGCCAACTATCACATTCCACCCTGTGTTCAGTGATCCACATTGTCGCCAAGTCCACCAACACTGCCAACTATCAAATTCCACCCTGTGTTCAGTGATCCACATTGTCGCCCAATCTACCAACACTGCCAACTATCACATCCCAACCTTTGTTCAATGATCCACATTGTCGCCAAGTCCACCAACACTGCCAACTATCACATTTCACCCTGTGTTCAGTGATCCCCATTGTCGCCCAATCCACCAACACTGCCAACTATCACATTCCACCCTGTGTTCAGTGATCCACATTATCGCCCAGTCCACCAACACTGCCAACTATCACATTCCACCCTGTGTTCAGTGATCCACATTGTCGCCAATTCCACCAACACTGCCAACTATCACATTCCACCCTGTGTTCAGTGATCCACATTGTCGCCCAGCCCACCAACACTGCCAACTATCACATTCCACCCTGTGTTCAGTGATCCACATTATCGCCCAGTTCACCAACACTGCCAACTTTCACATTCCACCCTGTGTTCAGTGATCCACATTGTCGCCAAATCCACCAACACTGCCAACTATCACATTCCACCCTGTGTTCAGTGATCCACATTGTCGCCAAGTCCACCGACACTGCCAACTATCACATTCCACCCTGTGTTCAGTGATCCACATTGTCGCCAAGTCCACCAACAGTGACAACTGTCACATTCCACCCAGTGTTTAGTGATCCACATTGTCGCCCAGTCCACCAACACTGCCAACTATCACATTCCACCCTGTGTTCAGTGATCCACATTGTCGCCCAATCCACCAACACTGCCAACTATCACATCCCACCCTGTGTTCAGTGATCCACATTGTCGCCAAGTCCACCAACACTGCCAGCTATCACATTCCACCCTGTGTTCAGTGATCCCCATTGTCGCCCAATCCACCAACACTGCCAACTATCGCATTCCACCCTGTGTTCAGTGATCCACATTGTCGCCCAGTTCACCAACACTGCCAACTATCACATTCCACCCTGTGTTCAGTGATCCACATTGTCGCCCAATCCACCAACACTGCCAACTATCACATTCCACCCAGTGTTCAGTGATCCACATTGTCGCCCAATCCACCGACAGTGCCAACTATCACATTCCACCCTGTGTTCAGTGATCCACATTGTCGCCCAGCCCACCAACACTGCCAACTATCACATTCCACCCCTTGTTCAGTGATCCCCATTGTTGCCCAATCCACCAACACTGCCAACTATCACATTCCACCCTGTGTTCAGTGAACCACATTGTCGTCGACCAGTCCACCAACACTGCCAACTATCACATTCCACCCTGTGTTCAGTGATCCACATTGTCGCCCAGTCCACCAACACTGCCATCTATCACATTCCACCCTGTGTTCAGTGATCCACATTGTCGCCCAATCCACTAACACTGCCAACCATCACATTCCACCCAGTTTTCAGTGATCCACATTGTCGCCCAGTCCACCAACACTGCTAACTATCACATTCCACCCTGTGTTCAATGATCAACATTGTCGCCCAATCCACCAACACTGCCAACTATCACATTCCACCCTGTGTTCAGTGATCCACATTGTCGCCCAATCCACCAACACTGCCAACTATCACATTCCACCCTGTGTTCAGTGATCCACATTGTCGCCCAGTCCACCAACATTGCCAACTTTCACATTCCACCCTGTGTTCAGTGATCCCCATTGTCGCCCAATCCACCAACACTGCCAACTATCACATTCCACCCTGTGTTCAGTGATCCACATTGTCGGCCAGTTCACCAACACTGCCAACTATCACATTCCACCCTGTGTTCAGTGATCCACATTGTCGCCCAATCCACCAACACTGCCAACTATCACATTCCACCCAGTGTTCAGTGATCCACATTGTCGCCCAATCCACCGACAGTGCCAACTATCACATTCCACCCTGTGTTCAGTGATCCACATTATCGCCCAGTCCACCAACACTGCCAGCTATCACATTCCACCCTGTGTTCAGTGATCCACATTGTCGCCAATTCCACCAACACTGCCAACTATCACATTCCACCCTGTGTTCAGTGATCCACATTGTCGCCCAGCCCACCAACACTGCCAACTATCACATTCCACCCTGTGTTCAGTGATCCACATTGTCGCCAATTCCACCAACACTGCCAACTATCACATTCCACCCTGTGTTCAGTGATCCACATTGTCGCCCAGCCCACCAACACTGCCAACTATCACATTCCACCCTTTGCTCAGTGATCCCCATTGTCGCCCAATCCACCAACACTGCCAACTATCACATTCCAGCCTGTGTTCAGTGATCCACATTGTCGTCGACCAGTCCACCAACACTGCCATCTATCACATTCCACCCTGTGTTCAGTGATCCACATTGTCGCCCAGTCCACCAACACTGCCAACTATCACATTCCACCCTGTGTTCAGTGATCCACATTGTCGCCCAATCCACCAACACTGCCAACTATCACATTCCACCCTGTGTTCAGTGATCCACATTATCGCCCAGTCCACCAACACTGCCAACTATCACATTCCACCCTGTGTTCAGTGATCCACATTGTCGCCAATTCCACCAACACTGCCAACTATCACATTCCACCCTGTGTTCAGTGATCCACATTGTCGCCCAGCCCACCAACACTGCCAACTATCACATTCCACCCTGTGTTCAGTGATCCACATTGTCGCCCAGTCCACCAACACTGCCAACGTTCACATTCCACCCTGTGTTCAGTGATCCACATTGTCGCCAAATCCACCAACACTGCCAACTATCACATTCCACCCTGTGTTCAGTGATCCACATTGTCGCCCAGTCCACCAACACTGCCAACTATCACATTCCACCCTGTGTTCAGTGATCCACATTGTCGCCCAATCCACCAACACTGCCAACTATCACATTCCACCCAGTGTTCAGTGATCCACATTGTCGCCCAATCCACCGACAGTGCCAACTATCACATTCCACCCTGTGTTCAGTGATCCACATTATCGCCCAGTCCACCAACACTGCCAGCTATCACATTCCACCCTGTGTTCAGTGATCCACATTGTCGCCAATTCCACCAACACTGCCAACTATCACATTCCACCCTGTGTTCAGTGATCCACATTGTCGCCCAGCCCACCAACACTGCCAACTATCACATTCCACCCTGTGTTCAGTGATCCACATTGTCGCCAATTCCACCAACACTGCCAACTATCACATTCCACCCTGTGTTCAGTGATCCACATTGTCGCCCAGCCCACCAACACTGCCAACTATCACATTCCACCCTTTGCTCAGTGATCCCCATTGTCGCCCAATCCACCAACACTGCCAACTATCACATTCCAGCCTGTGTTCAGTGATCCACATTGTCGTCGACCAGTCCACCAACACTGCCATCTATCACATTCCACCCTGTGTTCAGTGATCCACATTGTCGCCCAGTCCACCAACACTGCCAACTATCACATTCCACCCTGTGTTCAGTGATCCACATTGTCGCCCAATCCACCAACACTGCCAACTATCACATTCCACCCTGTGTTCAGTGATCCACATTATCGCCCAGTCCACCAACACTGCCAACTATCACATTCCACCCTGTGTTCAGTGATCCACATTGTCGCCAATTCCACCAACACTGCCAACTATCACATTCCACCCTGTGTTCAGTGATCCACATTGTCGCCCAGCCCACCAACACTGCCAACTATCACATTCCACCCTGTGTTCAGTGATCCACATTGTCGCCCAGTCCACCAACACTGCCAACGTTCACATTCCACCCTGTGTTCAGTGATCCACATTGTCGCCAAATCCACCAACACTGCCAACTATCACATTCCACCCTGTGTTCAGTGATCCACATTGTCGCCAAGTCCACCGACACTGCCAACTATCACATTCCACCCTGTGTTCAGTGATCCACATTGTCGCCAAGTCCACCAACAGTGACAACTGTCACATTCCACCCAGTGTTTAGTGATCCACATTGTCGCCAATTCCACCAACACTGCCAACTATCACATTCCACCCTGTGTTCAGTGATCCACATTGTCGCCAAGTCCACCGACACTGCCAACTATCACATTCCACCCTGTGTTCAGTGATCCACATTGTCGCCAAGTCCACCAACAGTGACAACTGTCACATTCCACCCAGTGTTTAGTGATCCACATTGTCGCCCAGTCCACCAACACTGCCAACTATCACATTCCACCCTGTGTTCAGTGATCCACATTGTCGCCCAATCCACCAACACTGCCAACTATCACATCCCACCCTGTGTTCAGTGATCCACATTGTCGCCAAGTCCACCAACACTGCCAGCTATCACATTCCACCCTGTGTTCAGTGATCCCCATTGTCGCCCAATCCACCAACACTGCCAACTATCGCATTCCACCCTGTGTTCAGTGATCCACATTGTCGCCCAGTTCACCAACACTGCCAACTATCACATTCCACCCTGTGTTCAGTGATCCACATTGTCGCCCAATCCACCAACACTGCCAACTATCACATTCCACCCAGTGTTCAGTGATCCACATTGTCGCCCAATCCACCGACAGTGCCAACTATCACATTCCACCCTGTGTTCAGTGATCCACATTGTCGCCCAGCCCACCAACACTGCCAACTATCACATTCCACCCCTTGTTCAGTGATCCCCATTGTTGCCCAATCCACCAACACTGCCAACTATCACATTCCACCCTGTGTTCAGTGAACCACATTGTCGTCGACCAGTCCACCAACACTGCCATCTATCACATTCCACCCTGTGTTCAGTGATCCACATTGTCGCCCAATCCACTAACACTGCCAACCATCACATTCCACCCAGTTTTCAGTGATCCACATTGTCGCCCAGTCCACCAACACTGCTAACTATCACATTCCACCCTGTGTTCAATGATCAACATTGTCGCCCAATCCACCAACACTGCCAACTATCACATTCCACCCTGTGTTCAGTGATCCACATTGTCGCCCAATCCACCAACACTGCCAACTATCACATTCCACCCTGTGTTCAGTGATCCACATTGTCGCCCAATCCACCAACACTGCCAACTATCACATTCCACCCAGTGTTCAGTGATCCACATTGTCGCCCAATCCACCGACAGTGCCAACTATCACATTCCACCCTGTGTTCAGTGATCCACATTATCGCCCAGTCCACCAACACTGCCAGCTATCACATTCCACCCTGTGTTCAGTGATCCACATTGTCGCCAATTCCACCAACACTGCCAACTATCACATTCCACCCTGTGTTCAGTGATCCACATTGTCGCCCAGCCCACCAACACTGCCAACTATCACATTCCACCCTGTGTTCAGTGATCCACATTGTCGCCAATTCCACCAACACTGCCAACTGTTACATTCCACCCTGTGTTCAGTGATCCACATTGTCGCCCAGCCCACCAACACTGCCAACTATCACATTCCACCCTTTGCTCAGTGATCCCCATTGTCGCCCAATCCACCAACACTGCCAACTATCACATTCCAGCCTGTGTTCAGTGATCCACATTGTCGTCGACCAGTCCACCAACACTGCCATCTATCACATTCCACCCTGTGTTCAGTGATCCACATTGTCGCCCAGTCCACCAACACTGCCAACTATCACATTCCACCCTGTGTTCAGTGATCCACATTGTCGCCCAATCCACCAACACTGCCAACTATCACATTCCACCCTGTGTTCAGTGATCCACATTATCGCCCAGTCCACCAACACTGCCAACTATCACATTCCACCCTGTGTTCAGTGATCCACATTGTCGCCAATTCCACCAACACTGCCAACTATCACATTCCACCCTGTGTTCAGTGATCCACATTGTCGCCCAGCCCACCAACACTGCCAACTATCACATTCCACCCTGTGTTCAGTGATCCACATTGTCGCCCAGTCCACCAACACTGCCAACGTTCACATTCCACCCTGTGTTCAGTGATCCACATTGTCGCCAAATCCACCAACACTGCCAACTATCACATTCCACCCTGTGTTCAGTGATCCACATTGTCGCCCAGTCCACCAACACTGCCAACTATCACATTCCACCCTGTGTTCAGTGATCCACATTGTCGCCCAATCCACCAACACTGCCAACTATCACATTCCACCCAGTGTTCAGTGATCCACATTGTCGCCCAATCCACCGACAGTGCCAACTATCACATTCCACCCTGTGTTCAGTGATCCACATTATCGCCCAGTCCACCAACACTGCCAGCTATCACATTCCACCCTGTGTTCAGTGATCCACATTGTCGCCAATTCCACCAACACTGCCAACTATCACATTCCACCCTGTGTTCAGTGATCCACATTGTCGCCCAGCCCACCAACACTGCCAACTATCACATTCCACCCTGTGTTCAGTGATCCACATTGTCGCCAATTCCACCAACACTGCCAACTATCACATTCCACCCTGTGTTCAGTGATCCACATTGTCGCCCAGCCCACCAACACTGCCAACTATCACATTCCACCCTTTGCTCAGTGATCCCCATTGTCGCCCAATCCACCAACACTGCCAACTATCACATTCCAGCCTGTGTTCAGTGATCCACATTGTCGTCGACCAGTCCACCAACACTGCCATCTATCACATTCCACCCTGTGTTCAGTGATCCACATTGTCGCCCAGTCCACCAACACTGCCAACTATCACATTCCACCCTGTGTTCAGTGATCCACATTGTCGCCCAATCCACCAACACTGCCAACTATCACATTCCACCCTGTGTTCAGTGATCCACATTATCGCCCAGTCCACCAACACTGCCAACTATCACATTCCACCCTGTGTTCAGTGATCCACATTGTCGCCAATTCCACCAACACTGCCAACTATCACATTCCACCCTGTGTTCAGTGATCCACATTGTCGCCCAGCCCACCAACACTGCCAACTATCACATTCCACCCTGTGTTCAGTGATCCACATTGTCGCCCAGTCCACCAACACTGCCAACGTTCACATTCCACCCTGTGTTCAGTGATCCACATTGTCGCCAAATCCACCAACACTGCCAACTATCACATTCCACCCTGTGTTCAGTGATCCACATTGTCGCCAAGTCCACCGACACTGCCAACTATCACATTCCACCCTGTGTTCAGTGATCCACATTGTCGCCAAGTCCACCAACAGTGACAACTGTCACATTCCACCCAGTGTTTAGTGATCCACATTGTCGCCAATTCCACCAACACTGCCAACTATCACATTCCACCCTGTGTTCAGTGATCCACATTGTCGCCAAGTCCACCGACACTGCCAACTATCACATTCCACCCTGTGTTCAGTGATCCACATTGTCGCCAAGTCCACCAACAGTGACAACTGTCACATTCCACCCAGTGTTTAGTGATCCACATTGTCGCCCAGTCCACCAACACTGCCAACTATCACATTCCACCCTGTGTTCAGTGATCCACATTGTCGCCCAATCCACCAACACTGCCAACTATCACATCCCACCCTGTGTTCAGTGATCCACATTGTCGCCAAGTCCACCAACACTGCCAGCTATCACATTCCACCCTGTGTTCAGTGATCCCCATTGTCGCCCAATCCACCAACACTGCCAACTATCGCATTCCACCCTGTGTTCAGTGATCCACATTGTCGCCCAGTTCACCAACACTGCCAACTATCACATTCCACCCTGTGTTCAGTGATCCACATTGTCGCCCAATCCACCAACACTGCCAACTATCACATTCCACCCAGTGTTCAGTGATCCACATTGTCGCCCAATCCACCGACAGTGCCAACTATCACATTCCACCCTGTGTTCAGTGATCCACATTGTCGCCCAGCCCACCAACACTGCCAACTATCACATTCCACCCCTTGTTCAGTGATCCCCATTGTTGCCCAATCCACCAACACTGCCAACTATCACATTCCACCCTGTGTTCAGTGAACCACATTGTCGTCGACCAGTCCACCAACACTGCCATCTATCACATTCCACCCTGTGTTCAGTGATCCACATTGTCGCCCAATCCACTAACACTGCCAACCATCACATTCCACCCAGTTTTCAGTGATCCACATTGTCGCCCAGTCCACCAACACTGCTAACTATCACATTCCACCCTGTGTTCAATGATCAACATTGTCGCCCAATCCACCAACACTGCCAACTATCACATTCCACCCTGTGTTCAGTGATCCACATTGTCGCCCAATCCACCAACACTGCCAACTATCACATTCCACCCTGTGTTCAGTGATCCACATTGTCGCCCAGTCCACCAACATTGCCAACTTTCACATTCCACCCTGTGTTCAGTGATCCCCATTGTCGCCCAATCCACCAACACTGCCAACTATCACATTCCACCCTGTGTTCAGTGATCCACATTGTCGCCCAGTTCACCAACACTGCCAACTATCACATTCCACCCTGTGTTCAGTGATCCACATTGTCGCCCAATCCACCAACACTGCCAACTATCACATTCCACCCAGTGTTCAGTGATCCACATTGTCGCCCAATCCACCGACAGTGCCAACTATCACATTCCACCCTGTGTTCAGTGATCCACATTATCGCCCAGTCCACCAACACTGCCAGCTATCACATTCCACCCTGTGTTCAGTGATCCACATTGTCGCCAATTCCACCAACACTGCCAACTATCACATTCCACCCTGTGTTCAGTGATCCACATTGTCGCCCAGCCCACCAACACTGCCAACTATCACATTCCACGCTGTGTTCAGTGATCCACATTGTCGCCAATTCCACCAACACTGCCAACTATCACATTCCACCCTGTGTTCAGTGATCCACATTGTCGCCCAGCCCACCAACACTGCCAACTATCACATTCCACCCTTTGCTCAGTGATCCCCATTGTCGCCCAATCCACCAACACTGCCAACTATCACATTCCAGCCTGTGTTCAGTGATCCACATTGTCGCCCAGTCCACCAACACTGCCAACTATCACATTCCACCCTGTGTTCAGTGATCCACATTGTCGCCCAATCCACCAACACTGCCAACTATCACATTCCACCCTGTGTTCAGTGATCCACATTATCGCCCAGTCCACCAACACTGCCAACTATCACATTCCACCCTGTGTTCAGTGATCCACATTGTCGCCAATTCCACCAACACTGCCAACTATCACATTCCACCCTGTGTTCAGTGATCCACATTGTCGCCCAGCCCACCAACACTGCCAACTATCACATTCCACCCTGTGTTCAGTGATCCACATTGTCGCCCAGTCCACCAACACTGCCAACGTTCACATTCCACCCTGTGTTCAGTGATCCACATTGTCGCCCAATCCACCAACACTGCCAACTATCACATCCCACCCTGTGTTCAGTGATCCACATTGTCGCCAAGTCCACCGACAATGCCAACTATCACATTCCACCCTGTGTTCAGTGATCCCCATTGTCGCCCAATCCACCAACACTGCCAACAATCGCATTCCACCCTGTGTTCAGTGATCCACATTGTCGCCCAGTTCACCAACACTGCCAACTATCACATTCCACCCTGTGTTCAGTGATCCACATTGTCGCCCAATCCACCAACACTGCCAACTATCACATTCCACCCAGTGTTCAGTGATCCACATTGTCGCCCAATCCACCGACAGTGCCAACTATCACATTCCACTCTGTGTTCAGTGATGCACATTATCGCCCAGCCCACCAACACTGCCAATTATCACATTCCACCCCTTGTTCAGTGATCCCCATTGTTGCCCAATCCACCAACACTGCCAACTATCACATTCCACCCTGTGTTCAGTGAACCCCATTGTCGTCGACCAGTCCACCAACACTGCCATCTATCACATTCCACCCTGTGTTCAGTGATCCACATTGTCGCCCAATCCACTAACACTGCCAACCATCACATTCCACCCAGTTTTCAGTGATCCACATTGTCGCCCAGTCCACCAACACTGCTAACTATCACATTCCACCCTGTGTTCAGTGATCAACATTGTCGCCCAATCCACCAACACTGCCAACTATCACATTCCACCCTGTGTTCAGTGATCCACATTGTCGCCCAATCCACCAACACTGCCAACTATCACATTCCACCCTGTGTTCAGTGATCCACATTGTCGCCCAGTCCACCAACATTGCCAACTTTCACATTCCACCCTGTGTTCAGTGATCCACATTGTCGCCAAATCCACCAACACTGCCAACTATCACATTCCACCCTGTGTTCAGTGATCCACATTGTCGCCAAGTCCACCAACACTGACAACTGTCACATTCCACCCAGTGTTTAGTGATCCACATTGTCGCCCAGTCCACCAACACTGCCAACTATCACATTCCACCCTGTGTTCAGTGATCCACATTGTCGCCCAATCCACCAACACTGCCAACTATCACATTGCACCCTGTGTTCAGTGATCCACATTGTCGCCAAGTCCACCAACACTGCCAACTATCAAATTCCACCATGTGTTCAGTGATCCACATTGTCGCCCAATCTACCAACACTGCCAACTATCACATCCCAACCTTTGTTCAATGATCCACATTGTCGCCAAGTCCACCAACACTGCCAACTATCACATTCCACCCTGTGTTCAGTGATCCCCATTGTCGCCCAATCCACCAACACTGCCAACTATCACATTCCACCCTCTGCTCAGTGATCCACATTGTCGCCCAATTCACCAACACTGCCAACTATCACATTCCACCCTGTGTTCAGTGATCCACATTGTCGCCCAATCCACCAACACTGCCAACTATCACATTCCACCCAGTGTTCAGTGATCCACATTGTCGCCCAATCCACCGACAGTGCCAACTATCACATTCCACCCTGTGTTCAGTGATCCACATTATCGCCCAGTCCACCAACACTGCCAGCTATCACATTCCACCCTGTGTTCAGTGATCCACATTGTCGCCAATTCCACCAACACTGCCAACTATCACATTCCACCCTGTGTTCAGTGATCCACATTGTCGCCCAGCCCACCAACACTGCCAACTATCACATTCCACCCTTTGCTCAGTGATCCCCATTGTCGCCCAATCCACCAACACTGCCAACTATCACATTCCAGCCTGTGTTCAGTGATCCACATTGTCGTCGACCAGTCCACCAACACTGCCATCTATCACATTCCACCCTGTGTTCAGTGATCCACATTGTCGCCCAGTCCACCAACACTGCCAACTATCACATTCCTCCCTGTGTTCAGTGATCCACATTGTCGCCCAATCCACCAACACTGCCAACTATCACATTCCACCCTGTGTTCAGTGATCCACATTGTCGCCCAGTCCACGAACACTGCCAACTATCACATTCCACCTAGTGTTCAGTGATCCACATTGTCGCCCAGTCCACCAACACTGCCAACTATCACATTCCACCCTGTGTTCAGTGATCCACATTGTCGCCAAGTCGACCAACACTGCCAACTATCACATTCCACCCTGTGTTCAGTGATCCACATTGTCGTACAATCCACCAACACTGCCAACTATCACATTCCAGCCCGTGTTCAGTGATCAACATTGTCGCCCAATCCACCAACACTGCCAACTATCACATTCCACCCTGTGTTCAGTGATCTACATTGTCGTCCAGTCCACCAACACTGCCATCTATCACATTTCACCCTGCGTTCAGTGATCCACATTGTCGTAGACCAGTCCACCAACACTGCCAACTATCACATTCCACCCTGTGTTCAGTGATCCACATTGTCGCCCAATCCACCAACACTGCCAACTATCACAATCCACCCTGCCTCCAGTGATCCACATTGTCGTCGACCAGTGTACCAACACTGCCAACTATCACATTCCACCCTGTGTTCAGTGATCCACATTGTCGCCCAATCCACCAACACTGCCAACTATCACATTCCACCCTGTGTTCAGTGATCCACATTGTCGCCCAATCCACCAACACTGCCAACTATCACATTCCAACCTGTGTTCAGTGATCCACATTGTCGGCCAATCCACCAACACTGCCAACTTTCACATTCCACCCTGTGTTCAGTGATCCACATTGTCGCCCAATCCACCAACACTGCCAACTATCACATTCCACCCTGTGTTCAGTGATCCACATTGTCGCCCAATCCACCAACACTGCCAACTATCACATTCCAACCTGTGTTCAGTGATCCACATTGTCGCCCAATCCACCAACACTGCCAACTTTCACATTCCACCCTGTGTTCAGTGATCCACATTGTCGCCCAATCCACCAACACTGCCAACTATCACATTCCAACCTGTGTTCAGTGATCCACATTGTCGCCCAATCCACCAACACTGCCAACTGTCACATTCCACCCTGTGTTCAGTGATCCACATTGTCGCCCAATCCACCAACACTGCCAACTATCACATTCCACCCTGTGTTCAGTGATCCACATTGTCGCCCAATCCACCAACACTGCCAACTTTCACATTCCACCCTGTGTTCAGTGATCCACATTGTCGCCCAATCTACCAACACTGACAACTAACACATTCCACCCTGTGTTCAGTTATCCACATTGTCGCCAAGTCCAACAACACTGCCAACTATCACATTCCAGCCTGTGTTCAGTGATCCACATTGTCGCCCATTCCACCAACACTGCCAACTATCACATTCCACCCTGTGTTCAGTGATCCACATTGTCGCCGAGTCCACCAACACTTCCATTCCACCCTGTGTTCAGTGGTCCACATTGTCGCACAATCCACCAACACTGCCGATTATCACATTCCACCCTGTGTTCAGTGACCCACATTGTCGCCCAAACCACCAACACTGCCATCTACCACATTTCACCCTGCGTTCAGTGATCCACATTGTCGTCGACCAGTCCACCAACACTGCCAACTATCACATTCCACCCTGTGTTCAGTGATCCACATTGTCGCCCAATCCACCAACACTGCCAACTATCACATTCCACCCTGTGTTCAGTGATCCACATTGTCGCCCAATCCACCAACACTGCCAACTATCACATTCCAACCTGTGTTCAGTGATCCACATTGTCGCCCAATCCACCAACACTGCCAACTTTCACATTCCACCCTGTGTTCAGTGATCCACATTGTCGCCCAATCTACCAACACTGACAACTTACACATTCCACCCTGTGTTCAGTTATCCACATTGTCGCCAAGTCCACCAACACTGCCAACTGTCACATTCCACCCTGTGTTCAGTGATCCCCATTGTCGCCCAATCCACCAACACTGCCAACTATCACATTCCACCCTGTGTTCAGTGATCTACATTGTCGCCCAGTCCACCAACACTTCCATTCCACCCTGTGTTCAGTGGTCCACATTGTCGCACAATCCACCAACACTGCCAACTATCACATTCCACCCTGTGTTCAGTGATCCACATTGTCGCCAAATCCACCAACACTGCCAACTATCATATTCCACCCTGTGTTCAGTGATCCACATTGTCGCCCATTCCACCAACACTGCCAACTATCACATTCCACCCTGTGTTCAGTGATCCACATTGTCGCCCAATCCACCAACACTGCCAACTTTCACATTCCACCCTGTGTTCAGTGATCCACATTGTCGCCAAATCCACCAACACTGCCAACTATCACATTCCACCCTATGTTCAGTGATCCACATTGTCGCCAAATCCACCAACACAGCCAACTATCACATTCCACCCTGTGTTCAGTGATCCACATTGTCGCCAAGTCCACCAACACTGCCATCTATCACATTCCAACCTGTGTTCAGTGATCCTCATTGTCGCCCCAACCACCAACACTGCCGACTATCACATTCCACCCTGTGTTCAGTGATCCACATTATCCCCCAATCCACCAACACTGCCAACTGTCACATTCCACCCTGTGTTCAGTGATCCACATTGTCGCCCAAACAACCAACACTGCCATCTATCACATTCCACCCTGTGTTCAGTGATCCACATTGTCGTCGACCAGTCTACCAACACTGCCAACTATCACATTCCACCCTGTGTTCAGTGATCCACATTGTCGCCCAATCCACCAACACTGCCAAATATCACATTCCACCATGTGTTCAGTGATCCACATTGTCGCCCAAACCACCAACACTGCCAACTATCACATTCCAGCCCGTGTTCAGTGATCCACATTGTCGCCCAATCCACCAACACTGCCAACTATCACATTCCACCCTGTGTTCATTGATCCACATTGTCGCCAATTCCACCAACACTGCCAACTATCACCTTCCAGCCTGCGTTCAGTGATCCACATTGTCGCAAAGTCGACCAACACTGCCAACTGTCACATTCCACCCTGTGTTCAGTGATCCCCATTGTCGCGCAATCCACCAACACTGCAAACTATCACATTCCACCCTGTGTTCAGTGATCCACATTGTCGCCCAGTCCACCAACACTGCCAACTATCACATTCCACCCAGTGTTCAGTGATCCACATTGTCGTCGACCAGTCCACCAACACTGCCAACTATCACATTCCACCCTGTGTTCAGTGATCCACATTGTCGCCCAATCCACCAACACTGCCAACTATCAAATTCCACCCTGTGTTCAGTGATCCACATTGTCGCCCAATCCACCAACACTGCCAACTATCACATCCCACCCTGTGTTCAGTGATCCACATTGTCGCCAAGTCCACCAACACTGCCAGCTATCACATTCCACCCTGTGTTCAGTGATCCACATTGCTGCCCAGTCCACCAACACTGCCAACTATCACATTCCACCCTGTGTTCAGTGATCCACATCGTCGCCCAGTCCACCAACACTGCCATCTAGCACATTCCACCCTCTGTTCAGTGATCCACATTGCTGCCCAGTCCTCCAACACTGCCATCTATCACATTCCACCCAGTGTTCAGTGATCCACATTGTCCCCTAGTCCACCAACACTGCCAACTATCACATTCCACCCTGTGTTTAGTGATCCACATTGTCGCCCAGTCCACCAACACTGCCAACTATCACATTCCACCCTGTGTTCAGTGATCCACATTGTAGCCCAGTCTACCATCACTGCCAACTATCACATTCCACCCTGTGTTCAGTGATCCACATTGTCGCCCAATCTACCAACACTGCCAACTGTCACATTCCACCCTGTGTTCAGTGATCCCCATTGTCGCCCAATCCACCAACACTGCCAACTATCACATTCCACCCTGTGTTCAGTGATCTACATTGTCGCCCAGTCCACCAACACTTCCATTCCACCCTGTGTTCAGTGGTCCACATTGTCGCACAATCCACCAACACTGCCAACTATCACATTCCACCCTGTGTTCAGTGATCCACATTGTCGCCCAATCCACCAACACTGCCAACTATCATATTCCACCCTGTGTTCAGTGATCCACATTGTCGCCCATTCCACCAACACTGCCAACTATCACATTCCACCCTGTGTTCAGTGATCCACATTGTCGCCCAATCCACCAACACTGCCAACTTTCACATTCCACCCTGTGTTCAGTGATCCACATTGTCGCCAAATCCACCAACACTGCCAACTATCACATTCCACCCTATGTTCAGTGATCCACATTGTCGCCAAATCCACCAACACAGCCAACTATCACATTCCACCCTGTGTTCAGTGATCCACATTGTCGCCAAGTCCACCAACACTGCCATCTATCACATTCCAACCTGTGTTCAGTGATCCTCATTGTCGCCCCATCCACCAACACTGCCGACTATCACATTCCACCCTGTGTTCAGTGATCCACATTGTCCCCCAATCCACCAACACTGCCAACTGTCACATTCCACCCTGTGTTCAGTGATCCACATTGTCGCCCAAACAACCAACACTGCCATCTATCACATTCCACCCTGTGTTCAGTGATCCACATTGTCGTCGACCAGTCTACCAACACTGCCAACTATCACATTCCACCCTGTGTTCAGTGATCCACATTGTCGCCCAATCCACCAACACTGCCAAATATCACATTCCACCATGTGTTCAGTGATCCACATTGTCGCCCAAACCACCAACACTGCCAACTATCACATTCCAGCCCGTGTTCAGTGATCCACATTGTCGCCCAATCCACCAACACTGCCAACTATCACATTCCACCCTGTGTTCATTGATCCACATTGTCGCCAATTCCACCAACACTGCCAACTATCACATTCCAGCCTGCGTTCAGTGATCCACATTGTCGCAAAGTCGACCAACACTGCCAACTGTCACATTCCACCCTGTGTTCAGTGATCCCCATTGTCGCGCAATCCACCAACACTGCCAACTATCACATTCCACCCTGTGTTCAGTGATCCACATTGTCGCCCAGTCCACCAACACTGCCAACTATCACATTCCACCCAGTGTTCAGTGATCCACATTGTCGTCGACCAGTCCACCAACACTGCCAACTATCACATTCCACCCTGTGTTCAGTGATCCACATTGTCGCCCAATCCACCAACACTGCCAACTATCAAATTCCACCCTGTGTTCAGTGATCCACATTGTCGCCCAATCCACCAACACTGCCAACTATCACATCCCACCCTGTGTTCAGTGATCCACATTGTCGCCAAGTCCACCAACACTGCCAGCTATCACATTCCACCCTGTGTTCAGTGATCCACATTGCTGCCCAGTCCACCAACACTGCCAACTATCACATTCCGCCCTGTGTTCAGTGATCCACATCGTCGCCCAGTCCACCAACACTGCCATCTAGCACATTCCACCCTCTGTTCAGTGATCCACATTGCTGCCCAGTCCTCCAACACTGCCATCTATCACATTCCACCCAGTGTTCAGTGATCCACATTGTCCCCTAGTCCACCAACACTGCCAACTATCACATTCCACCCTGTGTTTAGTGATCCACATTGTCGCCCAGTCCACCAACACTGCCAACTATCACATTCCACCCTGTGTTCAGTGATCCACATTGTAGCCCAGTCTACCATCACTGCCAACTATCACATTCCACCCTGTGTTCAGTGATCCACATTGTCGCCCAATCTACCAACACTGCCAACTATCACATTCCACCCTGTGTTCAGTGATCCACATTGTCGCCCAGTCCACCAACACTGCCAACTATCACATTCCACCCTGTGTTCTGTGATCCACATTGTCGCCCAGTCCACCAACACTGCCAACTATCACATTCCACCCTGTGTTCAGTGATCCACATTGTCGCCAAGTCCACCAACACTGCCATCTATCACTTTCCACCCTGTGTTCAGTGATCCACATTGTCGCCCAACCACCAACACTGCCAACTATCACATTCCACCCTGTGTTCAACAAAGAACAAAGAACAAAGAAATGTACAGCCCGGGAACAGGCCCTTCCGCCCTCCAAGCCCATGCCGACCATGCTGCCCGACTAAACTACAATCTTCTACACTTCCTTAGTCCGTATCCCTCTCTTCCCATCCTATTCATGTATTTGTCAAGATGCCCCTTAAATGTCACTATCGTCCCTGCTTCCACCACCTCCTCCGGTAACGAGTTCCAGGCACCCACTACCCTCTGCGTAAAAAACTTGCCTCGTATATCTACTCTAAACCTTGCCCCTCTCACCTGAAACCTATGCCCCGTAGTAATTGACTCCTCTACCCCGGGGAAAAGCCTCTGACTATCCACTCTGTTTATGCCCCTCATAATTTTGTATACCTCTATCAGGTCTCCCCTCATTCTCCTTCGTTCCAGTGAGAACAAACAGAGTTTATTCAACCGCTCCTCATAGCTAATGCCCTCCATACCAGGCAACATTCTGGTAAATCTCTTCTGCACCCCCTCTAAAGGCTCCACATCCTTCTGATAGTGTGGCGACCAGAATTGAACACTATACTCCAAGTGTGGCCTAACTAAGGTTCTATACAGCTGCAACATGACTTGCCAATTCTTATACTCAATGCCCCGGCCAATGAAGGCAAGCATGCTGTATGCCTTCTTGACTACCTTCTCCACCTGTGTTGCCCCTTACAGTGACCTGTGGACATGTACTCCTAGATCTCTTTGACTTTCAATACTCTTGAGGGTTCTACCATTCACTGTATATTCCCTACCTGTATTAGACCTTCCAAAATGCATTACCTCACATTTGTCCGGATTAAACTCCATCTGCCATCTCTCCGCCCAAGTCTCCAAACAATCTAAATCCTGCTGTATCCTCTGACAGTCCTCATCGCTATCCGCAATTCCACCAACCTTTGTGTCGTCTGCAAACTTACTAATCAGACCAGTTACATTTTCCTCCAAATCATTTATATATACTACAAACATCAAAGGTCCCAGCACTGATCCCTGCGGAACACCACTAGTCATAGCCCTCCAATTAGAAAAGCATCCTTCCATTGCTACTCTCTGCCTTCTATGACCTAGCCAGTTCTGTATCCACCTTGCCAGCTCACCGCTGATCCCGTGTGACTTCACCTTTTGTACTAGTCTTCCATGAGGGACCTTGTCAAAGGCCTTACTGAAGTCCATATAGACAACATCCACTGCCCTACCTGCATCAATCATCTTAGTGACCTCCTCGAAAAACTGTATCAAGTTAGTGAGACACGACCTCCCCTTCACAAAACCATGCTGCCTCTCACTAATACGTCCATTTGCTTCCAAATGAGAGTAGATCCTGTCTCGAAGAATTCTCTCCAGTAATTTCCCTACCACTGAAGTAAGGCTCACCGGCCTGTAGTTCCCTGGATTATCCTTGCTACCCTTCTTAAACAGAGGAACAACATTGGCTATTCTCCAGTCTTCCGGGACATCACCTGAAGACAGTGAGGATCCAAAGATTTCTGTCAAGGCCTCAGCAATTTCCTCTCCAGCCTCCTTCAGTATTCTGGGGTAGATCCCATCAGGCCCTGGGGACTTATCTACCTTAATATTTTTTAAGACACCCAACACCTCGTCTTTTTGGATCTCAATGTGACCCAGGCTATCTACACACCCTTCTCCAGACTCAACATCTACCAATTTCTTCTCTTTGGTGAATACTGATGCAAAGTATTCATTTAGTACCTTGCCCATTTCCTCTGGCTCCACACATAGATTCCCTTGCTTATCCTTCAGTGGGCCAACCCTTTCCCTGGCTACCCTCTTGCTTTTTATGTACGTGTAAAAAGCCTTGGGATTTCCTTAACCCAATTTGCCAATGACTTTTTGTGACCCCTTCTAGCCCTCCTGACTCCTTGCTTAAGTTCCTTCCTACTTTCCTTATATTCCACACAGGCTTCGTCTGTTCCCAGCCTTTTAGCCCTGACAAATGCCTCCTTTTTCTTTTTGACGAGGCCTACAATATCTCTCGTTATCCAAGCTTCCCGAAAATTGCCGTATTTATCCTTCTTCCTGACAGGAACATGCCGGTCCTGAATTCCTTTCAACTGACACTTGAAAGCCTCCCACATGTCAGATGTTGATTTGCCCTCAGACATCCGCCCCCAATCTAGGTTCTTCAGTTCCTGCCTAATATTGTTATAATTAGCCTTCCCCCAATTTAGCACATTCATCCTAGGACCACTCTTATCCTTGTCCACCGGCACTTTAAAACTTACTGAATTGTGGTCACTGTTCCTGAAATGCTCCCCTACTGAAACATCTACCACCTGGCTTGGCTCATTCCCCAATACCAGGTCCAGTACCGCCCCTTCCCTAGTTGGACTGTCCACATATTGTTTTAAGAAGCCCTCCTGGATGCTCCTTACAAACTCTGCCCCATCTAAGCCCCTGGCACTAAGTGAGTCCCAGTCAATATTGGGGAAGTTGAAGTCTCCCATCACCACAACCCTGTTGTTTTTACTCTTTCCCAAAATCTGTCTACCTATCTGCTCCCCTATCTCCTGCTGGCTGTTGGGAGGCCTGTAGTAAACCCCCAACATTGTGACTGCACCCTTCTTATTCCTGATCTCTACCCATATAGCCTCACTGCCCTCTGAGGTGTCCTCCCGCAGTACAGCTGTGATATTCTCCCTAACCAGTAGCGCAACTCTGCCACCCCTTTTACATCCCCCTCTATCCCGCCTGAAACATCTAAATCCTGGAACGTTTAGCTGCCAATCCTGCCCTTCCCTCAACCAGGTCTCTGTAATGGCAACAACATCATAGTTCCAAGTACTAATCCAAGCTCTAAGTTAATCTGCCTTACCCGTAATACTTCTTGCATTAAAACATATGCACTTCAGGCCACCTGACCCGCTGTGTTCAGCAACATCTCCCTGTCTGCTCTGCCACAGAGCCCCACTGTCCCTATTCCCTAGTTCTCCCTCAATGCTCTCACCTTCTGACCTATTGCTCCCGTGCCCACCCCCCTGCCATATTAGTTTAAACCCTCCCGTGTGACACTAGCAAACCTCGCGGCCAGGATATTTATGCCTCTCCAGTTTAGATGCAACCCGTCCTTCTTACATAGGTCACACCTGCCCCGGAAGAGCTCCCAGTGGTCCAGATAACGGAAACCCTCCCTCCTACACCAGCTGTTTAGCCACGTGTTTAGCTGCTCTATCTTCCTATTTCTAGCCTCACTGGCACGTGGCACAGGGAGTAATCCCGAGATTACAACCCTAGAGGTCCTGTCGTTTAACTTTCTGCCTAGCTCCCTGAACTCCTGCTGCAGGACCTCATGCCCCTTCCTGCCTGTGTCATTAGTACCAATATGTACAACGACCTCTGCCTGTTTGCCCTCCCCCTTCAGGATGCCC
This sequence comes from Scyliorhinus torazame, assembly GCF_047496885.1. NCBI lineage: Eukaryota > Metazoa > Chordata > Chondrichthyes > Carcharhiniformes > Scyliorhinidae > Scyliorhinus > Scyliorhinus torazame. The sequence continues at coordinate 103,397,239 of NC_092718.1, read as the reverse complement.
TCTACCCGTTCGGAGACATCCTGGACCCTGGCACCAGGGAGGCAACATACCATCCTGGAGTCTCTTTCACGTCCACAGAAGCGCCTATCTGTGCCCCTGACTATAGAGTCCCCTATTACTATTGCTCTTCTGCGCTTTGACCCTCCCTTCTGAACATCAGAGCCAGCCGTGGTGCCACTGCTCTGGCTGCTGCTGTTTTCCCCTGATAGGCTATCCCCCCTGACAGTATCCAAAGGGGTATACCTGTTCGAGAGGGGGACAACCACAGGGGATTCCTGCACTGACTGCCTGCCCTTTCTGGTGGTCACCCATTTCTCTGCCTGCACCTTGGGTGTGACCACATTTATATAACTGCGATCTATGACGCTTTCCGCCACCTGCATGCTCCTAAGTGCATCCAACTGCTGCTCCAACCGAACCATGCGGTCTGTGAGGAGCTCCAGTTGGGTGCACTTTCTGCAGATGAAGCCATCCGGGACACTGGAAGCCTCCCGGACCTGCCACATCTCACAGTCAGAGCACTGCACCCCTCTAATTGACATTGAGTCAATTAATTAAAATTAAAAGTTTAAAAAAAAATGTTTTAATGTATATATATTTTTTAAGTTACTGTTAACTATCTGTCTCCTAGCACTAGATTTCTAATATAAATGCGAAAGCTAAATATAGTACTCTCCGATCTCTGGCTTAGATAACCCTCTAAATTATAATTAAGTAATTATGTTTAATTAGTTACCAATGCTTAATTTTTTTAAATTTAGTGTAGATTCCCAACCAGCCTCTCAGGTCACAGCTTTTCTGTTTCCCCCCGACACACACAATTTGAAAAAGGTATAAAAGTAAAAATGAGTAAAAATCACTTACCTACCTTCTTACCTTTTGAGTGTCTCAGATGTTCTCATGTTCTCTCCCTGACAGAGACTGCTCCTCCTCCTCTGAACCACGACGGAGGTATGCAAATTTCCTTTGTAACACCAATCAGCAGCTCCGCTCTACTGCCCTCTGCTGGATGCACATTGTCGCCCAATCCACCAACACTGCCAACTATCACATTCCACCCTGTGTTCAGTGATCCACATTGTCGCCCAATCCACCAACACTGCCATCTATCACATTCCACCCTGTGTTCAGTGATCCACATTGTCGCCCAGTCCACCAACAATGCCATCTATCACATTCCACCCTGTGTTCAGTGATCCACATTGTCGCCCAGTCCACCAACACTGCCAACTATCACATTCCACCCTGTGTTCAGTGATCCACCTAGTCGCCCAGTCCACCAACACTGCCATCTATCACATTCCACCCTGTGTTCAGTGATCCACATTGTCGCCCAGTCCACCAACACTGCCAACTATCACATTCCACCCTGTGTTCAGTGATCCACCTAGTCGCCCAGTCCACCAACACTGCCATCTATCACATTCCACCCTGTGTTCAGTGATCCACATTGTCGTCCAGTCCACCAACAATGCCAACTATCACAATCCACCCTGTGTTCAGTGATCCACATTGTCGCCCAATCCACCAACACTGCCATCTATCACATTCCACCCAGTGTTCAGTGATCCACATTGTCGCCCAGTACACCAACACTGCCAACTATCACATTCCACCCAGTGTTCAGTGATCTACATTGTCGCCAAGTCCACCAACACTGCCAACTATCACATTCCACCCTGTGTTCAGTGATGCACAGTGTCGCCCAGTCCACCAACACTGCCATCTATCACATTCCACCCTGTGTTCAGTGATCCACATTGTCGTCGACCAGTCCACCAACACTGCCAACTATCACATTCCACCCTGTGTTCAGTGATCCACATTGTCGCCCAGTCCACCAACACTGCCAACTTCAAATTTTCAACCAAGTGTTTAAATTCCTCCAACGTCACACCCCTCCCTGTCTCTAAAAAGTCCTCCAGCCCCTAAAACCCACCTGATCTCTGTAACCTCCTCTGGCAACTACAACCCTCCCTATCGCTGTAACCTCCCCCAGCCTCAAACAACCCTTCCTATCTCTGTGACCTGCTCCAGCCCCTAAAACCCTTCCTATCTCTGTAACCACCTCCAGCCCCAAACAATCCTTCCTATCTCTGTAACCTCCTCCAGCCCTTATAATCCTCCATACCTCTGTAAAAAAAAGTCTTACAACACCAGGTTAAAGTCCAACAGGTTTATTTAGAATCACTAGCTTTCGGCGCACAGCTCCTTCCTCAGGTGAATGATGAACTCTTCACCCACCTGATGAGGGAGCTGTGCTCCAAAAGATAGTGATTCCAAATAAACCTGTTGGACTTTAACCTGGTGTTGTAAGACTTCTTACTGTGCCCACCCCAGTCCAACAACGGCACCTCCATATCCCTGTAAACTCCTCCAACCCCTACAAACCTCCATATCTTTGTAACATCCTCTGGCCCATACAACTTTCCCTATCTCTGTAACCTCCTCCAGACGCTATGCCCCTCCCTATCTCTGTAACCTCTTCCAGCCCTACAACCCTCCTCATCTCTGTATCCTCCTCCAGACCCTACAACGCTCCCCATCTCTGTAACCTCCTTCAGCCCCTACAATCCTCCCTATCTCTGCAAACTCCTCCAGCCCCTACAACCCTCCCTATCTCTGTAACCTCCTTCAGCCCCTCCAACCCTATCTCTGTAACCTCCTTCAGCCCCTACAATCCTCCCTATCTCTGTAATCTCCTTCAGCCGCTACAACCCTCCCTATCTCTGTAACCTCCTTCTGCCCCTACAATCCTCCCTATCTCTGTAATCTCCTTCAGCCCCTACAACCCTCCCTATCTCTGTAATCTCCTTCAGCCCCTACAACCCTCCCTATCTCTGTAACCATCTTCAGTCCCTACAATCCTCCCTATCTCTGTAAACTCCTCCAGTCCCTACAATCCTCCCTATCTCTGTAACCTCCTCCAGCCCTTACAACCCTCCCTATCTCTGTAAACTCCTCCAGCCCCTACAACCCTCCCTATCTCTGTAACCTCCTCCAGCCCTTACAACCCTCCCTATCTCTGTAACCTCCTTCAGCCCTTACAACCCTTCTGTACCTCTGCACTCTTCGAAATCCGGTCTCCTGTACAGCCTTCAACAGCCTGGGGGTTCCAAGCTCTGGAATTCCTTCCCTGAACCTTTACCTCCCTCCTTCCTTGTGGTGATGCTCAAAGTCTGTCTCTGTGGCCAAAATCGGTGAATCTCCTCATTTGAACCCACCTGGCTTCATATCAAATTTTGATTGGTCCTCAGTGCCGTGATGTGTCTGGGGTGTTATTTTCATGGTAAAGGGGCTATTTAAATGCAAGTTCCTCTCTGGAGTTACACTCTTACAAAATGCCACGTTCCCTCACTAATGTGCAGTCAAACAGAGGCAATCTGAAAAATGACTGTTGAGGAATGACTCGGCATTAATGATGGTGTTTTCATTTAAGTGAAACTCCTTGTCATTATTCCTGCTCCGGTTTGGTATTTACAGACTGTTTATCCTTCGCTCCGCTAATTAAAGGGATTTGATGGGTAGCATTGTTAAATCTGCACGCGCTGGAACTGTCAGCTGTGTTTCAGCAGGAGCAGCGCGGTCTCCTCGAGCCAGAAGATTGTCAGTTCGAGTCCCACCTAGGCGACATGAGCTTCGTAATAACCCAGCGCAGGTGTCGGGGGGGGCGCAGTGCTGCCCGCCCCTCCAGGTGTTGGGCAAGGTTACCTTTGCGAGCAGCTGCATTGGCTCCCCGGATCACTTCGGGCATGGGGGAGTGGGGGTCTGACCAATCCCTGAGTCCCCTTTTGCTCCACCTGACCCTGATCCCCACCTTTCCCCCCTCGCAGCCTGCCTTTTTCGGCAGTGTATAGGGCAATGGGCAATGAATGCTGGCCCGGCCAACAAAGCCCCGTCCCATAAACAAACAAAAACAAAACTGAAACAGTCCAACCTCTCTTCAGTTCCAAGGAGAGTCATGTGAGGGGGAGACAGCTCCCTTTATCTCACCCCACAGATGCTGCTAGTCAGTCCTCATTTTTACTTTAGGTTCCAAACATTCGCGGAATTCTGCTTTTAGTAAAACAGACGACCTGGGTCATTGTCACATTGCGGCTCGTGAGGAGATGACTGTGCACACCTTGGCGGCCATCTTTCTGCATGCCACCCATGACCACACTTGGGAAAAAGGATGCCATTGGCTGTTGCCGGTGTGCCCGGAAGGTCAAAGGTGTTGTAGAAATGGAAGCACTTCTCCCTGATAGGTCCCTTCGATAAATACCTGGAATTGGTTGATGAAATTGGCAGATACGAGCGCGGGGCAGCATGGTGGCACAGTGGTCAGCACTACTGCCTCACAGTGTCAGGGACCCGGGTTCAATTCCAGCCTTGTGTGACCGTCTGTGCGGAGTCTGCACTTTCTCTCCGTGTCTGCGTGGGTATCCTCCGGGTGCTCTGATTTCCTCCCACGGTCCAAAGATGTGCAGGTTAGATCGATTGGCCACGCAAAATTTCCCCTTAGTGTCTCGGGATGTGCAGGTAAGGTGGGGTTACGGGGATAGGGCAGGGTGGACAGAGGAGTGGACATGGCCTTTCGAAGGATGGGTGCAGACCCGATGGGCCGAGTGGTCTCCTTCTGCAATGTACGAATCCTATGATTCTATGATTCTATGAAGGGAAAACATCTTCTTCGCACTCACCCTGTCAAGATACCACGGGATTTTAAAGTTTTCACTCAAGTATATATTTAGGTCCCAGATATCCATCATCTCAAATGCCCCAATGTGCTTCGAAGGAGTATAACATCAGGCAAACACCGAGCCACAAACATTGGGAACTGGGCTAAACGCTTGGTCAAACAGGCACTTTTTACGGAGTGTATCAGAAGCGAGAGTGGCCTCAGGCATCCATAAGGGGATCAGGGGTTACGGGGAGAAGGCGAGAGAATGGGGATGAGAAAAATAGCAGCCCTGATTGTCTGGCAGAGCAAACCCGATGGGCCGATTGGCCTAATTCTGCTCCGAAGCCTTATGGTCTCATGGAATCAGATTCTTATCTGAAATATAATGTGGAGGGGAGGGTGGGGCGGGGGGAGGGTTTACACTGGGTGAATCGCTCCTTGGGAAGGGGCCAGCCCTCAGATGAGGGACCGAATGATCAGTTGTGATTCTGTGAGAGTGGGAGACGGGGGGGGGGGGGGATTAGAACATCACGGTGAGAAAAATCAAGCTGTCTCAGATAGGTGTCAATAGATCAGCTATGGGGGCGGGGGGGGGGGGGGCGGAAAGATGCTAATGCGGTGAGTTAGGGGGCGGAGGGGAAAGGGGTTGGCAGACGAGATTTGGGTGGGCGAACGTTTTGTGAGGAGGAGGGGGGGGGGCGGGGAGGGGAGGGGGGGAGGTCAATGAGAAGGAGGCCGGGAAAGGGGAGAGCTGAGTGCAAGGAGGGTGTGCAAGGGGACATTTTTTTGCACAATGCTGTAACTCCGAGACAGAACATCATGAAAGTCGAGGAACCCAAGTAACACACACACACGCGCGCACACACACATACACACACACACACACAAAAGATGATCGATACTCGATTTAAGTGCTAATTTACAGCTTTTCTACGCCTGTCACCATCTGATGTATGTGATCTCACCCCAGGGGTCAAGGCAGAAATCAAAGATAAGTCCGTTTTTAAGTTAACAATAGCCTCAATTGAATCTTATTCAGAGACAAAAATGTGCTTTGATAGAATTGCTGTTCCTGCGTGTTCCAAAACAGCCAGAGCAATTTGCAAGAACAGTTCTAAAATCGAAGATCCCTTCATTCCAACAGCCCATGTTGTGTGTTTATATAGATATACTGGTGATGAGGTATTCTTACATCTGTTTGTATGTCTCTGTTGTTTACTCAGGAGGAGAGGACACACACATACACACACACACACACACGCTAGAGGCACAAAAGCAGGGGAAACGCATACAAACATACACACACATTTCAGGAGGAGGAATATGTTAATAGAGAGCAAGTGGGCAAATTGATAGAGGAGTGAGTGTGTTGAGGAGGGAGGAACGCAATGTGCGGAGGTGCAAGATTGAGTGCGGGCTTTCACATTGGCCCCTGGAACTAAACTGAGCATTGAAATGATTTTTGTTGCGTTTACATCTCTCTCTTTCAGTGGTTCTCAGCCTCTCCCCCCTCTTCTCTCTCACTCTGTATCTCTATGTCCCTTTCTTTCTGTCAGTTTCTCCTTCTCATTCTGTCTGTCTCAGTCTGCATGTCCCTCAGTCTCTCTCTGTCCTCTCTCACTGTCCCTCCTTGTCTGTCTCAGTCTAAATTCTCCCCCCTGTCTCTTTCTGTTTTCCCGTCTGGATCCAGCTTTCTCTCTCTCTCTGACTGTCTCTCTCACTCTCTTTCTGCCACCCCATCTCTCTGTAAACACCTCTCTCTCTCTCTCTCTCTCTCTCTCCATGTTGCTCTGTTCATCCTCCTACCACTCTCTGTCTGCTTCCATCTGCGTGCACTCTGTGGGTCTCTGTTTCTCTGTCAGTGTTGGACACTCTGGACGGGATTCTCTCATCCTGAGGCTTCCCGATGGTGTCAATATGGCCCATACAGGGAGCCAGTGCAGCATTGGAGCGACCCTTGCAGCTCCAGCTTCCGATCCCGGCGTCAACTGGGCACCGCGGGGTCCGCGAATGCGCAGTGGCACAGGCGCCAATGCGCACATGCACAGTGGCTCCCTTCCCCGCGCCGGCCCCGACACCAAATGGCGGAGTGCTACAGGGGCCGGCGCGGGGGAAAGGAAGTCCCCAGCCTGAGAGGTCGGCCTGCCGATCGGTGGGCCCCGATCGCAGGCCGGGCCACAGCGGAGGCCCCCCTCCCCCCCCGGGTCGGACCCCCCCCCCCCCCTCCCCCCCCCCCCCCCCATAGGCCGGCCCTGGACCCTTCCACGCCGAGGCCCCGCCGGGTAAGACCAGGTTAGAGCAGCGCCGGCGGGACTCAAGTTTTTTTGTTATGGCCGCTCAGCCCATCCCTGGCCGAGAATCGCCGGGGGGGGGGGGCCGTAGAACGGCCCCTGACCGGTACCGTGCCGAGCACGCCGGCGCTAATGGCGCCGATTCTCTGCTCTGCGGTGTCCCGGCGTCAGGGCGGCGATTCGAGCTGGTCACGCCGATTCTCCGGCCCCGCCCCGCCCCTATCTCTCACCCTGGCTGTCCCTCTATCTTCACTGAGAATAGAGGCAGTGGGAATAGCAATAGTGAGAACAGAGATAGTGAGCACATAGATAGTGACAGCAGAGATAGTGAGAACAGACATAGAGAGAATAGGGATAGCGAGAACAGACATAGAGAGAATAGAGATAGCGAGGAAAGACATAGAGAGAATAGAGATAGCGAGGAAAGACATAGCGAGAATAGAGATGGCGGAAGTAGAGATAGAGGGAATAGAGATATCAAGAATAAAATAGTGAGAGTAGAGATAGTGAGAATACAGGTTGTGAGAACAGATATAGTGAGAATAGAGATAATGAGAACATTGGGCGGGATTCTCCACTCCCACGCCGAAGTGGCCGCGCCGTCGTGAACGCCGTCGAGGTTCACGACGGCGCGGAACGGCCCCGGTCCCGACCGATTCAGGCCCTGACAATGGGCCAGGATCGGGGCCGCGTCATCTACACGCGCCAGGCCTTGTCGCACGCGTAAAAGCGGCGGCGCATAGATGACGCGGCCGGCGCCGCATAACGGGCATGCGTGGTTGCCGTCCTCTCTAAGTCCGCCCCGCAAGAAGATGGGGGACGGATCTTGCGGGGCCGCACAAGGAAGGAGGTCCTCCGTCAGAGAGGACGGCCCGACGATCGGTGGGCACCGATCGCGGGCCACCCCACATTCCAGGTGAAGCCCAGTGCAGGATCCCCCCTCGCCCCCCCACAGGCCGCCCCCCCAGCGTTCACGCACCGCCCACGACTGCAGCGACCAGGTGTGGACGGCGCCGGGGGGAACCCGCCGTTTTGGCCTGGCCGCTCGGCCCATCCGGACCTGAGAATAGCGGGGGTGCCGGAGAATCGCCATTTTGGGTGTCTCTGGCGATTCTCTGGCCTGCGGCCCGCGAAACTCGACTGGGCCATTCCCGCCGCTTGGGAGAATCCGCGGTAGGGCGTCGGACCGGCGTCCCCGGAAATTTTGGCGGCTCAGGCGATTCTCCCAACCGGCGTGGGAGTGGAGAATCGCGCCCAGAGAGTGAGAACAGATATAGTGAGAATAGAGAAAATTGATGTGTTGGGTGTTCTGGATCCGTGGAACACATACAGGTCACCAACACTTGAAATAGTGCAACACTATTTTATTGAATCATTAACTGTTTAACATACTCTCACTGTGGGTTAACACGATACTAGCTTTAACTAAAGACCTTGGCCTTGTCCTAACCAGTCGATGCACTCAGCACATGGTGAATGTCTGTGTTGCAGGCTGTGAGCTCTGTGCTCCTAGCTAGCTGCTACTCGAATGAGCGGGAACTCTGGTGCCCCCTGTCTTTATAGTGCGTGTGCTCTAACTGGTGATTGGCTGCGGTGTTGTGTGTGTTGATTGGTCCCACTGTGTGTCCATCAGTGTGTATCTACACCATGATATACTGGTGCATATTATGACATTCCCCCCTTTTATAAAAAATGTACCTGTGTGGCAATAAATTATGTGTGGTGAGAATGTCCCTGACTACGTGTGTGCGAAATATTTACAGGACTATGTACATGAGAACTAAGCTATTTCCATGGGAAGGTGCCTGATGCAGAAAAACAGGTGTCACAAGAATAACGAGATGAACACTACATACAAACCATGTAAATGATTAAACGGAAGAACAGAACAAATCAGAAAGTTCATAAGTCCACAAAGTTCACAAATTAAGTCTCTGATGTGGGTGCCAAATTCTGGTTGACCACCTGTTGTGTGTGTTGATTGGTCCCACTGTGTGTCCATCAGTGTGTGTCTGCACCATGATATACTGGTGTATATTATGACAATAATGAGAACAGAGAGTGAGAGCAGATATAGTGAGAATAGAGGTAGTTAGAATAGAGATAATGGGTGGGATTCTCTCAGCCCGGGGCTGGGCCGGAGAATCCCCACGACTGGCACGAATTGCGCCATGCCGCCCCGAACGCCGGGACGCTGCGGAGAATCGGCGCCATTGCTGCCGGTGTGGTTGGCATGGCGCTGGTCAGGGGCAGCTCTACTGGGCCCCCACCCGCCGATTCTCCACCCGGGATGGGCCGAGCGGCCTTCGTAAAAAACCCGAGTCCCGCCGGCGCCGTTCACACCTGCTCTCAGCTGGCGGGACTTTGGCGTGGAAGGGTCGGGGGGCGGCCCGTGGGGTGGGAGGGGGGGGACCGACCCCGGGGCGGCCTCCGATGTGGCCTGGCCCGCGATCGGGGCCTACCGATCGGCGGGCCGGCTTCTCGGGCTGGGGGCCTCCTTTCTTTCGCGCCGGCCCCTGTAGCCCTGCGCCATGTTGCATCGGGGCCGGCGCGTTGAAGAGAGCCACTGCGCATGCGCACCTTGGTGCCGGAGCCACTGTACATGCGCGGATCCCACGACGCTCAGTTCACGCCAGGATCAGCAGCTGGAGCGGCGTGGTCCACTCCAGTGCCGTGCTGGCCCCCTCTTGGGGCCAGAATTGCTGATCCTGAGGCCATGTTGACGCCGTTGAGAACCCGACGGCGTTTCCGACGGAGTCAACACTTAGCCTCAGGATCACAGAATCCCGCCCAATGAGACTTGAGATAGTGAGAATAGAGATAGTGAGAATTATGCCAGAGAGACTAGTGATAGTGTGCATAGAGAGAGTGAGAATAAACATAGTGAGAATAGAGGTAGGCAGAAATGAGATTGTGAGAATAGAAATGGTGAGAGCAGAGATAGTGAGCATAGAGATAATTAGAATAGACATCATGAGAATTGTGCCCGCATCGATTCCGATACCGGTGAGGGGCTAGCAATGGCGCTGTGTGAAATACTCGCGGAACGCGCGAAAAACGGTGGGAGAATCGCCGGGCCCATGCTGGACATGCGCAGGGCTGACACACTGCAGCTACGCGTGCACCTACACTCCCCACGCACGCACCGATCGCGCCAGAAAAGATAGCAGCGGTTGTCCTGGACCGCGCACCCGTCCACTCCCCCCAGCACTGGCAGAAGACCCCCCAGCCAGCAGCATGGCTCTCAGCGGAGTGTGGCGGTGCTGGACTGTCTGCGTGCCCTCTCTCTCTCCGCAGTCACCACGCCAGGCTCACGACCGCTGAAACCACCCGTGGCCCGCGCCGTCGGGAACTCGGTCCATCGGAGGTGGAGCATCTAGGATGGGCTGGCTAATGATATGCTAACGAGGTTGCGGCTGCGCGTGGCGCGCCTCTCGATTGCACCGATTTGGAGGCGACAGAGAATTGAGACACGGTGTCAAACCGCGATTTCTGCCTCGGGAGCCATTCTCTGCCCAATCGTCGTCTCCGATTTTGCCGTCGGGCAAGAGAGAATCCTGCCCAATGAGAATAGTGAGAGAACAAATAGAAATAGTGCGAATTGAGACAGTGAGAAGAGGTCATGAGAATAGGCATAATGAGAATAGTGCTCGTGAGAAGTGAGGGAATGAGAAGTGAGGAAGGAGCAGTACCCCGAAAGCTAGTGATTCGAAACAAACCTGTTGGACTTTAACCTGATGTTGTCAGACTTCTTCCAATGAGAATAAAGTTAGTGAGAATAAAGATAGTGTGATTAGAGATAGTGAAAATAGAAAATTAGAATAGAAATAGTGAGTACAGGGAAAGTGAGAGTGTAGACAGTGAGCACACAGAGAGTGAGAATAGAGATCGTGAGGACTGATATAGTGAGAAGTGAGACAGAGTGAGTGAGAATAGATATAGTAAGAAAAGTGGTGGAGAGAAGGGATATAGTGAGAATGGGTATCGTGAGAATGGAGATAGTGCCAACAAAGATAGGGAGAACTGAGTGACGAGAACAGAGATAGTGAGAATAGAAATAGTGAGAAAAGAAATAGTAAGAGTTAGTGAGAAAAAAAATTGTGAGAACAGAGGTACTGGGAATAGAGGTAGAGAGAATCGAGACAGTGAGAATAGACATACTGAGAATGGAGATATCGAGAGCAGAGATAGCGAGAATAGAGATAGGGAGAATGAGATGGTGAGTGGGAAGAGATATTGATGGCTGGTTTAGCTCACTAGGCTAAATCGCTGGCTTTTAAAGCAGACCAAGGCAGGCCAGCAGCACGGTTCGATTCCCGTACCAGCCTCCCCGAACAGGCGCCGGAATGTGGCGACTAGGGGCTTTTCACAGTAACTTCATTGAAGCCTACTTGTGACAATAAGTGATTTTCATTTTCATTTTCATTTCATAGTGTGAGCTATAAAATCTCTCGGGCACGGTTTTCCCACCACCTTGTGCCCAGCATCGATCTGGGTGCATCATGGGAGAACGAGTGGAGTGTGCAGCAAGGTGGTTGCCTTGCAGGCTGCGGCAATAGCGGTCCGTGCCTGGACACCCCGGTCCTGTAGGGGGTCGCCCAGCCCCAAGGCTCATCCCCTGTTCCCCCCCCCCCGTTCCCCCCACTGCCCCGTTCTGCCGCGGCCCTGGCATTGGCTCCCACCCCAGCCAGCGCCAGGACTGGCAGTGTAAGATCGTGCCTCTGCGCGTCCTACCTCCTCTCTCTCCCTCTTCAGCCACGGCACCTGTTTTCCGATTTGTAAAACCACAAGTGAACCTCACCGTCGGGAATTCCTCCCGGCGGAGGCAGAGGATCGCGGAGGCTTCGGAGAATACAGGATCAGGCCAGTTAATGATATGCACGCAGCATTTAACATACATGTGGAGTGGAACACATTAATACCCATGTCGAGGCATCGCAGAATTGTGATTTGGCGTGAAACCGACGGCCGCCACGATTTCAGCGTCAAGATCGATTCTCCGCCCAATCGCCTTTCCCGATTTTGGGGTCGGCCGATATATAATCCCGCACAGTGAGAATATAGATTCTGTAAATAGCTACAGCAAGAAAAGTGACAGTGTGAATCATTACACTGAAAGTAAAGGTAGTGAGAACAGAGAGAGTGAGAAATGTTACAGAATGAATAGAGATTGTTAGAGCAGATAGAGGGCGCATAGAGATAGTTCAAACATGGACAAAAGAGCTGAATGCCAGAGGGTGAGTTGAGTGTGACTGCCCTTGGCACCAAGGCAGCATTTGACCGAGTGTGGCATCAAAGAGCCCGAGCTAAACTGGAGTCAATGGGAATTGGGGGGAAAACCCTCTGCTGGTTGGAGCCACACCATGGCTGACAAAGGAAGTCAGGGAATGCATCAAAGCAAAAGAGAAAGCCTATAATGTGGCAAAGAGTAGTGGGAAGTCAGAAGATTGGGAAGGCTACAAAAACAAACAGAGGATAACAAAGAGAGAGATAAGGAAAGAGAGGATCAAATTTGAATGTAGGCTAGCCAGTAACATTAGGAATGATAGTAAAAGTTTCTTTAAATACATTAAAAACAAGCGGGAGGCAAAAGTTGACATTGGGCCGCTCCAAAATGACGCTGGTAATTTTGTGATGGGAGACCAGGAAATAGCTGAGGAACTGAATAAGTACTTTGCGTCAGTCTTCACAGTAGAAGACATGACTAATATCCCAACAATTCCGGAGAGTCAGGGGGCAGAGTTGAATATGGTAGCCATCACAAAGGAGAAAGTGCTAGAAAAACTGAGAGGTCTAAAAATTGATAAATCTCCAGGCCCAGATGGGCTACATCCTAGAGTTCTAAAGGAGATAGCTGAAGAAATAGTGGAGGCGTTAGTTATGATCTTTCAAAAGTCACTGGAGTCAGGGAAAGTCCCAGAGGATTGGAAAATCGCTGTTGTAACCCCCCTGTTCAAGAAGGGAACAAGGAAAAAGATGGAAAATTATAGGCCAATTAGCCTAACCTCGGTTGTTGGCAAGATTCTAGAATCCATTGTTAAGGATGAGATTTCTAAATTCTTGGAAGTGCAGGGTCGGATTAGGACAAGTCAGCATGGATTTAGTAAGGGGAGGTCGTGCCTGACAAACCTGTTAGAGTTCTTTGAAGAGATAACAAATAGGTTAGACCAAGGAGAGCCAATGGATGTTATCTATCTTGACTTCCAAAAGGCCTTTGATAAGGTGCCTCACGGGAGACTGCCGAGTAAAATAAGGGCCCATGGTATTCGAGGCAAGATACAAACATGGGTTGATGATTGGCTGTCAGGCAGAAGACAGAGAGTTGGGATAAAAGGTTATTTTTCGGAATGGCAACCGGTGACGAGTGGTGTCCCGCAGGGTTCAGTGTTGGGGCCACAGCTGTTCTCTTTATATATTAACGATCTAGATGACGGGACTGGGGGCATTCTGGCTAAGTTTGCCGATTATACAAAGATAGGTGGAGGGGCAGGTAGTATGGAGGAGGTGGGGAGGCTGCAGAAAGATTTAGACAGTTTAGGAGAGTGGTCCAAGAAATGGCTGATGAAATTCAACGTGGGCAAGTGCGAGGTCTTGAACTTTGGAAAAAAGAATAGAGGCATGGACTATTTTCTAAACGGTGACAAAATTCATAATGCTGAAGTGCAAAGGGACTTGGGAGTCCTTGTCCAGGATTCTCTAAAGGTAAACTTGCAGGTTGAGTCCGTAATTAAGAAAGCAAATGCAATGTTGTCATTCATCTCAAGAGGCTCGGGATATAAAAGCAGGGATGTACTTCTGAAGCTTTATAAAGCATTAGTTAGGCCCCATTTAGAATACTGTGAGCAATTTTTGGCCCCACACCTCAGGAAGGACATACTGGCACTGGAGCGGTTCCAGCGGAGATTCACACGGATGATCCCAGGAATGGTAGGCCTAACATACGATGAACGTCTGAGGATCCTGGGATTATATTCATTGGAGTTTAGGAGGTTGAGGGGAGATCTAATAGAAACTTACAAGATAATGAATGGCTTAGATAGGGTGGATGTAGGGAAGTTGTTTCCATTAGCAGGGGAGACTAGGACCCGGGGGGCACAGCCTTAGAATAAAAGGGAGTCACTTTAGAACAGAGATGAGGAGAAATTTCTTCAGCCAGAGAGTGGTGGGTCTGTGGAATTCATTGCCACAGAGGGCGGTGGAGGCCGGGACGTTGAGTGTCTTTAAGACAGAAGTTGATAAATTCTTGATTTCTCGAGGAATTAAGGGCTATGGAGAGAGAGCGGGTAAATGGAGTTGAAATCAGCCATGATTGAATGTTGGAGTGGACTCGATGGGCCGAATGGCCTTACTTCCGCTCCTATGTCTTATGGTCTTATGGCACAAAGGAAGATGATTGTGGTGCTTGGAGGTCAATTATCTCATCTCCAGGACATCACTGCAGGAGTTCCTCAGGGTAGTGTTCTCGGCCCAACCATCTTCAGCTGCTTCATCAATGAACCCCCTTCCATCATAAGGTCAGATGTGGGGATATTTGCAGATGACTGCACAATGTTCAGCATCATTTCCGACTCCTCAGATAATGAAGCAGAACATGGGCAAATGCAGCAAGATCTGGACAATATCCAGGCTTGGGCTGACAAGTGGCAAGTTACATTCATGCCACATAAATGCCAAGCAATGACCATCTCTGATATGAGAGTTTCAAACCATCTACTCTTGACACTCAATGGCATTAATATCACTGAATCCCCCACCATCAGAATGCTGGTGGTTACCATTGAGCAGAAACTGAACTGGACCAGCCATATAAATACTGTGGCTACAAGAGCAAATCAGAGACTAAGGCTGGATTCTCTGATCCTGGGGCTAAGTGTTGACGGCGCCGTAAACGCTCCAGCGTTTATGACATCGTCAACAGGCCCCTAGGAGGAGCGATCCTGCACCGCACAGGGGGCCAGCACGACACTGGAGAGCCTCACGCTGCTCCAGTTGCCGATACGGGCGTCAGAACGGGCGCCGCGGGTCCGCGCATGCGGGCTACGGCCGTGTGAGTTCGCGCATGCGTGCTACAGCCGTGCGAGTTCGCGCATGTGCATGGGTTTCCTTCTCCGTGCCGGCCCCGCGCAGCATGGCGGAGAGCAACAGGGGCCCGGCACGGAGGAATATAAGCCCCCACCAGGATAAGCCCGCCCGCCGATCGGTAGGCCCCGATCGTGGGCCAGGCCATAGTGGAGACCCGCCCCGGGGTTGGATCCCACCTCCCCCCACTAGGCCGCCCCCCCCCCCCCCCGCAACATGAACGCCGAGGTCCCGCCGGGTAGGACCACACGAGAACAGCGCCGGCGGGACATGGCCTAACTCGGCGGGCACTTGGCCCCCGACCGGCTCTGCGCCGGCGTCAATGGTGCTGATTCTCCGGTGACCGGAGAATCGGCGGAGCGGCGGCGGAGCGGTGGAGTGTGAATCGTGCCCCCCCAGAGATTCTCCGACCCGGCACGGGGTTGGAGAATCCTGTCCTCGGAATCCTGCAGCGAGTAACTCACCTCCTGACCCCCCCAAAGTCTGTCCACCATCTGCAAGGCACAAGTCAGGAGTGTGAGGTAGTGAGAATAGAGATAGTGAGAATAGAGATAGTGAGAAAGGAGGTGGCGAGATTGTGATAGTGGGAATTTATCTCTTTGCTGTTAATCGACTCCCATGATTTACCTCTTCATTTTGTGATTTTGCGATCTCTCCTTTTGGTCTCTTTCTGAGCCCTTTGCCTGTTACCGCTTGCTCTCTGCTAATTTTGACAACACTGTCTCTATTTTTCTCCTACTGACTCTGCCACCCTTCTTTTTTCTCCGTCTTTCCCATCTTTTCTCCTGTCTGCATTTTTTAATCTTCTTGTTTTCCATTTACTTCATTCCTCCCTTTCTAGCTTTGGTTCTGCACCTCCCTCTCTCTCTCCCTCTCTTCCTCCCTCCCTCTCTCTGCACCGTTTCTCCCAGCTGTCTCCTGGCCTCGCCTTCTGTCTTCTCCCCCCCGACCTATTCACTATTTGCATCAGTTTAGGTCTCTATCTCATTCATTCTCTGTAATGTTCTTGTCAGATGTCCTGATCTATATTATAAGAACACTTGTAGCTAAAGCTATAAATTATTTATGAACAACAGTGATAGTGAGAATAGAGATAGTTATTACCTCTAATAACTGAGGGTCAAATACATACAAAACAACAGATGAATAACAGTATGAACATGCATAAGCAACCTCTTGCTTCCAGCTCTCTAGTCAGTCTGAGGTCACCTGACTCTAACATTCACTTAGATACCAAAGAGACTCCTAGTGGTCAGTCGGTAAATATCAACACAACCATAATATCACTACATCCCCTTTCCTTTGAAGGAATAAATTAATACATTATCATCAGTATATTTACGTGACATCATTAGCCTGTGAATCTAACAGTATTAATTTTTTTCTTTAAAGTTTTTAAAACTGGTTTAACATATTCAGTCAGTCAGACTTTCTTCTGGCTCTGGGTGATCTTCTCAAAGTTCGACCTTGCTGCTCAGAACTTGTAGATTCAATGTTCTCCATGACATTCTAATGCTCAGTAACTGCTGAACTGTCTGACACTGCAGCTTGTGTTGATTCTGATGGAGATTCACCATCCATCACGTTGTTGTGAAAGTCTTCAATGGTTTTCAAGAGTGCGCGATGATTTCTTCTTAAAACCAACCCATCCTCTGTCTGTGCATTGCAGGAACGAGGTGCTACTTCTTCAAGTACAATGGCTTTTCTCGACGAATTGCCTGAATCCTCTACTCTCACAATGTCAGAGGTGGTAAAGTTCTACACATTCTATCATGAAACTGCTTTTGTTTCTCTTTAATATTTTGCATTTCCTGCAGTACCACTGCATTCTCCTCCTTCTTTTCCAAGTATGGAAGTGTGGTCCACAACCTTCTATTCATGAATAACTCTGCTGGTGAGCTACCATGTGACAATGGTGACGCTCTGTAACTCAATAGTGAGAGATATGGATCAGATTGGCTGTCCATTACACAACCATGATATCACTGCATTTTCTTTCCATCTCTACTCATTATCTCTGTTTGCTTCTGCTTCTCGCTAAACCTCTCTGATTCTTTCTAACCTTTTTTTTAACCTCTCTCCTTTCTCTCTCTCTCTCTCTCTCTTTCTCACTCTCTCACTCTCGCTCTGTCCTTCATGCTGCCTTTAGATCCCTGGCTCCCTCTGCCCTTCTCCTCACTCCCTGCCCCTGTTGAGCTCTCTTCGTGTCTCCCTCTCTTCCTGTCTCTATCACTCTGCTTCTCCCTCCCTCTGTCTCTATCTCCTGCCAGGCCCTTTGCCTTCTCTTTCTCTCTCTGTCTCTCTATCCCTCTCTCTGACTCCCTGTGGTAAACCACTCTGTTCCTATATTAATGATGTGAAGATGCCGTCGTTGGACTGGGGTGAGCACAGTACGAAGTCTTACAACACCAGGTTAAAGTCCAACAGGTTTGTTTCGATGTCACTAGCTTTCGGAGCGCTGCTCCTTCCTCAGGTGAATGAAGAGG
The DNA here is from genome assembly GCF_047496885.1 of Scyliorhinus torazame. Lineage (NCBI taxonomy): Eukaryota > Metazoa > Chordata > Chondrichthyes > Carcharhiniformes > Scyliorhinidae > Scyliorhinus > Scyliorhinus torazame. The sequence goes on along the minus strand of NC_092718.1, from coordinate 103,379,720 downwards.
TGTGTTCCAGAAACATATATATAGACAAATTCAAAGATGCCAAACAATGCTTGGAATGTGAGCATTAGCAGGTGATTAAATCTTTACAAATCCAGAGATGGGGTAACCCCAGGTTAAAGAGGTGTGAATTGTGCCAAGCCAGGACAGTTGGTAGGATTTCGCAGGCCAGATGGTGGGGGATGAATGTAATGCGACATGAATCCCAGGTCCCGGTTGAGGCCGCACTCATGTGTGCGGAACTTGGCTATAAGTTTCTGCTCGGCGATTCTGCGTTGTCACGCGTCCTGAAGGCCGCCTTGGAGAACGCTTACCCGGAGCTCAGAGGCTGAATGCCCTTGACTGCTGAAGTGTTCCCCGACTGGAAGGGAACATTCTGCCTGGTGATTGTTGCACGATGGCCGTTCATTCGTTGTCGCAGCGTCTGCATGGTCTCGCCGATGTACCACGCTTCGGGACATCCTTTCCTGCAGCGTATGAGGTAGACAACATTGGCCGAGTCGCACGAGTATGTACCGCGTACCTGGTGGGTGGTGTTCTCACGTGTAATAGTGGTATCCATGTCGATGATCTGGCACGTCTTGCAGAGATTGCCATGGCAGGGTTGTGTGGTGTCGTGGTCACTGTTCTGAAGACTGGGTAGTTTGCTGCAAACAATGGTTCGTTTGAGGTTGCGCGGTTGTTTGAAGGCAAGTAGTGGGGCTGTGGGGATGACCTTGGCAAGATGTTCATCGTCATCAATGACGTGTTGAAGGCTGTGAAGAAGATGACGTAGTTTCTCCGCTCCGGGGAAGTACTGGACGACGAAGGGTATTCTGTCGGTTGTGTCCCATGTTTGTCTTCTGAGGAGGTCGGTGCGGTTTTTCGCTGTGGCGCGTTGGAACTGTCGCTTGATGAGTCGAGTGCCATATCCCGTTCGTACGAGGGCATCTTTCAACGTCTGTAGATGTCTGTTACGCTCCTCCTCGTCTGAGCAGATCCTGTGTATACGGAGTGCTTGTCCATAGGGGATGGCTTCTTTAACGTGTTTAGGGTGGAAGCTGGAGAAGTGGAGCATCATGAGGTTATCCGTGGGTTTGCGGTAAAGCGAAGTGCTGAGGTGACCGTCCTTGATGGAGACGAGTGTGTCCAAGAATGCAACTGATTTTGGAGAGTAGTCCATGGTGAGTCTGATGGTTGGATGGAACTTATTAATGTCATCGTGTAGTCGTTTATTAAGGGTTGTACGGTGGAACCTGCACTATAGGTTCACCTGGGCCCCTGCATGCTAGCTCCGCCCAGGAGCCGGGTTATAAATATGCGTGGCCTCCAGCTCGCAGCCATTTCATCAGCTGCTGTGGGAGGCCACACTTCAGATACTAATAAAGCCTCAGTTTGAATTCAACTTTGTCTCCAGCCAAATTGATCGTGCCTCACTCCCTTTCTCTTTTTTCTCTTCCTGTCCATCCCTCCCTGACTCCCCCTCTCTTTCTCTCTCTTTGCATATTCCTCTCTCTCTATTCTTCGCTGTTGCCCTTTCTCTCTCTACTCCTCTGTATCATTCTCTCGCTCTCTCTGTCTATCCTTTCCTGCTTCCCTTTCTCTCTCTATCCTTTTTGCTGCTCCCCTTCTCTCTCTCTCTCTGCCTCCTTTCTCTCTCTCACTGCTTCCCTTTCTCTCTCCCCCCCCCCCCCCCCCCCTCTGTGTCTCTCTCTCATTAGGGTCGGGCAGCAAATGCCGGCCTAGCCAGTGAAGCCCACGACAGGTAAAGATTAATTGAAAAAAAGTTGCCATCCATCTCCTCTCGATACGTCCCAGTCGCTCCCAGAGTGAGATTCATACCTTCAATTTACCTTGAGTCCAGCACAACACCCTTATATATTTAGTGCCTCACTCCCCACCCATTCCTCCCCTTTGAGCCCCCTTTACATCTCCCCATCTCTGTTTGAGATCTGTGTCTGACTGACTCTCCCGCCTGCCCACCGCCAGCAGCCTGGCTGACAACATCAATATCCCAGACACAGCGTGGGTGTTCCCTCCATCAGCCTTCAGAGGGTGTTATCAATAAACTCTCAGATTGATAAACCATATCATTTTTATAACAATTCTGCCAGCCCCGCTTCAATTAACTTTTACTTAATTAAGCGCGGCTCAGATGGAGTAAAATGCTGCTTGATGTATGATGGATGGCAGAAGCCATTAACTGGCTTTCTGGAAGGGTGTTGCTGCACAGAGGGAGCAACAGCTAGCAAACCCAGCGCTCAGCGAGGGTCAGACTGGTGAGCCAGTCCCAAACCCCAGCAACTGCTTCAGAACGTCCACCTCCAACTCTGTCCTCTACCGCCTCTCTTTCTGTCCATCCCACCAGCTATCTGTCTATACCTCTCTGCCCTTCTCCCTCTGTATTTCACTGCCTTTATCTATGTTGTCTCTCTATCTATCCCTCTAATAAACTTTTTCATGCTCTCACTATCTGTCTATCGTTGGATGTATCTATTTGTCCATGTATCTGCTCTCACTTTCCCTTTCTATCTCTTCAGCATCTCTCTATAAATCTAGCTTTCTACTTGACTGTCTATTTTTCATCTCTCTCCCTTTCTCTCTCTCCCCATCTAGTTCTCTCAAACCCTCACTCAGTCCCTATCTCTCTATCCCTCTCTCTCTGTCTCTATCACTCTCTCTACATCCCCATCTCTCTTTGTCGCATCTCTTTCTCTCTATCCCTCCCTCACTGTCACTATCTCTTGCTATTCCTATCTCTTTTTTTTTCCAGTATCTTTCTCTTAATCCCTCTCTCTCTCTCTCTGTCCTTATTTATTTCTCTTCATCCCTATCTCTCAGTCTTTCTCTTTATTCCATTTCTCTCTCTCTGTGCTGGTCTCTCTCTATCTCTGTGCTGGTCTCGCTGTCTCTATTTCCCTGTGCCGGTCCCCCTCTCTCTCTCTCCCCACAACGGTCTCTCTCTCTCTCTTTCTCTCTCTCTCTTTCTCCCTGTGGTGGTATGTATTAGGGGTGATACGGTACACCACGTGTTGACAGGCTATTGGTGGAGGGATGCCAGGTCCTGATAGGATCTGCCACCTACTGGACTCCACCCAGAAATGCCGGTATAAGAACCCAGTTTTTCCCTCTATTTCCCTCAGCAGTTGCATTCTGTAACCACACTGCTGGGGATAAAGTTCTACTTAATAAAGCCTTCAATTGACATTACCCCAACCTGCCTCGCGTCATATCGACGGTGCTACACTCTCACACTGATCTCCCTCTCTCTCTCTCTGTGCTGGTCTCTCTCTCTGTGCTGGTCTCTCTCTCTGTGCTGGTCGCTCGCTCTCTCTCTCTCTGTGCTGGTCTATCTCTTTCTCTCTCTCTGTGCGGTCTCCCCCGGTTTACCGTTGAGACTGACCACCGGCCCCTGGTCAGCATCATAAATAAGTACCTGAACGAGATGACCCCTCGCCTCCAGCACATCCTACTTAAACTCAGGAGGTATGACTTCCAACTGGTCTACACCCATGGGAAGGACCTTATCATTGCGGATGCCCTATCGAGAGCAGTGAGCACGCCGCCAGATGCGGAGGGGTTCGTCTGTCAGGTCGAGGCGCAGGTGGCTTTCACATCGGCAAATCTGCCAGCTGATGACTCCAGTCTAGTCCGTATTCGCCGAGAGACTGCGGCTGACCCCCTTCTACAGCGTGTGATGCGCCACATGACGGGAGGGTGGCTCAAAGGGCAGTGCCCGCAGTTCTACAATGTCCAAGACGACTTGGCCATCGTTGATGGTGTCCTTCTAAAGCTGGACCGGATTGTGATTCCGCACAGCATGCACAAGCTGGTCCTCGACCAACTACACAAAGGCCAGTTGGGGGTCGAGAAGTGCAGACGGAGGGCCCGAGAGGCGGTATACTGGCCGGGCATCAGTGACGATATTGCCAACATGGTGCTCAACTGCCCCACCTGCCAAAGGTTTCAACCGGCGCAACCTCCTGAGACGCTTCTGCCCCATGAGCTGGTGACGTCCCCCTGGGCGAAGGTGGGTGTGGACCTATTTCACGCGGTCGGCAGGGACTCTGTCATCATCATTGATTACTTTTCAAACTATCCAGAGGTCATACGCCTGCATGATTTGACATCGTCCGCTGTCATAAGGGCCTGAAAAGACACCTTCGCTCGCCACGGCATTCCGATTACTGTCATGTCGGACATTGGGCCCTGTTTCGCCAGCCAGGAATGGTCATCTTTTGCTGCCTCGTATGGTTTCACACACGTGACGTCCAGTCCTCTGCATCCCCAGTCCAATGGAAAGGCGGAGAAGGGCATTCACATCGTCAAGCGGCTCCTCTGCAAGGCTGCTGCTGCCGGATCGGATTTCTGCCTAGCCCTGCTGGCCTATCGCTCGGCCCCACTAGCCACTGGCCTCTCACCAGCCCAGCTGTTGATGGGTCGTGCCCTCAGGACCACTGTGCCTTCCATTCTGGCACCCACAACCAACCATGCTCCAGTACTACACAGAATGCAACTGCAGCGCAGTCGCCAGAAGAGGGCACATGACACACGGGCAACTGATCTTCCCGCCCTGGCTCCTGGAGACGAAGTCCGCATCCACCTACCAGAAGGTGGCTGGTCAGCACCTGCCGAAGTTCTCCGACGTGTGGCTCCCCGCTCGTTCCTGGTTCACATGCCTGATGGATCCATTCGTAGGCGCAATCGCTGGGCTCTTCGCCTACTTCCACGCTCGCTACGGGACCTTTCACTGACACCGTGCCCTCCTGTTGTTCCTGATATCGACTTCGTGGAGCTGCCTGCCACCATGCCCCTTCCGTCGTCGCCCGTGGCCAGGCCCATCACTCAGCCGGTGGTTCCAGACCCACCTTTGAGGCGGTCAACCCGAATTCATCGCCCACCTACTCGACTGGACTTATGAGCCTGTTTGTACATTGAACTCATACTACCACTGTGTTAATATGTTTCTGTTCTTATCGTTACAGAATTTGTTTTGTCGTTCAACATTTCCTCGTTCTTTATTTATGGTACAACCTCGTTGTTATGTCGCACACGACATCGCCCCTTGTATATAGTTTAGCCCCATGTACATTCTGTAAATATTGCACACACACACATTTAGCTACACTCAGTACACATCTCTATTCATGACCACGTAGGCACATGTTCTTGTAAAAAAAGGGGGGATGTCATGATATTCAGGTAAACGTCACATACATACATACATACATACTGATGGACAGATCAACGGACCAATCAACACACACAACACAACAGCCAATCACAGGCAAGAGCATACATAGTACAAAACAGGGAACACGACACTTCCTGGGCACTCGAGCAGGAGACGGCTCAGGGCATAGAGCTCATTACAAGCCACTCAGACATCCACCATGTGCTGAGTGCCACTACAAGATAGAATTAGGAATAGGTCCACAGAATCAAGGGTCATGATCGAACCTCAGTAAACAGTTTACCAGTGTAAATAGATGTTTGAAATAAAACTGCGTTGTACCATTCGCAACCGTGTTAGTTCATCTGTGTAGCAGAGTACCGAACACTTCACTGGCCTCTCTCCCTCTCTCTGTGCTGGTCTCTCTCTATCTCTCTCTGTGCTGATCGATCTCTCTCTCTCTCTCTCTGCTGGTCTCTCTCTCTGAGCTGGTCTCTCTCTCTCTCCCTCTCATTGCTGGTCTCTCTCTCTCTTTCTCTATGCTGGTCTCTCTCTCTGTGCTGGTCTCTCTCTCTCTCTCTCTCTGTGAGTCTCTCTCTCTCTCTGTGTTGGTCTCCCTCTCTCTCTCTCTGTGGGTCTCCCTCTCTCTCTCTGCTGGTCTCTCTCTCTGAGCTGGTCTTTCTCTCTGTCCCTCTCGTTGCTGGTCTCTCTCTCTCCATCTCTATGCTGGTCTCTCTCTGTGCTGGTCTCTCTCTCTCTGTGCTGGTCTCTCTCTCTCCTGGTCTCTCTCTCTCTGTGCTGGTCTCTCTCTCTCTGTGCTGGTCTCTCTCTCTGTGCTGGTCTCTCTCTCTCTCTGTGCTGGTCTCTCTCTCTCTCTGTGCTGGTCTCTCTCTCTCTGTGCTGGTCTCACTCTCTTTGTGCTGGTCTCTCTCTCTCTGTGCTGGTCTCTCTCTCTCTCTGTGCTGGTCTCTCTCTCTCTCTGTGCTGGTCTCTCTCTCTCTCTGTGCTGGTCTCTCTCTCTCTCTGTGCTGGTCTCTCTCTCTCTGTGCTGGTTGTAGCACCATCGATCACACACGAGGCGAGACGTAGAGAACTTCAATCGAGGCTTTATTGAGCAGACTTGTTCAGACTTGTTCCCCAGCAGCTCAGTCACAGAATGCAACTGCGGGGAGTAAATCCGGTTCTTATACCCCGCCTATCTGGGTGGAGCCCAGTAGACGGCAGATCCAATCGGGACCCAGCATCTGTCCTCCAATAGCTCCTCGGCATTCCTGGTGTACCGTATTACCCCAAATACATACCACCACATTCTCCCCTTGTTAAAAAGGAACCCGGCGGGGTGGTGGGTGGTAGGGGTTTACAGGGTCGGTGCCTTAACCATTGAACTATATACAATCATGCCGCTTTTACTGGGCCACTGAATTATTCACATTTTACCCGATTAGCAGCGTTAACTATTTACAACAATGCCGCTTTACTGGGCCACTGAATTATATACATCTTAAGTCGACTCGATGAGTCGAGATGGTGCTCTGGTCGCCCTTTCCGATCGTCTCAGCCCGGGTGGTGGTGGTGGTGCTGGCTCGGGTCCGGTCCACTCTGGGAGCATCGCGCTGTCCCCTTCTGTTTCCTTACTCCTGGACGGGCCTGGGAGGAGAACCGATCCCCCCGGAAAGGGGGTGGCTGTGGGGTGCACCGGCGGGAGTGAGGGGGTGATGATTGGAGTTGCGGGGTGTGGGGAGCTCCAGCGGGCGCCAGGTCCCGCAGAGAGACCGTGTCCTGTCGGCCGTCTGGGTACGCCACGTAGGCGTACTGCGGGTTTGCGTGGAGTAGATGTACTTTTTCCACCAGTGGGTCTGATTTGTGCGCCCGCACATGTTTCCGCAGCAGGATGGGTCCCAGGGCTGCCAGCCAGGTCGGAAGTGATGTTCCAGAAGCGGACTTCCTAGAGAAGACAAGGAGGTGCTCGTGAGGCGTTTGGTGAGTGGTGGTACACAGCAGGGACCGGATAGAATGAATGGCATCCGGGAGGACTTCCTGCCAGCGGGAAGTTGGGAGACTCCTAGACTGTAGGGCCAGTAGGACGGTCTTCCAGACCGTTCCGTTCTCCTTCTCTACCTGCCCATTTCCCCGAGGGTTGTAGCTGGTCGTCCTGCTCGAGGCTATGCCCTTGCTGAGCAGGAATTGACGCAGCTCGTCACCCATGAAGGAGGACCCCCTATCGCTATGGATGTAGGCGGGGAAACCGAACAGGGTAAAGATGGTGCAGAGGGCTTTAATGACCGTGGCCGCGGTCATGTCGGGGCAGGGGATGGCGAAGGGGAAACGGGAGTATTCCTCAACGACGTTAAGAAAGTACGTGTTGCGATCGGTGGAGGGGAGGGGGCCTTTGAAATCCAAACTGAGGCCTTCAAAGGGACGGGAAGCCTTTATCAGGTGCGCTCTATCTGGCCTGAAAAAATGCGGTTTGCATTCTGCACAGATTTGGCAGTTCCTGGTGACTGTTCGGACCTCCTCGACGGAGTACGGAGGTTGCGGGCCGATATAAAGTGGTAGAAGCGAGTGACCCCCGGGTGGCAGAGGTCCTCGTGGAGGGCTTGGAGGCGGTCCACTTGTGCGTTGGCACATGTGCCGCGAGATAGGGCATCGGACGGCTCGTTCAGCTTTCCGGGATGGTACAAGATCTCATAGTTGTAGGTGGAGAGTTCGATCCTCCACCGCAGGATCTTGTCGTTCTTTATCTTGCCCCGCTGTGCATTATCGAACATGAAGGCTACCGACCGTTGGTCAGTGTAGCGCACAATGACTTACGAGAGACGAATAGAGATGAAGTCGATGAGGCTTTATTAAGCGTGACTTGCTCCCCGCAGTTCAGCAACAGACTGGAGCTGCGGGGAGAACTCCTGGTTCTTATACTCCGCCTTCAGGGCGGAGCTAGAGATCAACAGCCAACCAGGACCCGGGATCTGTCAGCCAATGGCATCACGGCTTCACAGTCCCACATGACCCCTAATAAATACTACCACATTCACCCCTTGTTAAAAATGAACCCGGCGGGGTGGTGCTTCGCATGGTGGTAGGGGTTTACAAGTCTGGTCCTGGGAGGAAAAAAACTTTTTGCATGTCATTACAGTGCCCTACACTTTGCCCTACACTGGGCTATGTACAGGGTTTGTGAACTATTTACAATATTCGTAAGAAGAAAAAGAACATTCTCGTTAAAGTCCACAACATTCTTGTGTTACACCGATGCCACGAGTCGAGCGGGCGGTCTGGTCTTCCTTGTCGATCGCCTCAGCCCCGGTGGTGGTGCAGGTGCTTGTTCCCGCGTTGTCGTCTCCGGGAGCTTTACGGTGTCTGCTTCTGCTTCACTCCTGGTCGGACATGGGAGGAGGACCGATCCTCCCGGGAAGGGGGTGGTCGCGGAGTGCACCGGTGGCAGGGAGGGGGTGATTGGTGTCGGGGGGGTGTGCGTGTTGCCGGTGGGCGGCAGGTCTCGCAGGGAGACCGTGTCCTGTCGGCCGTCGGGGTACTCCACGTAGGCGTACTGCGGGTTCGCGTGGAGGAGGTGAACCCTCTCGACCAACGGGTCCGACTTCTGCGCCCGCACATGTTTCCGGAGCAAGATGGGTCCTGGGGCCGCCAGCCAGGTCGGCAGCGACGTTCCAGAGGAGGACTTCCTGGGGAAGACAAGGAGGCGCTCATGAGGCGTTTGGTTAGTGGTGGTACACAGTAGTGACCGGATGGAGTGGAGAGCGTCCGGGAGGACCTCCTGCCACCGTGAAACTGGGAGATCCCTGGACCGTAGGGCCAGTAGGACGGTCTTCCAGACCGTGCCGTTCTCCCTCTCTACTTGCCCGTTCCCCCGGGGGTTGTAGCTGGTCGTCCTGCTCGAGGCTATACCCTTGCTGAGCAGGAACTGGCGCAGCTCGTCACTCATGAAGGAGGACCCCCTGTCGCTATGGATATATGCGGGGCAACCGAACAGTGTGAATATGGTGCTAAGGGCTTTAATAACTGTGGCCGCTGTCATGTCGGGGCAGGGGATGGCGAAAGGGAAACGAGAGTACTCGTCCACCACGTTCAGGAAGTATGTGTTGCGGTTGGTGGAGGGGAGGGGCCCTTTGAAATCCAGACTGAGGCGTTCAAAGGGACGGGAAGCCTTGATCAGGTGCGCTCTATCCGGCCTGAAAAAGTGCGGTTTGCACTCTGCGCAGATGTGGCAGTTCCTGGTGACTGTACGGACCTCCTCCATGGAGTAGGGGAGGTTGCGGGACTTTATAAAATGGTAGAACCGAGTGACCCCCGAGTGGCAGAGGTCCTCGTGGAGGGTTTGGAGACGGTTGATTTGTGCGTTGGCACATGTGCCGCGGGATAGGGCATCGGACAGCTCGTTCAGCTTTCCGGGACGGTACAAGATCTCGTAGTTGAAGGTGGAGAGCTCGATTCTCCACCTTAAGATCTTGTCATTTTTAATTTTGCCCCGCTGTGCATTATCGAACATGAAAGCTACCGACCGTTGGTCAGTGAGGAGAGTGAATCTCCTGCCGGCCAGGTAATGCCTCCAATGTCGCACAGCTTCCACTATGGCTTGGGCTTCCTTTTCCACTGAGGAGTGGCGGATTTCTGAGGCGTGGAGGGTTCGGGAGAAAAAGGCCACGGGTCTGCCCGCTTGGTTAAGGGTGGCCGCTAGAGCTACGTCGGAGGCGTCGCTCTCGACCTGGAAGGGGAGGGACTCGTCGATGGCACGCATCGTGGCCTTTGCGATATCCGCTTTGATGCGGCTGAAGGCCTGGCGAGTCTCTGTCGACAGGGGGAAGGTAGTGGTCTGTATTAGGGGGCGGGCCTTGTCTGCGTACTGGGGGACCCACTGGGCGTAGTATGAAAAGAACCCCAGGCAGCGTTTCAGGGCTTTTGAGCAGTGCGGGAGGGGAAATTCCATGAGGGGGCGCATACGTTCGGGGTCGGGGCCTATTATCCCATTTCGCACTACATAGCCCAGGATGGCTAGCCGGTTTGTGCTAAAAACACACTAGTCCTCGTTGTACGTGAGGTTCAAGGCTTTAGCGGTCTGGAGGAATTTTTGGAGGTTGGCGTCGTGGTCCTGCTGATCGTGGCCGCAGATGGTTACGTTGTCGAGATACGGGAACGTGGCCTGCAACCCGTGTTGATCAACCATTCGGTCCATCTCCCGTTGGAAGACCGAGACCCCGTTTGTGACGCCAAATGGGACCCTTAGGAAGTGGTATAGTCGCCCGTCTGCCTCGAAGGCTGTGTACTTGCGGTCACTTGGGCGGATGGGGAGCTGATGGTAGGCGGACTTGAGGTCCACGGTGGAGAAGACCTTATATTGGGCAATCCGATTGACCATGTCGGATATGCAGGGGAGAGGGTACGCATCTAGCTGTGTGTACCTGTTGATGGTCTGGCTATAGTCTATGACCATCCTTTGCTTCTCCCCTGTCTTTACTACTACCACCTGTGCTCTCCAGGGACTATTGCTGGCCTGGATTATGCCTTCCTTCAGCAGCCGCTGGACTTCGGACCGGATAAATGTCCGGTCCTGGGCGCTGTACCATCTGCTCCTAGTGGCGACGGGTTTGCAATCCAGGGTGAGGTTTGCAAACAAGGATGGGGGTTCAACTTTGAGGGTTGCGAGGCCGCAGATAGTGAGTGGGGGTATTGGGCCGCCGAATTGGAATGTTAGGCTCTGCAGGTTGCATTGGAAGTCTAATCCCAGTAATGTGGGCGCGCAGAGTTGGGGAAGGACGTAGAGCCTGTAGTTTTTAAACTCCCTCCCTTGCACCGTTAGGGTCGCTATGCAGAACCCTTTGATCTGTACGGAGTGGGATCCTGCAGCTAGGGAAATCTTTTGCGTACTGGGACGGATGGTCAAAAAACAGCGTCTTACCGTGTCGGGGTGGATGAAGCTTTCTGTGCTCCCGGAGTCGATCAGGCATGGTGTCTCGTGCCCGTTAATCAGCACCGTTGTTGTCGTCGTCTGGAGCGTCCGGGGCTGTGCTTGGTCCAGCGTCACCGAGGCCAGACGTGGTCGCAGTGTCTCAGCGTCTTCTTCGAACCCCGTGGAGCCGTCGATGCTGGGGTCCATTGTTGTCGTCCAAGATGGCGGCGGGGGTGAACAAATTGGCCGCCCCCATGCATCGCACATGGCTGGGGGGTCACAAGATGGCGGCGCCCATCCTCCCCTCGTGGTGGCCGGGACCCAAAATGGCGGCGTCTGCGGGTCGCACATGGGGCGCTGGGGGGGGGGGGTTGGGGAGCGTTTGGGATGCGCTGGACTCTTTCTTCTCCGGGGACAGCGGCGACCCCCCGGGACCGGCACACAGCCGCGAAATGGCCCTTTTTGCCGCAGCTCTTGCAAATCGCTGCGCGGGCCGGGCAGCGCTGCCGGGGGTGTTTCGCCTGGCCGCAGAAATAGCAGCGGGCCCCCCCGGGATGACCTGGCGTCTGAACCGCGCAAGCCTGTGAGGGGGGGGGGGGGGGTTGTCGCGACGGGGGTCCATGGAGCCCAAGGGGCTGCCGCGCGGTCGGGGCCGTACGCGCGGGCGTTTCGCGCGGCCACATCTAGGGAAGCTGCAAGGGCCCGTGCCTCTGAGAGTCCTAGCGACTCTTTTTCTAACAGTCTTTGGCGGATTTGGGGAGAGTTCATACCTGCCACAAACGCATCGCGAATTAACATGTCCGTGTGTTCAGCCGTGTTTACCGGCGGGCAGCTGCAGGCCCGTCCCAAAATTAGCAGCGCGGCGTAGAATTCGTCTAGCGATTCTCCGGGACTTTGCCGTCTCGTTGCGAGTTCGTAGCGTGCGTAGACCTGGTTCACTGGGCGAACATAGATGCTCTTCAGTGCTGCGAGCGCCGTCGGGAAATCCTCTGCGTCTTCTATGAGAGGGTAAATTTCCGGGCTTACCCTCAAATGCAGGACCTGCAGTTTCTGGTCTTCTGTGATCCGGCCGGGGGCCGTTCGGAGGGAGCCTTCGAAACAAGTCTGCCAGTGTTTAAAAATTGCTGCTGAGTTCACTGCGTGGGGGCTGATCCTCAGGCATTCCGGGACGATCCTGAGCTCCATAGTCCTTTAAGCACGCTTAATAAATTGTAGCGCACAATGACTTACGAAAGACGAATAGAGATGAAGTCGATGAGGCTTTATTAAGCGTGACTTGTTCCCCGCAGTTCAGTAACAGACTGGAGCTGCGGGGAGAACTCCTGGTTCTTATACTCCGCCTTCAGGGCGGAGCTAGAGATCAACAGCCAACCAGGACCCGGGATCTGTCAGCCAATGGCATCACGGCTTCACAGTCCCACATGACCCCTAATGCATACTACCACAGTCAGTGAGGAGAGTGATTCTCCTACCGGCCAGGTAATGCCTCCAATGTCACACAGCTTCCACTATGGCATGGGCCTCCTTTTCTACTGAAGAGTGGCGAATTTCTGAAGCGTGGAGGGTCCGGGAGAAAAAGGCCACGGGTCTGCCTGCTTGGTTGAGGGTGGCCGCCAGAGCTACGTCGGATGCGTCGCTCTCGACTTGGAAGGGGAGGGACTCGTCGATGGCGCACATCATGGCCTTTGCGATATCCGTTTTGATGCGGCTGAAGGCCTGGCGGGCCTCTGTCGACGGGGGAAAAGTAGTGGACTGGATTAGTGGGCGGGCCTTGTCTGCGTACTGGGGGACCCACTGGGCGTAATAAGAAAAGAAGCCCAGGCAACGTTTCAGGGCTTTGGCACAGTGGGGAAGAGGGAACTCCATGAGGGGGCGCATACGTTCAGGGTCGGGGCCTATCACTCCATTACGCACTACGTAGCCCAAGATGGCTAGACGGTCGGTGCTAAACACGCATTTTTCCTCGTTGTAGGTGAGGTTGAGGGCGTTAGCGGTCTGGAGGAATTTTTGGAGGTTGGCGTCGTGGTCCTGCTGGTCGTGGCCGCAGATGGTGACGTTGTCGAGGTATGGGAATGTGGCCCATAAACCGTGCTGGTCAACCATTCGGTCTATCTCCCGTTGGAAGACCGAGACTCCGTTCGTGACGCTGAATGGAACCCTTATGAAGAGGTATAGCCGCCCGTCTGCTTCGAAAGCAGTGTACTTGCGGTCACCGGGGCGAATGGGGAGCTGGTGGTAGGCGGACTTGAGGTCCACGGTGGAGAAGACCTTGCACTGTCCAATCCGATTGACCCTGTCGGATATGCGGGGAAGAGGGTACGCATCTAGCTGCGTGTACCTATTGATGGTCTGACTGTAGTCTACGACCATCCTCTGCTTCTCCCCTGTCTTCACTACTACCACCTGGGCTCTCCAGGGACTATTGCTGGCCTGGATTATGCCTTCCTTCAGCAGCCGCTGGACTTCGGACCTGATAGAAGTCCGGTCCTGGGTGCTGTACCGTCTGCTCCTAGTGGCGACGGGTTTGCAATCCGGGGTGAGGTTCGCAAACAAGGAGGGCGGTTCGACCTTGAGTGTCGCGAGGCCGCAGATAGTCAGTGGGGGAATAGGGCCGCCAAATTTAAATGTTAAGCTCTGGAGGTTGCATTGGAAGTCCAACCCCAGGAGGGTGGGAGCACAGAGATGGGGGAGGACATACAGCTGGTCATTTTTGAACTCTCTCCCCTGCACCGTTAGGTTTGCGATGCAGAACCCTTTGATTGCAACGGAGTGGGACCCCGCCGCCAGGAAAATCTTTTGGGTGCTTGGCCGAATTACAAGGGAACAGCGTCTTACCGTGTCCGGGTGAATAAAACTCTCCGTGCTCCCCGAGTCGATCAAACACGGTGTCTCGTGCCCGTTCACCAGCACCTTCGTCGTTGTCGTCTGGAGCGTCCGGGGCCGTGACTGGTCGATGGTCACCGATGCCGAACGTGGTTGGTGCATCAGATCGTTGTCTTCAGGCAGTGTGGAGCCGTCCACACTGGGGTCCTTGCCTGTCAGCCAAGATGGCGGCGTCCATGGATCGCACGCTGCCGGGGGTGGACAAAATGGCCGCACCCATGGATCGCACGCGGCCCGTGGGTAGGAGGATGGAGGCGCCCGTCCCCCCCTCGTGGTGTCCGGGGTCCAAAATGGCGGCGCCTGTTGGCCGCCCCTAGGTCGCTGGGGGTTGAGCCCATGGTCCCGTTTGTTCCCCGGAGATAGCGGCGACCCCACGGGACTGGCACACCGCTGCGTAGTGCCCCTTTTTACCGCAGCTTTTGCAGGTGGCCGAGCAGGCCGGGCAGCGCTGGCGGGGGTGTTTAGGCTGCCCGCAAAAGTAGCAGCGGGGCCCCCCCGGGTGGTCTGGGATTCTGGCCGCGCGCGCTTGCGGAGGGGTGGGGGGTGCCGGGGGGTCGGTCGCGGCGGGGGTCCACGGAGCCCAAGGGGCTGTAGTGCGGTCGGGGGCACAGGCGCGGGCGTTTTGGGAGGCCACGTCGAGGGAGGCTGCAAGGGCCCGTACCTCTGTGAGTCCGAGAGAGTCTTTCTCTAAAGGTCTCTGGCAAATTTGCGACGATGCCAAACCTGTTACGTAAGCGTCTCTGATCAGGAGGTCCGTGTGTTCATTCGCCGTTACCACTGTGAGGTACCCTCAATAATGATGCTGAGAGATTAAACTGTAAAGAAGGCTTTATTAGGCTAATAACTATGCTACAGATTTGGACGAGAGCTGACTGCTATACAGACCATGAGGCAGGCCTTTATGTATGGCTCCCAGATGGGCGGAGCCAGAGGCGGAGTCCCCAGGGTTCCAAGCCTGGTCTTAAAGGGAACATCACCCTACATGATGATAAGGCAGTAACCGTTCATCACACTCACCCCCTGTTTAAAAAGGAGTCCGGCGGGGGTGAAGTGCCCGGATCGTCCTCCTCGATCTCCTCAGTTCGGGCGGTGGTGCGGCGGGCACGGACGTCCCGGTTGAGGGCACATCCGGGAGCACAGCGGTCCGAGCTTCGGTCCGGGTCGGGGCAGAGGAACTAGGCAGGGCCGGGGGTAGCGGAGCCGGCGCCAGCGGGGTGTGCAAAGGGAGGGCGCAAGGTAGGAGCTCACCAACGGGTGGTAGGGCCGGAAGGGGGTGTGTTGTAGGGGGCGACGGGTCCTGCAGGGGAGCGGCGCGGGAAGGGGCGTCTGTGGTGGAGGATCCAGCGGGCGCCAGATCCCGGAGGGAAACCGTATCTTGCCTGCCGTCGGAGTACTCCACGTAGGCGTAACTGGGGTTGGCGTGGAGCAGTCGGACCTTTTCAACTAGGGGGTCCGTTTTATGGCTCCTCGCGTGCCTCCGGAGAAGAACAGGTCCCGGAGCCGTCAGCCAAGGTGGAAGCGAGACCCCGGAGGTAGACTTTCTGGGGAAGAGAAACAATCGCTCATGAGGAATCTCATTTGTGGCCGTGCAGAGGAGTGACCTAATGGAGTGTAGGGCATCGGGTAGGACCTCCTGCCAGCGGGTGGTTGGGAGATTTCTCGACCGCAGGGCCAGAAGGACAGCCTTGCACACGGTCGCGTTCTCCCTCTCCACCTGCCCGTTTCCCCGTGGGTTATAACTGGTCGTTCTGCTCGAGGCGATGCCTTTGCTGAGCAGATACTGACACAGTTCATCGCTCATGAATGATGTACCCCGGTCGCTGTGGATATAAGCAGGGAAACCGAACAGGGTGAAGATGCTGTGCAGTGCCTTAATCACCGTGGCTGAGGTCATGTCGGTGCAGGGAATGGCGAATGGGAAACGGGAGAACTCATCGATCACGGTGAGGAAATAGGCATAACGGTTGGTGGACGGGAGGGGCCCCTTGAAGTCCACGCTCAGTCGCTCAAAGGGGCCCGAGGCCTTCACGAGCCGAACCTTGTCTGGCCGATAGAAGTGCGGTTTGCACTCCGCACAGACCTGGCAGGCCCTGACCATGGCCTTGACCTCCTTGGTTGAGTAAGGTAGGTTGCGGGACTTGATGAAATGGACGAGCCGGGTAACCCCCAGGTGGCAGAGGTCATTGTGGATGGCTTGCAGGCGGTCCTCCTGCGCGTTGGCGCATGTGCCGCGGGACAGGGCATCTGGGGGCTCGTTGAGCTCCCCTGGACGATACTTGATATCGTACGAGTAGGTGGAGAGTTCGATCCTCCACCTCAAAATTTTATCGTTTTTCATTTTGCCCCGTTGCGTGTTATCGAACATATAGGCGACCGACCGTTGGTCGGTGACGAGGGTAAACCTCCTACCGGCGAGGTAGTGTCTCCAGCGCCGCACAGCCTCCACAATGGCTTGTGCCTCCTTTTCGACTGCAGAGTGTCGAATCTCGGAGGCGGTGAGGGTTCGGGAGAAGAACGCTACTGGTCTGCCTCCTTGATTGAGGGTAGCAGCCAGGGCGATGTCTGATGCATCGCTCTCTACCTGGAAAGGGATGGTTTCGTCCACCGCGTGCATGGCGGCCTTGATGAAGTCGGCCTTGATGCGGTTGAAGGCCAATTGAGCCTCAGCCGAGAGGGGAAAAGTGGTGGTCTTTAGGAGTGGGCGGGCTTTGTCCGCATACTTGGGGACCCACTGGGCGTAATAGGAGAAAAGCCCCAAGCACCGTTTGAGGGCCTTGAGGCTGCGGGGGAGAGGGAGTTCCTTAACCGACATGACCTCAGCATGCGGTCGGGGTCGGGACCCCGTCTTCCACGACATAGCCGAGGATGGCTAGCCGGGTGGTGTGGAAAACGCATTTGCCCTCGTTATAGGTCAGGTTAAGGGCTCGGGCGGCCTGGAGGAACCTTTTGAGGTTAGCGTCATGGTCCTGCTGATCATGGCCGCAGATGGTGACATTGTCCAAGTACGGGTATGTAGCCCGCAAACCGTACTGGTCCACCATTTGGTCCATCGCCCTTTGAAAGACGGAGACCCCATTTGTGACACCAAAGGGGACCCTGAGGAAGTGGAAGAGCCGGCCGGCTGCTTCGAAGGCAGTATAGGGGCGGTCTTTTGGTCGGATGGGGAGCTGGTGGTAGGCAGATTTGAGGTCGACCGTGGAAAAGACTCGGTATTGGGCGATCCGATTTACCATTTCCGCGATGCGAGGAAGGGGGTACGCATCAAGCTGCGTGAATCGGTTTATGGTCTGGCTATAATCCACGACCATCCGTTTCTTCTCCCCGGACCGGACTACCACCACTTGCGCTCTCCAAGGGCTGTTGCTAGCCTCGATGACCCCCTCTCCCAGTAAACGCTGGACCTCTGACTTGATAAAAGCCATATCTTGGGCACTGTAGCGCCGGCTCCTGGTGGCGACGGGCTTACAGTCGGGAGTGAGGTTAGCGAATAGCGAGGGTGGTGCGACTTTCAGTGTCGCAAGGCAGCACACCGTGAGGGGGGGCAAGGGTCCGCCGAACTTCAGTGTCAGGCTTCGGTGGCTGCACTGGAAATCCAGTCCGAGCAGCAGGGGGGCACAGAGGTGAGGGAGGATATAAAATTTGAAACGGGTGTATTTGGCACCCTGGATCGAGAGATCCGCAATACAGTACCCCGTGATTTGTACCGGGTGGGACCCAGATGCGAGGGCTATGGTTTGGGATGTGGGATGGGTGCGTAGGGAGCAGCGCCTTACCGTTTCAGGGTGGATGAAGCTCTCCGTGCTCCAGGAGTCGAAGAGGCATGCAGTGTCGTGCCCGTTGACCTGGACCTGCGTCATGGAGTTCTGCAGGTGTTTTGGCCGAGTTTGATCGAGGGTGATCGCACCCAGTCGCGGGTAGTTGGAGTCGTAAAATGGCCGCTGCCGTTGGTCGCACGTGTCGGGTCGAGAAGATGGCCGCCGACCAGATGGCCGCTCCCATGATTCGCACGAGGCTGATGACGCGTCAGAAGAGGACGTGTCGGGTCGGTGCGCAGCAGCATTGCGAGGCCTACGGGCCTGAGAGCCTGATTTTCGGGCCGGCTGTTCTTTGTTTTTCTGGCCCCTGGGTCTGGCCAGGCAGACCCTCGCAAAGTGCCCTTTCTTCCCACAGTCGCTGCAGATCGCGGAGCGGGCTGGGCAGCGTGGGCCTGGGTGCTGGCCCTGCCTGCAGAAGTAGCAAGGTGTGCCCCCATGGTGAGCGGGTCGCCGCGTGGCGCAGGCCTGTAATATGGGCGAGTCTGAGGAAGTCCGGGGGGGCTGGCAGAGTCCGCGGGGTACGTACCCAAGTTATGTCGGGCCATCTCCAGCGAGGAGGCGAGCGTTAGCGCCTCCTGGAGGTCTTTTGCCCCGTTTTCGAGCAGTCGCTGCCGGATGTAGGTCGAGCGGATGCCGGAGACGAAAGAATCTCTGATGTGCAGGTTCATATGGACTTCCCCTGTCACATCCTGATGGTCACAGTCCCTGGCCAGCGCGGTGAGTTTCTCAACAAACTCGTCGAGCGATTCCCCCGAGCGCTGCCGGCAGGTAGAGAGCAGATGCCGGGCGTGCACCTCATTGACGGGTTTGACAAACCGCTTGCGGAGCAACTCAATCGCTTCCTCATAAATCGTCGCCTTTTCGAGCGTGGCGGAGATTCTGTGACTCACCCGGGCGTGGAGTAGACGCAGCTTGCGTGGCCCCAGGATGGGAGTCTCTGCGGAGTCCAGGTAGGCCTCGAAGCACCGCAGCCAGTATTTAAAAATTTCATTTGCCTCCGGCGTTTGTGCTTCCAGATTGAGCTTCTCTGGTTTTAGGCCTTCGTCCATCCTGAATCTAGTTTAGCCTAATAAATTGAGGTACCCTCAATAATGATGCTTAGAGATTAAACAGTAAAGAAGGCTTTATTAGGCTAATAACTATGCTACAGATTTGGACGAGAGCTGACTGCTATACAGACCATGAGGCAGGCCTTTATGTATGGCTCCCAGATGGGCGGAGCCAGAGGCGGAGTCCCCAGGGTTCCAAGCCTGGTCTTAAAGGGGACATCACCTTACATGATGATAAGGCAGTAACCGTTCATCACACACTGGGCAGTCGCAGTTTCTTCCCAGGATCGTCAGCGCATTGAAGAATTCGTCCAGCGATTCCCCGGGGATTTGTCGTCTCGTCGCGAGCTGGTAGCATTGGTAGACCTGGTTGACGGGCCTAATGTAGGTCTGTTTCAGCAAGTTGATCGCCTCTGGGAAATCTTCCGCGCCCTCGATGAGTGCGTAGATTTCGGGACTCACCCTGGAATGCAGGACCTGCATCTTCTGGTCTTCTGTTGGTCTGTCGGGGGCTGTTCGGAGGTACCCCTCAAAGCACGCCAGCCAGTGCTTAAACACCGATGTTGCGCTTGCTGTGTGGGGGCTGATTCGCAGGCACTCCGGGGCGATCCGGAGCTCCATATTCCTTTTTAAGTCTGCTCAATAAATTGGAGCACCATCGATCACACACGAGGCGAGACATAGAGGACTTCAGTCGAGGCTTTATTGAGCAGACTTGTTCAGACTTGTTCCCCAGCAGCTCAGTCACAGAATGCAGCTGCGGGGAGTAAACCGGGTTCTTATACCCCGCCTATCTGGGTGGAGCCCAGTAGGCGGCAGATCCAATCGGGACCCAGCATCTGTCCTCCAATAGCTCCTCGGCATCATGGTGTACCGTATTACCCCTAATACATACCACCACACTGGTCTCTCTCTCTCTCGCTCTCTCTGTGCTGGTCTCTCTCTGCTGGTCTCTCTCTCTCTCTGTGCTTGTCTCTCTCTGCTGGTCCCTCTATCTCTCTCTGTGCTTGTCTCTCTCTCTCTCTCTGCTGGTCTCTCTCTCCCTCTCTCTGTGCTGGCCTCTCTCTCTCTCTCTGTGCTGGTCTCTCTCTCTCTGTGCTGGTCTCTCTCTCTCTGTGCTGGTCTCTCCCTCTCTCTGTGCTGGCCTCTCTCTCTCTCTCTCTCTCTGCTGGTCTCTCTCTCTCTCTCTGTGCTGGTCCCTCTCTCTGTGCTGGTCTCTCTCTCTCTCTGTGCTGGTCTCTCTCTCTCTCTGTGTGCTGGTCTCTCTTTCTGTGCTGGTCTCTCTCTCTCTCTGCGCTGGTCTCTCTCTCTCTGCGCTGGTCTCTCTATCTCTGTGCTGGTCTCCCTCTCTCTGTGCTGGTCTCTCTCTCTGTGCTGGTCTCTCTCTCTCTGTGCTGGTCTCTCTCTCTCTCTGTGCTGGTCTCCCTCTCTCTGTGCTGGTCTCTCTTGTTCTTTGCTGGTCTCTCTCTCTCTCTCTGTGCTGGTCTCTCACTCTGTGCTGGTCTCTCTCTCTCTGTGCTGGTCTCTCTCTCTCTCTGTGCTGGTCTCTCTCTCAATGCTGGTCTCGCTCTGTGCTGGTCTCTCTCTCTGTGCTGGTCTCTCTCTCTGTGCTGGTCTCTCTCTCTCTGTGCTGGTCTCTCTCTCTCTCTGTGCTGGTCTCTCTCTCTCTGTGCTGGTCTCTCTCTCTGTGCTGTTCTCTCTCTCTCTCTGTGCTGGTCTGGCTCTCTGTGTGCTGGTCTCTCTCTCTCTGTGTGCTGGGC
Organism: Scyliorhinus torazame; assembly: GCF_047496885.1. Classification (NCBI taxonomy): domain Eukaryota; kingdom Metazoa; phylum Chordata; class Chondrichthyes; order Carcharhiniformes; family Scyliorhinidae; genus Scyliorhinus; species Scyliorhinus torazame. Next base: position 103,359,162 of record NC_092718.1, on the reverse strand, counting down.
TCTCTCTCTCTCTGTGCTGGTCTCTCTCTCTCTGTGCTGGTCTCTCTCTCTCTGTGCTGGTCTCCCTCTCTCTGTGCTGGTCTCTCTCTCTCTGTGCTGGTCTCTCTCTCTCTGTGCTGGTCTTTCTCTCTCTGTGCTGGTCTCTCTCTCTCTCTGTGCTGGTCTCTCTCTCTGTGCTGGTCTCTCTCTCTCTGTGCTGGTCTCACTCTCAGTGCTGGTCTCTCTCTCTCTCTGTGCTGGTCTCTCTCTCTCTCTCTGTGCTGGTCTCCCTCTCTCTGTGCTGGTCTCTCTCTCTCTCTTTGCTGGTCTCTCTCTCTCTCTGTGCTGGTCTCTCTCTCTCTCTGTGCTGGTCTCTCTCTCTCTCTCTCTGTGCTGGTCTCTCTTTCTGTGCTGGTCTCTCTCTCTCTCTGCGCGGGTCTCTCTCTCTCTGTGCTGGTCTCTCTCTCTCACTGTGCTGGTCTCCCTCTCTCTGTGCTGGTCTCTCTCTCTGTGCAGGTCTCTCTCTCTCTCTGTGCTGGTCTCTCTCTCTCTGTGCTGGTCTCTCTCTCTCTCTGTGCTGGTCTCCCTCTCTCTGTGCTGGTCTCTCTCTCTCTTTGCTGGTCTCTCTCTGCTGGTCTCTCTCTCTCTGTGCTGGCCTCTCACTCTGTGCTGGCCTCGCTCTCTCTCTGTGCTGGTCTGTCTCTCTCTCAGTGCTGGTCTCTCTCTCAATGCTGGTCTCTCTCTGTGCTGGTCTCTCTCTCTGTGCTGGTCTCACTCTCTCTCTGTGCTGGTCTCTCTCTCTGTGAGCTGGTCTCTCTCTCTCTGTGTGCTGGGCTCTCTCTCTCTCTCTGTGCTGGTCTCTCTCTCTCTGTGCTGGTCTCTCTCTCTCTGTGCTGGTCTCTATCTGTCTCTGTGCTGGTCTCTCTCTCTCTCTGCGCTGGTCGTTCTCTCTCTGTGCTGGTCTCTCTCTCTCTGTGCTGGTCTCTCTCTCTGTGCTGGTCTCTCCCTCTCTCTGTGCTGGTCTCTCTCTCTGTGCAGGTCTCTCTCTTTCTCTGTGCTGGTCTCTCTCTCTCTGTGCTGGTCTCTCTCTCTCTCTGTGCTGGTCTCCCTCTCTCTATGCTGGTCTCTCTCTCTCTTTGCTGGTCTCTCTCTGCTGGTCTCTCTCTCTCTGTGCTGGCCTCTCACTCTGTGCTGGCCTCGCTCTCTTTCTGTGCTGGTCTGTCTCTCTCTCAGTGCTGGTCTCTCTCTCAATGCTGGTCTCTCTCTGTGCTGGTCTCTCTCTCTGTGCTGGTCTCACTCTCTCTCTGTGCTGGTCTCTCTCTCTGTGAGCTGGTCTCTCTCTCTCTGTGTGCTGGGCTCTCTCTCTCTCTGTGCTGGTCACTCTCTCTCTGTGCTGGTCTCTCTCTCTCTGTGCTGGTCTCTATCTGTCTCTGTGCTGGTCGCTCTCTCTCTCTCTGCGCTGGTCTTTCTCTCTCTGTGCTGGTCTCTCTCTCTCTGTGCTGGTCTCTCTCTCTGTGCAGGTCTCTCTCTCTCTGTGCTGGTCTCTCTCTCTGTGCAGGTCTCTCTCTCTCTCTCTGTGCTGGTCTCTCTCTCTGTGTGCTGGTCTCTCTCTCTCTGTGTGCTGAGCTCTCTCTCTCTCTGTGCTGGTCTCTCTCTCTCTGTGCTGGTCTCTCTCTCTCTGTGCTGGTCTCCCTCTCTCTGTGCTGGTCTCTCTCTCTCTGTGCTGGTCTCTCTCTCTCTGTGCTGGTCTCTCTCTCTGTGCTGGTCTCTCTCTCTCTCTGTGCTGGTCTCTCTCTCTCTCTGTGCTGGTCTCCCTCTCTCTGTGCTAGTCTCTCTCTCTCTCTTTGCTGGTCTCTCTCTGCTGGTCTCTCTCTCTCTCTGTGCTGGTCTCTCTCTCTGTGCTGGTCTCTCTCTCACTCTGTGCTGGTCTCTCTCTCTCTCTGTGCTGGTCTCTCTCTCTCTCTGTGCTGGTCTCCCTCTCTCTGTGCTAGTCTCTCTCTCTCTCTTTGCTGGTCTCTCTCTGCTGGTCTCTCTCTCTCTCTGTGCTGGTCTCTCTCTCTGTGCTGGTCTCCCTCTCTCTGTGCTAGTCTCTCTCTCTCTCTTTGCTGGTCTCTCTCTGCTGGTCTCTCTCTCTCTCTGTGCTGGTCTCTCTCTCTGTGCTGGTCTCTCTCTCACTCTGTGCTGGTCTCTCTCTCTCTCTCTCTGTGCTGGTCTCTCTCTCTGTGCTGGTCTCTCTCTCTCTGTGCTGGTCTCTCTCTCTCTCTGTGCTGGTCTCTCTCTGTGTGCTGGTCTCTCTCTCTCTCTGTGTGCTGGTCTCTCTCTCTCTCTGTGCTGGTCTCTCTCTCTGTGCTGGTCTCTCTCTCTGTGCAGGGCTCTCTCTCTCTCTGTGCTGGTCTCTCTCTCTCTCTGTGCTGGTCTCTCTCTCTCTCTGTGCTGGTCTCTCTCTCTCTGTGCTGGTCTTCCTCTCTCTGTGCTGGTCTCTCTCTCTCTGTGCTGGTCTCTCTCTCTCTCTGTGCTGGTCTTTCTCTCTCTGTGCTGGTCTCTCTCTCTCTGTGCTGGTCTCTCTCTCTCTGTGCTGGTCTCACTCTCTGTGCTGGTCTCTCTCTCTCTCTGTGCTGGTCTCTCTCTCTCTCTCTGTGCTGGTCTCTCTCTCTCTCTGTGCTGGTCTCTCTCTCTCTCTCTGTGCTGGTCTCTCTTTCTGTGCTGGTCTCTCTCTCTCTCTGCGCGGGTCTCTCTCTCTCTGTGCTGGTCTCTCTCTCTCTCTGTGCTGGTCTCCCTCTCTCTGTGCTGGTCTCTCTCTCTCTTTGCTGGTCTCTCTCTGCTGGTCTCTCTCTCTCTGTGCTGGTCTCTCACTCTGTGCTGGCCTCGCTCTCTCTCTGTGCTGGTATCTCTCTCTCTCTGTGCTGGTCTCTCTCTCAATGCTGGTCTCTCTCTGTGCTGTTCTCTCTCTCTGTGCTGGTCTCTCTCTCTCTCTGTGCTGGTCTCTCTCTCTGTGTGCTGGTCTCTCTCTCTCTGTGTGCTGGGCTCTCTCCCTCTCTGTGCTGGTCTCTCTCTCTCTGTGCTGGTCTCTCTCTCTCTGTGCTGGTCTCTCTCTGTCTCTGTGCTGGTCTCTCTCTCTCTCTGCGCTGGTCTTTCTCTCTCTGTGCTGGTCTCTCTCTCTCTGTGCTGGTCTCTCTCACTCTCTGTGCTGGTCTCTCTCTCTGTGCTGGTCTCTCACTCTCTCTGTGCTGGGCTCTCTGTCTCTCTGTGCTGGTCTCTCTCTCTCTGTGCTGGTCTCTCTCTCTGTGCTGGTCCCTCTCATTCTCTGTGCTGGTCTATCTCTCTCTGTTCTGGTCTCTCTCTCTCTGTGCTGGTCTTTCTCTCACTCTCTCTCTCTCTGTGCTGGTCTCTCTGTGCTGGTCTCTCTCTCTCTCTGTGCTGGTCTCTTTGTCTCTGTGCTGGTCTCTCTCTCTCTGTGCTGGGATTTCTCTCTCTCTGTGCTGGTCTCTCTCTCTCTCTCTCTGCTGGTCTCTCTCTCTGTGCTGGTCTCTCTCTCTGTGCTGGTCTCTCTCTGTGCTGGTCTCTCTCTCTGTGCTGGTCTCTCTCTCTCTCTCTGTGCTGGTCTCTCTCTCTGTGTGCTGGTCTCTCTCTCTCTGTGCTGGTCTCTCTCTCTCTCTGTGCTGGGCTCTCTCTCTCTCTCTGTGCTGGTCTCTCTCTCTCTGTGCTGATCTCTCGCTCTCTGTGTGCTGGCCTCTCTGTCTCTCTGTGCTGGTCTCTCTCTCTCTGTGCTGGTCTCTCTCTCTGTGCTGGTCCCTCTTATTCTCTGTGCTGGTCTCTCTCTCTCTGTTCTGGTCTCTCTCTCTCTGTGCTGGTCTCTCTCTCTCTCTCTCTCTCTGCTGGTCTCTCTGTGCTGCTCTCTCTCTCTCTCTGTGCTGGTCTCTCTCTCTCTGTGCTGGTCTCTCTCTCTCTGTGCTGGGATTTCTCTCTCTCTGTGCTGGTCTCTCTCTCTCTCTTTGCTGGTCTCTCTCTCTGTGTGCTGGTCTCTCTCTCTGTGCTGGTCTCTCTCTCTCTCTGTGCTGGTCTCTCTCTCTCTCTGTGCTGGTCTCTCTCTCTGTGCTGGTCTCTCTCTCTCTCTGTGCTGGTCTCTCTCTCTGTGTGCTGGTCTCTCTCTCTCTGTGTGTTGGGCTCTCTCTCTCTCTGTGCTGGTCTCTCTCTCTCTGTGCTGGTCTCTCTCTCTCTGTGCTGGTCTCCCTCTCTCTGTGCTGGTCTCTCTCTCTCTGTGCTTGTCTCTCTCTTTCCGTGCTGGTCTTTCTCTCTCTGTGCTGGTCTCTCTCTCTCTCTGCTGGTCTCTCTCTCTCTCTGTGCTGGTCTCTCTCTCTCTGTGCTGGTCTCTCTCCCTCTGTGCTGGTCTCTCTCTCTGTGCTGGTCTCTCTCTCTCTGTGCTGGTCTCTCTCTCTCTCTGTGCTGGTCTCCCTCTCTCTGTGCTAGTCTCTCTCTCTCTCTTTGCTGGTCTCTCTCTGCTGGTCTCTCTCTCTCTCTCTGTGCTGGTCTCTCTCTCTGTGCTGGTCTCTCTCTCTCTCTGTGCTGGTCTCTCTCTCTCTCTGTGTGCTGGTCTCTCTTTCTGTGCTGGTCTCTCTCTCTCTCTCCGCTGGTCTCTCTCTCTCTGTGCTGGTCTCTCTCTCTCTGTGTGCTGGTCTCCCTCTCTCTGTGCTGGTCTCTCTCTCTGTGCAGGTCTCTCTCTCTCTCTGTGCTGGTCTCTCTCTCTCTGTGCTGGTCTCTCTCTCTCTCTGTGCTGGTCTTCCTCTCTCTGTGCTGGTCTCTCTCTCTCTGTGCTGGTCTCTCTCTCTCTCTCTGTTCTGGTCATTCTCTCTCTGTGCTGGTCTCTCTCTCTCTGTGCTCGTCTCTCTCTCTCTCTGTGCTGGTCTCTCTCTCTGTGCTGGTCTCTCTCTCTCTGTGCTGGTCTCTCTCTCTCTCTTTGCTGGTCTCTCTCTCTCTGTGCTGGTCTCTCTCTCTCTCTGTGCTGGTCTCTCTCTCTGTGCTGGTCTCTCTCTCTCTCTCTGTGCTGGTCTCTCTCTCTCTCTGTGCTGGTCTCTCTCTCTGTGTGCTGGTCTCTCTCTCTCTCTCTGTTGGGCTCTCTCTCTCTCTGTGCTGGTCTCTCTCTCTCTGTGCTGGTCTCTCTCTCTCTGTGCTGGTCTCCCTCTCTCTGTGCTGGTCTCTCTCTCTGTGCTTGTCTCTCTCTCTCTGTGCTGGTCTTTCTCTCTCTGTGCTGGTCTCTCTCTCTCTCTGCTGGTCTCTCTCTCTCTCTGTGCTGCTCTCTCTCTCTCTGTGCTGGTCTCTCTCCCTCTGTGCTGGTTTCTCTCTCTGTGCTGGTCTCTCTCGCTCTGTGCTGGTCTCTCTCTCTCTCTGTGCTGGTCTCCCTCTCTCTGTGCTAGTCTCTCTCTCTCTCTTTGCTGGTCTCTCTCTGCTGGTCTCTCTCTCTCTCTCTGTGCTGGTCTCTCTCTCTGTGCTGGTCTCTCTCTCTCTTTGTGCTGGTCTCTCTCTCTCTCTGTGTGCTGGTCTCTCTTTCTGTGCTGGTCTCTCTCTCTCTCTCCGCTGGTCTCTCTCTCTCTGTGCTGGTCTCTCTCTCTCTGTGTGCTGGTCTCCCTCTCTCTGTGCTGGTCTCTCTCTCTGTGCAGGTCTCTCTCTCTCTCTGTGCTGGTCTCTCTCTCTCTGTGCTGGTCTCTCTCTCTCTCTGTGCTGGTCTTCCTCTCTCTGTGGTGGTCTCTCTCTCGCTGTGCTGGTCTCTCTCTCTCTCTGTTCTGGTCATTCTCTCTCTGTGCTGGTCTCTCTCTCTCTGTGCTGGTCTCTCTCTCTCTCTGTGCTGGTCTCTCTCTCTGTGCTGGTCTCTCTCTCTCTGTGCTGGTCTCTCTCTCTCGCTTTGCTTGTCTCTCTCTCTCTGTGCTGGTCTCTCTCTCTCTCTGTGCTGGTCTCTCTCTCTGTGCTGGTCTCTCTCTCTCTCTGTTCTGGTCTCTCTCTCTCTCTGTGTGCTGGTCTCTCTTTCTGTGCTGGTCTCTCTCTCTCTCTGCGCGGGTCTCTCTCTCTCTCTGTTCTGGTCTCTCTCTCTCTCTGTGTGCTGGTCTCTCTTTCTGTGCTGGTCTCTCTCTCTCTCTGCGCGGGTCTCTCTCTCTCTGTGCTGCTCTCTCTCTCTCTCTGTGCTGGTCTCCCTCTCTCTGTGCTGGTCTCTCTCTCTGTGCAGGTCTCTCTCTCTCTCTGTGCTGGTCTCTATCACAATGCTGGTCTCTCTCTGTGCTGGTCTCTCTCTCTGTGCTGGTCTCTCTCTCTCTCTGTGCTGGTCTCTCTCTCAATGCTGGTCTCTCTCTGTGCTGGTCTCTCTCTCTGTGCTGGTCTCTCTCTCTCTCTGTGCTGGTCTCTCTCTCTCTGTGCTGGTCTCTCTCTCTGTGTGCTGGTCTCTCTCTCTCTCTGTGCTGGGCTCTCTCTCTCTCTCTGTGCTGGTCTATCTCTCTGTGCTGGTCTCTCTCTCTCTCTGTGCTGGTCTCTCTCTCTGTGTGCTGGTCTCTCTCTCTCTGTGTGCTGGGCTCTGTCTCTCTCTGTGCTGGTCTCTCTCTCTCTGTGCTGGTCTCTCTCTCTCTGTGCTGGTCTCTCTCTGTCTCTGTGCTGGTCTCTCTCTCTCTCTGCGCTGGTCTTTCTCTCTCTGTGCTGGTCTCTCTCTCTCTGTGCTGGTCTCTCTCACTCTCTGTGCTGGTCTCTCTCTCTGTGCTGGTCTCTCACTCTCTCTGTGCTGGCCTCTCTGTCTCTCTGTGCTGGTCTCTCTCTCTCCGTGCTGGCCTCTCTCTCTGTGCTGGTCCCTCTCATTCTCTGTGCTGGTCTCTCTCTCTCTGTTCTGGTCTCTCTCTCTCTGTGCTGGTCTCTCTCTCTCTCTCTCTCTCTCTCTGTGCTGGTCTCTCTGTGCTGTTCTCTCTCTCTCTCTGTGCTGGTCTCTCTCTCTCTGTGCTGGTCTCTCTCTCTCTGTGCTGGGATTTCTCTCTGTCTGTGCTGGTCTCTCTCTCTCTCTCTCTGCTGGTCTCTCTCTCTCTGTGCTGGTCTCTCTCTCTGTGCTGGTCTCTCTCTCTCTCTGTGCTGGTCTCTCTCTCTGTGTGCTGGTCTCTCTCTCTCTGTGCTGGGCTCTCTCCCTCTCTCTGTGCTGGTCTCTCTCTCTCTGTGCTGGTCTCTCTCTCTCTCTGTGCTGGTCTCTCTCTCTCTGTGCTGGTCTCTCTCTCTCTGTTCTGGTCTCTCTTTCTGTGCTGGTCTCTCTCTCTCTGTGCTGGTCTCTCTCTCAGTGCTGGTCTCTCTCTCAATGCTGGTCTCTCTCTGTGCTGGTCTCTCTCTCTGTGCTGGTCTCACTCTCTCTCTGTGCTGGTCTCTCTCTCTGTGAGCTGGTCTCTCTCTCTCTGTGTGCTGGGCTCTCTCTCTCTCTGTGCTGGTCACTCTCTCTCTGTGCTGGTCTCTCTCTCTCTGTGCTGGTCTCTATCTGTCTCTGTGCTGGTCGCTCTCTCTCTCTGCGCTGGTCTTTCTCTCTCTGTGCTGGTCTCTCTCTCTCTGTGCTGGTCTCTCTCTCTGTGCTGGTCTCTCTCTCTCTCTGTGCTGGTCTCTCTCTCTGTGTGCTGGTCTCTCTCTCTCTGTGTGCTGAGCTCTCTCTCTCTCTGTGCTGGTCTCTCTCTCTCTGTGCTGGTCTCTCTCTCTCTGTGCTGGTCTCCCTCTCTCTGTGCTGGTCTCTCTCTCTCTGTGCTGGTCTCTCTCTCTCTCTGTGCTGGTCTTTCTCTCTCTGTGCTGGTCTCTCTCTCTCTCTGCTGGTCTCTCTCTCTCTCTGTGCTGGTCTCTCTCTCTCTGTGCTGGTCTCTCTCTCTCTGTGCTGGTCTCTCTCTCTGTGCTGGTCTCTCTCTCTCTCTGTGCTGGTCTCTCTCTCTCTCTGTGCTGGTCTCCCTCTCTCTGTGCTAGTCTCTCTCTCTCTCTTTGCTGGTCTCTCTCTGCTGGTCTCTCTCTCTCTCTGTGCTGGTCTCTCTCTCTGTGCTGGTCTCTCTCTCACTCTGTGCTGGTCTCTCTCTCTCTCTGTGTGCTGGTCTCTCTTTCTGTGCTGGTCTCTCTCTCTCTCTGTGCTGGTCTCTCTCACTCTGTGCTGCTCTCTCTCTCTCTCTTTGCTTGTCTCTCTCTGCTGGTCTCTCTCTCTCTCTGTGCTGGTCTCTCTCTGTGTGCTGGTCTCTATCTCTCTGTGCTGGTCTCTCTCTCTCTCTGTGTGCTGGTCTCTCTCTCTCTCTCTGTGCTGGTCTCTCTCTCTGTGCTGGTCTCTCTCTGTGTGCAGGGCTCTCTCTCTCTCTGTGCTGGTCTCTCTCTCTCTCTGTGCTGGTCTCTCTCTCTCTCTGTGCTGGTCTCTCTCTCTCTGTGCTGGTCTTCCTCTCTCTGTGCTGGTCTCTCTCTCTCTGTGCTGGTCTCTCTCTCTCTCTGTGCTGGTCTTTCTCTCTCTGTGCTGGTCTCTCTCTCTCTGTGCTGGTCTCTCTCTCTCTGTGCTGGTCTCACTCTCTGTGCTGGTCTCTCTCTCTCTCTGTGCTGGTCTCTCTCTCTATCTCTGTGCTGGTCTCTCTCTCTCTCTGTGCTGGTCTCTCTCTCTCTCTCTGTGCTGGTCTCTCTTTCTGTGCTGGTCTCTCTCTCTCTCTGCGCGGGTCTCTCTCTCTCTGTGCTGGTCTCTCTCTCTCTCTGTGCTGGTCTCCCTCTCTCTGTGCTGGTCTCTCTCTCTCTTTGCTGGTCTCTCTCTGCTGGTCTCTCTCTCTCTGTGCTGGTCTCTCACTCTGTGCTGGCCTCGCTCTCTCTCTGTGCTGGTCTCTCTCTCTCTCTGTGCTGGTTTCTCTCTCAATGCTGGTCTCTCTCTGTGCTGTTCTCTCTCTCTGTGCTGGTCTCTCTCTCTCTCTGTGCTGGTCTCTCTCTCTGTGTGCTGGTCTCTCTCTCTCTGTGTGCTGGGCTCTCTCCCTCTCTGTGCTGGTCTCTCTCTCTCTGTGCTGGTCTCTCTCTCTCTGTGCTGGTCTCTCTCTGTCTCTGTGCTGGTCTCTCTCTCTCTCTGCGCTGGTCTTTCTCTCTCTGTGCTGGTCTCTCTCTCTCTGTGCTGGTCTCTCTCACTCTCTGTGCTGGTCTCTCTCTCTGTGCTGGTCTCTCACTCTCTCTGTGCTGGGCTCTCTGTCTCTCTGTGCTGGTCTCTCTCTCTCTGTGCTGGTCTCTCTCTCTGTGCTGGTCCCTCTCATTCTCTGTGCTGGTCTATCTCTCTCTGTTCTGGTCTCTCTCTCTCTGTGCTGGTCTCTCTCTCACTCTCTCTCTCTCTGTGCTGGTCTCTCTGTGCTGGTCTCTCTCTCTCTCTGTGCTGGTCTCTTTGTCTCTGTGCTGGTCTCTCTCTCTCTGTGCTGGGATTTCTCTCTCTCTGTGCTGGTCTCTCTCTCTCTCTCTCTGCTGGTCTCTCTCTCTCTGTGCTGGTCTCTCTCTCTCTCTGTGCTGGTCTCTCTCTCTGTGCTGGTCTCTCTCTGTGCTGGTCTCTCTCTCTGTGCTGGTCTCTCTCTCTCTCTCTGTGCTGGTCTCTCTCTCTGTGTGCTGGTCTCTCTCTCTCTGTGCTGGTCTCTCTCTCTCTCTGTGCTGGGCTCTCTCTCTCTCTCTGTGCTGGTCTCTCTCTCTCTGTGCTGGTCTCTCGCTCTCTGTGTGCTGGCCTCTCTGTCTCTCTGTGCTGGTCTCTCTCTCTCTGTGCTGGTCTCTCTCTCTGTGCTGGTCCCTCTCATTCTCTGTGCTGGTCTCTCTCTCTCTGTTCTGGTCTCTCTCTCTCTGTGCTGGTCTCTCTCTCTCTCTCTCTCTCTGTGCTGGACTCTCTGTGCTGGTCTCTCTCTCTCTCTGTGCTGGTCTCTCTCTCTCTGTGCTGGTCTCTCTCTCTCTGTGCTGGGATTTCTCTCTCTCTGTGCTGGTCTCTCTCTCTCTCTTTGCTGGTCTCTCTCTCTGTGTGCTGGTCTCTCTCTCTGTGCTGGTCTCTCTCTCTCTCTGTGCTGGTCTCTCTCTCTCTCTGTGCTGGTCTCTCTCTCTGTGCTGGTCTCTCTCTCTCTCTGTGCTGGTCTCTCTCTCTGTGTGCTGGTCTCTCTCTCTCTGTGTGTTGGGCTCTCTCTCTCTCTGTGCTGGTCTCTCTCTCTCTGTGCTGGTCTCTCTCTCTCTGTGCTGGTCTCCCTCTCTCTGTGCTGGTCTCTCTCTCTCTGTGCTTGTCTCTCTCTTTCCGTGCTGGTCTTTCTCTCTCTGTGCTGGTCTCTCTCTCTCTCTGCTGGTCTCTCTCTCTCTCTGTGCTGGTCTCTCTCTCTCTGTGCTGGTCTCTCTCCCTCTGTGCTGGTCTCTCTCTCTGTGCTGGTCTCTCTCTCTCTCTGTGCTGGTCTCTCTCTCTCTCTGTGCTGGTCTCCCTCTCTCTGTGCTAGTCTCTCTCTCTCTCTTTGCTGGTCTCTCTCTGCTGGTCTCTCTCTCTCTCTCTGTGCTGGTCTCTCTCTCTGTGCTGGTCTCTCTCTCTCTCTGTGCTGGTCTCTCTCTCTCTCTGTGTGCTGGTCTCTCTTTCTGTGCTGGTCTCTCTCTCTCTCTCCGCTGGTCTCTCTCTCTCTGTGCTGGTCTCTCTCTCTCTGTGTGCTGGTCTCCCTCTCTCTGTGCTGGTCTCTCTCTCTGTGCAGGTCTCTCTCTCTCTGTGCTGGTCTCTCTCTCTCTGTGCTGGTCTCTCTCTCTCTCTGTGCTGGTCTTCCTCTCTCTGTGCTGGTCTCTCTCTCTCTGTGCTGGTCTCTCTCTCTCTCTCTGTTCTGGTCATTCTCTCTCTGTGCTGGTCTCTCTCTCTCTGTGCTCGTCTCTCTCTCTCTCTGTGCTGGTCTCTCTCTCTGTGCTGGTCTCTCTCTCTGTGTGCTGGTCTCTCTCTCTCTCTTTGCTGGTCTCTCTCTCTCTGTGCTGGTCTCTCTCTCTCTCTGTGCTGGTCTCTCTCTCTGTGCTGGTCTCTCTCTCTCTCTCTGTGCTGGTCTCTCTCTCTCTCTGTGCTGGTCTCTCTCTCTGTGTGCTGGTCTCTCTCTCTCTCTCTGTTGGGCTCTCTCTCTCTCTGTGCTGGTCTCTCTCTCTCTGTGCTGGTCTCTCTCTCTCTGTGCTGGTCTCCCTCTCTCTGTGCTGGTCTCTCTCTCTGTGCTTGTCTCTCTCTCTCTGTGCTGGTCTTTCTCTCTCTGTGCTGGTCTCTCTCTCTCTCTGCTGGTCTCTCTCTCTCTCTGTGCTGCTCTCTCTCTCTCTCTGTGCTGGTCTCTCTCCCTCTGTGCTGGTCTCTCTCTCTGTGCTGGTCTCTCTCTCTCTGTGCTGGTCTCTCTCTCTCTCTGTGCTGGTCTCCCTCTCTCTGTGCTAGTCTCTCTCTCTCTCTTTGCTGGTCTCTCTCTGCTGGTCTCTCTCTCTCTCTCTGTGCTGGTCTCTCTCTCTGTGCTGGTCTCTCTCTCTCTTTGTGCTGGTCTCTCTCTCTCTCTCTGTGTGCTGGTCTCTCTTTCTGTGCTGGTCTCTCTCTCTCTCTCCGCTGGTCTCTCTCTCTCTGTGCTGGTCTCTCTCTCTCTGTGTGCTGGTCTCCCTCTCTCTGTGCTGGTCTCTCTCTCTGTGCAGGTCTCTCTCTCTCTCTGTGCTGGTCTCTCTCTCTCTGTGCTGGTCTCTCTCTCTCTCTGTGCTGGTCTTCCTCTCTCTGTGGTGGTCTCTCTCTCTCTGTGCTGGTCTCTCTCTCTCTCTGTGCTGGTCTCTCTCTCTCTGTGCTGGTCTCTCTCTCTCTCTGTGCTGGTCTCTCTCTCTGTGCTGGTCTCTCTCTCTCTGTGCTGGTCTCTCTCTCTCGCTTTGCTTGTCTCTCTCTCTCTGTGCTGGTCTCTCTCTCTCTCTGTGCTGGTCTCTCTCTCTGTGCTGGTCTCTCTCTCTCTCTGTTCTGGTCTCTCTCTCTCTCTGTGTGCTGGTCTCTCTTTCTGTGCTGGTCTCTCTCTCTCTCTGCGCGGGTCTCTCTCTCTCTGTGCTGGTCTCTCTCTCTCTCTGTGCTGGTCTCCCTCTCTCTGTGCTGGTCTCTCTCTCTGTGCAGGTCTCTCTCTCTCTCTGTGCTGGTCTCTCTCTCAATGCTGGTCTCTCTCTGTGCTGGTCTCTCTCTCTGTGCTGGTCTCTCTCTCTCTCTGTGCTGGTCTCTCTCTCAATGCTGGTCTCTCTCTGTGCTGGTCTCTCTCTCTGTGCTGGTCTCTCTCTCTCTCTGTGCTGGTCTCTCTCTCTGTGTGCTGGTCTCTCTCTCTCTGTGCTGGTCTCTCTCTCTCTCTGTGCTGGGCTCTCTCTCTCTCTCTGTGCTGGTCTATCTCTCTGTGCTGGTCTCTCTCTCTCTCTGTGCTGGTCTCTCTCTCTCTGTGCTGGTCTCTCTCTCTCTGTGTGCTGGGCTCTGTCTCTCTCTGTGCTGGTCTCTCTCTCTCTGTGCTGGTCTCTCTCTCTCTGTGCTGGTCTCTCTCTGTCTCTGTGCTGGTCTCTCTCTCTCTCTGCGCTGGTCTTTCTCTCTCTGTGCTGGTCTCTCTCTCTCTGTGCTGGTCTCTCTCACTCTCTGTGCTGGTCTCTCTCTCTGTGCTGGTCTCTCACTCTCTCTGTGCTGGCCTCTCTGTCTCTCTGTGCTGGTCTCTCTCTCTCCGTGCTGGCCTCTCTCTCTGTGCTGGTCCCTCTCATTCTCTGTGCTGGTCTCTCTCTCTCTGTTCTGGTCTCTCTCTCTCTGTGCTGGTCTCTCTCTCTCTCTCTCTCTCTCTGTGCTGGTCTCTCTGTGCTGTTCTCTCTCTCTCTCTGTGCTGGTCTCTCTCTCTCTGTGCTGGTCTCTCTCTCTCTGTGCTGGGATTTCTCTCTGTCTGTGCTGGTCTCTCTCTCTCTCTCTCTGCTGGTCTCTCTCTCTCTGTGCTGGTCTCTCTCTCTCTCTCTGTGCTGGTCTCTCTCTCTCTCTGTGCTGGTCTCTCTCTCTGTGTGCTGGTCTCTCTCTCTCTCTCTGTTGGGCTCTCTCTCTCTCTGTGCTGGTCTCTCTCTCTCTGTGCTGGTCTCTCTCTCTCTGTGCTGGTCTCCCTCTCTCTGTGCTGGTCTCTCTCTCTGTGCTTGTCTCTCTCTCTCTGTGCTGGTCTTTCTCTCTCTGTGCTGGTCTCTCTCTCTCTCTGCTGGTCTCTCTCTCTCTCTGTGCTGCTCTCTCTCTCTCTGTGCTGGTCTCTCTCCCTCTGTGCTGGTCTCTCTCTCTGTGCTGGTCTCTCTCTCTCTGTGCTGGTCTCTCTCTCTCTCTGTGCTGGTCTCCCTCTCTCTGTGCTAGTCTCTCTCTCTCTCTTTGCTGGTCTCTCTCTGCTGGTCTCTCTCTCTCTCTCTGTGCTGGTCTCTCTCTCTGTGCTGGTCTCTCTCTCTCTTTGTGCTGGTCTCTCTTTCTGTGCTGGTCTCTCTCTCTCTCTCCGCTGGTCTCTCTCTCTCTGTGCTGGTCTCTCTCTCTCTGTGTGCTGGTCTCCCTCTCTCTGTGCTGGTCTCTCTCTCTGTGCAGGTCTCTCTCTCTCTCTGTGCTGGTCTCTCTCTCTCTGTGCTGGTCTCTCTCTCTCTCTGTGCTGGTCTTCCTCTCTCTGTGGTGGTCTCTCTCTCTCTGTGCTGGTCTCTCTCTCTCTCTGTTCTGGTCATTCTCTCTCTGTGCTGGTCTCTCTCTCTCTGTGCTGGTCTCTCTCTCTCTCTGTGCTGGTCTCTCTCTCTGTGCTGGTCTCTCTCTCTGTGCTGGTCTCTCTCTCTCGCTTTGCTTGTCTCTCTCTCTCTGTGCTGGTCTCTCTCTCTCTCTGTGCTGGTCTCTCTCTCTGTGCTGGTCTCTCTCTCTCTCTGTTCTGGTCTCTCTCTCTCTCTGTGTGCTGGTCTCTCTTTCTGTGCTGGTCTCTCTCTCTCTCTGCGCGGGTCTCTCTCTCTCTGTGCTGGTCTCTCTCTCTCTCTGTGCTGGTCTCCCTCTCTCTGTGCTGGTCTCTCTCTCTGTGCAGGTCTCTCTCTCTCTCTGTGCTGGTCTCTCTCTCAATGCTGGTCTCTCTCTGTGCTGGTCTCTCTCTCTGTGCTGGTCTCTCTCTCTCTCTGTGCTGGTCTCTCTCTCAATGCTGGTCTCTCTCTGTGCTGGTCTCTCTCTCTGTGCTGGTCTCTCTCTCTCTCTGTGCTGGTCTCTCTCTCTGTGTGCTGGTCTCTCTCTCTCTGTGCTGGTCTCTCTCTCTCTCTGTGCTGGGCTCTCTCTCTCTCTCTGTGCTGGTCTATCTCTCTGTGCTGGTCTCTCTCTCTCTCTGTGCTGGTCTCTCTCTCTCTGTGCTGGTCTCTCTCTCTCTGTGTGCTGGGCTCTGTCTCTCTCTGTGCTGGTCTCTCTCTCTCTGTGCTGGTCTCTCTCTCTCTGTGCTGGTCTCTCTCTGTCTCTGTGCTGGTCTCTCTCTCTCTCTGCGCTGGTCTTTCTCTCTCTGTGCTGGTCTCTCTCTCTCTGTGCTGGTCTCTCTCACTCTCTGTGCTGGTCTCTCTCTCTGTGCTGGTCTCTCACTCTCTCTGTGCTGGCCTCTCTGTCTCTCTGTGCTGGTCTCTCTCTCTCCGTGCTGGCCTCTCTCTCTGTGCTGGTCCCTCTCATTCTCTGTGCTGGTCTCTCCCTCTCTGTTCTGGTCTCTCTCTCTCTGTGCTGGTCTCTCTCTCTCTCTCTCTCTCTCTGTGCTGGTCTCTCTGTGCTGTTCTCTCTCTCTCTCTGTGCTGGTCTCTCTCTCTCTGTGCTGGTCTCTCTCTCTCTGTGCTGGGATTTCTCTCTGTCTGTGCTGGTCTCTCTCTCTCTCTCTCTGCTGGTCTCTCTCTCTCTGTGCTGGTCTCTCTCTCTGTGCTGGTCTCTCTCTCTCTCTGTGCTGGTCTCTCTCTCTGTGTGCTGGTCTCTCTCTCTCTGTGCTGGGCTCTCTCTCTCTCTCTGTGCTGGTCTCTCTCTCTCTGTGCTGGTCTCTCTCTCTCTCTGTGCTGGTCTCTCTCTCTCTGTGCTGGTCTCTCTCTCTCTGTTCTGGTCTCTCTTTCTGTGCTGGTCTCTCTCTCTCTGTGCTGGTCTCTCTCTCTGTGTGCTGGTCTCTCTCTCTGTGCTGGTCCCTCTCATTCTCTGTGCTGGTCTCTCTCTCTCTGTTCTGGTCTCTCTCTCTCTGTGCTGGTCTCTCTCTCTCTCTCTCTCTCTGTGCTGGTCTCTCTGTGCTGGTCTCTCTCTCTCTCTGTGCTGGTCTCTCTCTCTCTGTGCTGGTCTCTCTCTCTCTGTGCTGGGATTTCTCTCTCTCTGTGCTGGTCTCTCTCTCTCTCTCTCTCTGCTGGTCTCTCACTCTCTGTGCTGGTCTCTCTCTCTCTCTTTGCTGGTCTCTCTCTCTGTGTGCTGGTCTCTCTCTCTGTGCTGGTCTCTCTCTCTCTCTGTGCTCGTCTCTCTCTCTCTCTGTGCTGGTCTCTCTCTCTGTGCTGGTCTCTCTCTCTCTCTGTGCTGGTCTCTCTCTCTGTGTGCTGGTCTCTCTCTCTCTGTGTGTTGGGCTCTCTCTCTCTCTCTGTGCTGGTCTCTCTCTCTCTGTGCTGGTCTCTCTCTCTCTGTTCTGGTCTCCCTCTCTCTGTGCTGGTCTCTCCCTCTCTGTGCTTGTCTCTCTCTCTCTGTGCTGGTCTTTCTCTCTCTGTGCTGGTCTCTCTCTCTCTCTGCTGGTCTCTCTCTCCCTCTGTGCTGGTCTCTCTCTCTCTGCTGGTCTCTCTCTCTCTCTGTGCTGGTCTCTCTCTCTCTCTGTGCTGGTCTCCCTCTCTCTGTGCTAGTCTCTCTCTCTCTCTTTGCTGGTCTCTCTCTGCTGGTCTCTCTCTCTCTCTCTGTGCTGGTCTCTCTCTCTGTGCTGGTCTCTCTCTCTCTCTGTGCTGGGCTCTCTCTCTCTCTGTGTGCTGGTCTCTCTTTCTGTGCTGGTCTCTCTCTCTCTCTCCGCTGGTCTCTCTCTCTCTGCTGGTCTCTCTCTCTCTCTGTGCTGGTCTCCCTCTCTCTGTGCTGGTCTCTCTCTGTGTGCAGGTCTCTCTCTCTCTCTGTGCTGGTCTCTCTCTCTCTGTGCCGGTCTCTCTCTCTCTCTGTGCTGGTCTTCCTCTCTCTGTGCTGGTCTCTCTCTCTCTGTGCTGGTCTCTCTCTCTCTCTGTTCTGGTCATTCTCTCTCTGTGCTGGTCTCTCTCTCTCTGTGCTGGTCTCTCTCTCTCTCTGTGCTGGTCTCTCTCTCTGTGCTGGTCTCTCTCTCTCTGTGCTGGTCTCTCTCTCTTTGCTGGTCTCTCTCTCTCTGTGCTGGTCTCTCTCTCTCTCTGTGCTGGTCTCTCTCTCTGTGCTGGTCTCTCTCTCTCTCTGTGCTGGTCTCTCTCTCTCTGTGTGTGCTGGTCTCTCTTTCTGTGCTGGTCTCTCTCTCTCTCTGTGCGGGTCTCTCTCTCTCTGTGCTGGTCTTTCTCTCTCTCTGTGCTGGTCTCCCTCTCTCTGTGCTGGTCTCTCTCTCTGTGCAGGTCTCTCTCTCTCTCTGTGCTGGTCTCTCTCTCTCTGTGCTGGTCTCTCTCTCTGTGCTGGTCTCCCTCTCTCTGTGCTGGTCTCTCTCTCTCTTTGCTGGTCTCTCTCTGCTGGTCTCTCTCTCTCTGTGCTGGTCTCTCACTCTGTGCTGGCCTTGCTCTCTCTCTGTGCTGGCCTCTCTCTCAATGCTGGTCTCTCTCTCTGTGCTGGTCTCTCTCTCTATCTCTGTGCTGGTCTCTCTCTCAATGCTGGTCTCTCTCTGTGCTGGTCTCTCTCTCTGTGCTGGTCTCTCTCTCTCTCTGTGCTGGTCTCTCTCTCTGTGTGCTGGTCTCTCTCTCTCTCTGTGTGCTGGGCTCACTCTCTCTCTGTGCTGGTCTCTCTCTCTCTGTGCTGGTCTCTCTCTCTCTGTGCTGGTCTCTCTCTGTCTCTGTGCTGGTCTCTCTCTCTCTCTGCGCTGGTCTTACTCTCTCTGTGCTGGTCTCTCTCTCTCTGTGCTGGTCTCTCTCACTCTCTGTGCTGGGCTCTCTCTCTCTCTGTGCTGGTCTCTCTCTCTCTGTCTGTCCTGGTCTCTCTCTCTGTGCAGGTCTCTCTCTCTCTCTGTGCTGGTCTTACTCTCTCTCTGTGCTGGTCTCTCTCTCTGTGCTGGTCTCTCTCTCTCTCTGTGCTGGTCTCTCTCTCTGTGCTGGTCTCTCACTCTCTCTGTGCTGGTCTCTCTCTCTCTCTCTGTGCTGGTCTCTCTCTCTCTCTGTGCTGGGCTCTCTCTCTCTCTCTGTGCTGGTCTCTCTCTTTCTGTGCTGGTCTCTCTCTCTGTGCAGGTCTCTCTCTCTCTCTGTGCTGGTCTCTCTCTCTCTCTGTGCTGGTCTCTCTCTCTGTGCTGGTCTCTCTCTCTCTCTGTGCTGGTCTCTCTCTCTGTGCTGGTCTCTCTCTCTGTGCTGGTCTCTCACTCTCCCTGTGCTGGTATCTCTCTCTCTGTGCTGGTCTCTCTCTCTGTGCTGGGCTCTCTCTCTCTGTGCTGGTCTCTCTCCCTCTCTGTGCTGGTCTCTCTCTCTCTGTGCTGGTCTCTCTCTCTCTGTGCTGGTCTCTCTTTCTGTGCTGGTCTCTCTCTCTGTGTGCTGGTCTCTCTCTCTCTCTGTGCTGGTCTCTCACTCTCTCTGTGCTGGCCTCTCTCTCTCTCTGTGCTGGTCTCTCTCTCTCTGTGATGCTCTCTCTCTCTCTGTACTGGTCTCTCTCTGTGCTGGTCTCTCTCTCTCTGTGCTGGTCTCTCTCTCTCTCTGTGCTGGTCTCTCTCACTCTCTCTGTGTGCTGGTCTCTCTCTCTCTGTGCTGGTCTCTCTCTCTGTGCTGGCCTCTCTCTCTGTGCAGGTCTCTCTCTCTCTCTGTGCTGGTCTCTCTCTCTCTCTGTGCTGGTCTCTCTCTCTGTGCTGGTCTCTCTCTCTCTGTGCAGGTCTCTCTCTCTCTCTGTGCTGGTCTCTCCCTCTCTCTCTGTGCTGGTCTCTCTCTCTCTGTGCTGGTCTCTCTCTCTCTCTGTGCTGGTCTCTCTCTCTCTCTCTCTCTGTGCGCTGGTCTCTCTCTCTCTCTGTGCTGGTCTCTCTCTCTCTCTCTGTGCTGGTCTCTCTCTCTGTGCAGGTCTCTCTCTCTCTGTGTGCTGGTCTCTCTCTCTCTTTGCTGGTCTCTCTCTCTCTCTGTGCTGGTCTCTCTCGCTCTCTCTGCTGGTCTCTCTCTCTCTCCCTCTGTGCTGGTCTCTCTCTCTCTCTGTGCTGGTCTCTCTCTCTCTCTCTGTGCTGGTCTCTCTCTCTGTGCTGGTCTCTCTCTCTCTGAGCTGGTCTCTCTCTCTCTCTCTGTGCTGGTCTCTCTCTCTCTCTGTGCTGGTCTCTCTCTCTCTCTGTGTGCTGGTCTCTCTCGCTCTGTGCTGGTCTCTCTCTCTGTCCTGGTCTCTCTCTCTGTGCAGCTCTCTCTCTCTCTCTGTGCTGGTCTCTCTCTCTCTCTGTGCTGGTCTCTCTCTCTGTGCTGGTCTCTCTCTCTCTGAGCAGGTCTCTCTCTCTCTCTGTGCTGGTCTCTCCCTCTCTCTCTGTGCTGGTCTCTCTCTCTCTGTGCTGGTCTCTCTCTCTCTTTGCTGGTCTCTCTCTCTCTCTGTGCTGGTCTCTCTCTCTCTCTCTCTCTGTGTGCTGGTCTCTATCTCTCTCTGTGCTGGTCTCTCTCTCTCTCTCTGTGCTGGTCTCTCTCTCTGTGCAGGTCTCTCTCTCTCTCTGTGCTGGTCTCTCTCTCTCTTTGCTGGTCTCTCTCTCTCTCTGTGCTGGTCTCTCTCGCTCTCTCTGCTGGTCTCTCTCTCTCTCTCCCTCTGTGCTGGTCTCTCTCTCTCTCTGTGCTGGTCTCTCTCTCTCTCTCTGTGCTGGTCTCTCTCTCTGTGCAGGTCTCACTCTCTCTCTGTGCTGGTCTCTCCCTTTCTCTCTGTGCTGGTCTCTCTCTCTCTGTGCTGGTCTCTCTCTCTCTTTGCTGGTCTCTCTCTCTCTCTGTGCTGGTCTCTCTCTCTCTCTCTCTGTGTGCTGGTCTCTCTCTCTCTCTGTGCTGGTCTCTCTCTCTCTCTCTGTGCTGGTCTCTCTCTCTGTGCAGGTCTCTCTCTCTCTCTGTGCTGGTCTCTCTCTCTCTTTGCTGGTCTCTCTCTCTCTCTCTGTGCTGGTCTCTCTCGCTCTCTCTGCTGGTCTCTCTCTCTCTCCCTCTGTGCTGGTCTCTCTCTCTCTCTGTGCTGGTCTCTCTCTCTCTCTCTGTGCTGGTCTCTCTCTCTGTGCTGGTCTCTCTCTCTCTCTGTGCTGGTCTCTCTCTCTGTGCAGGTCTCTCTCTCTCTCTGTGCTGGTCTCTCTCTCTCTTTGCTGGTCTCTCTCTCTCTCTGTGCTGGTCTCTCTCGCTCTCTCTGTTGGTCTCTCTCTCTCTCCCTCTGTGCTGGTCTCTCTCTCTCTCTGTGCTGGTCTCTCTCGCTCTCTCTGCTGGTCTCTCTCTCTCTCCCTCTGTGCTGGTCTCTCTCTCTCTCTGTGCTGGTCTCTCTCTCTCTCTCTGTGCTGGTCTCTCTCTCTGTGCTGGTCTCTCTCTCTCTCTGAGCTGGTCTCTCTCTCTCTCTCTCTGTCGGTCTCTCTCTCTGTGCTGGTCTCTCTCTCTGTACTGATCTCTCGCTCTCTGTGCTGGTCTCTCTCTCGCTTTGCTGGTCTCTCTCTCTCTGTGCTGGTCTCTCTCTCTCTCTCTCTGTGCTGGTCTCTCTCTCTCTCTGTGCTGGTCTCTCGCTCTCTGTGCTGGACTCTCTCTCACTTTGCTGGCCTCTCTCTCTCTCTGTGCTGGTCTCTCTCTCTCTGTGCTGGTCTCTCTCTCTGTGCTGGTCCCTCTCTCTCTCTGTGCTGGTCCCTCTCTCTCTCTGTGCTGGTCTCTCTCTCTCTGATCTGGTCTCTTTCTCTCTGTGCTGGTCTCTCTCTCTCTCTCTCTCTGTGCTGGTCTCTCTCTCCCTGTGCTGGTCTCTCTCTCTCTCTCTGTGCTGGTCTCTCTCTCTCTGTGCTGGTCTCTCTCTCTCTGTGCTGGGATCTCTCTCTCTCTGTGCTGGTCTCTCTCTCTCTCTCTCTGCTGGTCTATCTCTCTCTGTGCTGGTCTCTCTCTCTCTCTTTGCTGGTCTCTCTCGCTCTCTTTGCTGGTCTCTCTCTCTGTGTGCTGGTCTCTCTCTCTGTTCTGGTCTCTCTCTCTGTCTGTGCTGGTCTCTCTCTCTCTCTGTGCTGGGCTCTCTCTCTCTCTGCTGGTCTCTCTCTCTCTCTCTCTGCTGGTCTCTCTCTGTGCTGGTCTCTCTCTCTCTCTCTCTGTGCTGGTCTCTCTCTCTCTCTGTGCTGGTCTCTCTCTCTGTGCTGGTCTCCCTCTCTCTGTGCTGGTCTCTCTCTCTCTCTTTGCTGGTCTCTCTCTGCTGGTCTCTCACTCTGTGCTGGTCTCTCTCTCTGTGCTGGTCTCTCTCTCTCTGTGCTGGTCTTTCTCTCTCTCTGTGTGCTGGACTCTCTCTCTCTGTGCTGGTCTATCTCTCTCTGTGCTGGTCTCTCTCTCTCTGTGCTGGTCTCTCTCTGTGCTGGTCTCTCTCTCTCTGTGCTGGTCTCTCTCTCTCTCTCTGTGCTGGTCTCTCTCACTCTGTGCTGGTCCCTCTCTCTCTCTTTGCTGGTCTCTCTCTGCTGGTCTCTCTCTCTCTCTGTGCTGGTCTCTCTCTCTGTGCTGGTCTCTCTCTCTCTCTGTGCTGGTCTCTCTCTCTCTCTGTGTGCTGGTCTCTCTCTCTCTGTACTGGTCTCTCTCTCTGTGCTGGTCTCTCTCTCTGTGCAGGTCTCTCTCTCTCTGTGCTGGTCTCTCTCTCTCTCTGTGCTGGTCTCTCTCTCTGTGCTGGTCTCTCTCTCTCTGTGCAGGTCTCTCTCTCTCTCTGTGCTGGTCTCTCCCTCTCTCTCTGTGCTGGTCTCTCTCTCTGTGCTGGTCTCTCTCTCTCTTTGCTGGTCTCTCTCTCTCTCTCTGTGCTGGTCTCTCTCTCACTCTCTCTCTATGTGCTGGTCTCTCTCTCTCTCTCTGTGCTGGTCTCTCTCTCTGTGCAGGTCTCTCTCTCTCTCTGTGCTGGTCTCTCCCTCTCTCTCTGTGCTGGTCTCTCTCTCTCTGTGCTGGTCTCTCTCTCTCTCGGTGCTGGTCTCTCTCTCTCTCTGCTGGTCTCTCTCTCTCTCCCTCTGTGCTGGTCTCTCTCTCTCTCTCTGTGCTGGTCTCTCTCTCTCTCTCTGCTGGTCTCTCTCTGTGCTGGTCTCTCTCTCTCTCTGAGCTGGTCTCTCTCTCTCTCTCTGTCGATCTCTCTCTCTGTGCTGGTCTCTCTCTCTGTGCTTGTCTCTCGCTCTCTGTGCTGGTCTCTCTCTCGCTTTGCTGGTCTCTCTCTCTCTGTGCTGGTCTCTCTCTCTCTCTCTGTGCTGGTCTCTCTCTCTCTGTGCTGGACTCTCTCTCACTTTGCTGGTCTCTCTCTCTCTCTGTGCTGGTCTCTCTCTCTCTGTGCTGGTCTCTCTCTCTCTTTGCTGGTCTCAGTCACTCTCTGTGCTGGTCTCTCTCTCTCTCTGTGCTGGTCTCTCTCTCTCTCTCTCTGTGCTGGTCTCGCTCTCTCTCTGTACTGGTCTCACTCTCTCTGTGCTGGTCTCTCTCTATGTGTGCTGGTCTCTCTCTCTCTCTCTGTGCTGGTCTCTCTCTCTGTGCTGGTCTCTCTCTCTCTCTGTGCTGGTCTCTCTCTCGCTATGCTGGTCTCTCTCTCTCTCTGTACTGGTCTCTCTCTCTCTCTGCTGGTCTCTCTCTCTGTGTGCTGGTCTCTCTCTCTCTCTCTGTGCTGGTCTCTCTCTCTCTGTGCTGGTCTCTCTCTCTCTGTTCTGGTCTCTCTTTCTGTGCTGGTCTCTCTCTCTGTGTGCTGGTCTCTCTCTCTCTGTGTGCTGGTCTCTCGCTCTCTCTGTGCTGGTCTCTCTCTCTCTGTGCTGGTCTCTCTCTCTGTGCTGGTCCCTCTCTCTCTCTGTGCTGGTCTCTCTCTCTCTGTTCTGGTCTCTCTCTCTCTCTGCTGGTCTCTCTCTCTCTGTCTCCCTCTCTGTGCAGGTCTCTCTCTCCCTGTGCTGGTCTCTCTCTCTCTCTGTGCTGGTCTCTCTCTCTCTGTGCTGGTCTCTCTCTCTCTCTGCGCTGGGATCTCTCTCTCTCTGTGCTGGTCTCTCTCTCTCTCTCTCTGCTGGTCTCTCTCTCTCTGTGCTGGTCTCTCTCTCTCTCTTTGCTGGTCTCTCTCTCGGTGTGCTGGTCTCTCTCTCTGTGCTGGTCTCTCTCTCTCTCTGTGCTGGTCTCTCTCTCTCTGTGCTGGTCTCTCTCTCTCTGTGCTGGTCACTCTCTCTCTCTCTCTCTCTGCTGGTCTCTCTCTCTCTGTGCTGTTCTCTCGCTCTCTCTGTGTCCGTGCTGGTCTCTCTCTCTCCCAGTGCTGGGCTCTCTCTCTCTCTGCTGGTCTCTCTCTCTCTCTCTGCTGATCTCTCTCTCTCTGTGCTGGTCTCTCTCTCTGTGCTGGTCTCTCTCTCGCTCTCTGTGCTGGTCTCTCTCTCTCTCTGTGCTGGTCTCCCTCTCTCTGTGCTGGTCTCTCTATCTCTTTGCTGGTCTCTCTCTGCTGGTCTCTCACTCTGTGCTGGTCTCTCTCTCTGTGCTGGTCTCTCTCTCTCTGTGCTGGTCTCTCTCTCTCTCTTTGCTGGTCTCTCTCGCTCTCTTTGCTGGTCTCTCTCTCTGTGTGCTGGTCTCTCTCTCTGTTCTGGTCTCTCTCTCTGTCTGTGCTGGTCTCTCTCTCTCTCTGTGCTGGGCTCTCTCTCTCTCTGCTGGTCTCTCTCTCTCTCTCTCTGCTGGTCTCTCTCTCTCTGTGCTGGTCTCTCTCTCTCTCTCTCTGTGCTGGTCTCTCTCTCTCTCTGTGCTGGTCTCTCTCTCTGTGCTGGTCTCCCTCTCTCTGTGCTGGTCTCTCTCTCTCTCTTTGCTGGTCTCTCTCTGCTGGTCTCTCACTCTGTGCTGGTCTCTCTCTCTGTGCTGGTCTCTCTCTCTCTGTGCTGGTCTTTCTCTCTCTCTGTGTGCTGGACTCTCTCTCTCTGTGCTGGTCTATCTCTCTCTGTGCTGGTCTCTCTCTCTCTGTGCTGGTCTCTCTCTGTGCTGGTCTCTCTCTCTCTGTGCTGGTCTCTCTCTCTCTCTCTGTGCTGGTCTCTCTCACTCTGTGCTGGTCCCTCTCTCTCTCTTTGCTGGTCTCTCTCTGCTGGTCTCTCTCTCTCTCTGTGCTGGTCTCTCTCTCTGTGCTGGTCTCTCTCTCTCTCTGTGCTGGTCTCTCTCTCTCTCTGTGTGCTGGTCTCTCTCTCTCTCTGTACTGGTCTCTCTCTCTGTGCTGGTCTCTATCTCTGTGCAGGTCTCTCTCTCTCTGTGCTGGTCTCTCTCTCTCTCTGTGCTGGTCTCTCTCTCTGTGCTGGTCTCTCTCTCTCTGTGCAGGTCTCTCTCTCTCTCTGTGCTGGTCTCTCCCTCTCTCTCTGTGCTGGTCTCTCTCTCTGTGCTGGTCTCTCTCTCTCTTTGCTGGTCTCTCTCTCTCTCTCTGTGCTGGTCTCTCTCTCACTCTCTCTCTATGTGCTGGTCTCTCTCTCTCTCTCTGTGCTGGTCTCTCTCTCTGTGCAGGTCTCTCTCTCTCTCTGTGCTGGTCTCTCCCTCTCTCTCTGTGCTGGTCTCTCTCTCTCTGTGCTGGTCTCTCTCTCTCTCGGTGCTGGTCTCTCTCTCTCTCTGCTGGTCTCTCTCTCTCTCCCTCTGTGCTGGTCTCTCTCTCTCTCTCTGTGCTGGTCTCTCTCTCTCTCTCTGCTGGTCTCTCTCTGTGCTGGTCTCTCTCTCTCTCTGAGCTGGTCTCTCTCTCTCTCTCTGTCGATCTCTCTCTCTGTGCTGGTCTCTCTCTCTGTGCTTGTCTCTCGCTCTCTGTGCTGGTCTCTCTCTCGCTTTGCTGGTCTCTCTCTCTCTGTGCTGGTCTCTCTCTCTCTCTCTGTGCTGGTCTCTCTCTCTCTGTGCTGGACTCTCTCTCACTTTGCTGGTCTCTCTCTCTCTCTGTGCTGGTCTCTCTCTCTCTGTGCTGGTCTCTCTCTCTCTTTGCTGGTCTCAGTCACTCTCTGTGCTGGTCTCTCTCTCTCTCTGTGCTGGTCTCTCTCTCTCTCTCTCTGTGCTGGTCTCGCTCTCTCTCTGTACTGGTCTCACTCTCTCTGTGCTGGTCTCTCTCTATGTGTGCTGGTCTCTCTCTCTCTCTCTGTGCTGGTCTCTCTCTCTGTGCTGGTCTCTCTCTCTCTCTGTGCTGGTCTCTCTCTCGCTATGCTGGTCTCTCTCTCTCTCTGTACTGGTCTCTCTCTCTCTCTGCTGGTCTCTCTCTCTGTGTGCTGGTCTCTCTCTCTCTCTCTGTGCTGGTCTCTCTCTCTCTGTGCTGGTCTCTCTCTCTCTGTTCTGGTCTCTCTTTCTGTGCTGGTCTCTCTCTCTGTGTGCTGGTCTCTCTCTCTCTGTGTGCTGGTCTCTCGCTCTCTCTGTGCTGGTCTCTCTCTCTCTGTGCTGGTCTCTCTCTCTGTGCTGGTCCCTCTCTCTCTCTGTGCTGGTCTCTCTCTCTCTGTTCTGGTCTCTCTCTCTCTCTGCTGGTCTCTCTCTCTCTGTCTCCCTCTCTGTGCAGGTCTCTCTCTCCCTGTGCTGGTCTCTCTCTCTCTCTGTGCTGGTCTCTCTCTCTCTGTGCTGGTCTCTCTCTCTCTCTGCGCTGGGATCTCTCTCTCTCTGTGCTGGTCTCTCTCTCTCTCTCTCTGCTGGTCTCTCTCTCTCTGTGCTGGTCTCTCTCTCTCTCTTTGCTGGTCTCTCTCTCGGTGTGCTGGTCTCTCTCTCTGTGCTGGTCTCTCTCTCTCTCTGTGCTGGTCTCTCTCTCTCTGTGCTGGTCTCTCTCTCTCTGTGCTGGTCTCTCTCTCTCTCTCTCTCTCTGCTGGTCTCTCTCTCTCTGTGCTGTTCTCTCGCTCTCTCTGTGTCCGTGCTGGTCTCTCTCTCTCCCAGTGCTGGGCTCTCTCTCTCTCTGCTGGTCTCTCTCTCTCTCTCTGCTGGTCTCTCTCTCTCTGTGCTGGTCTCTCTCTCTGTGCTGGTCTCTCTCTCGCTCTCTGTGCTGGTCTCTCTCTCTCTCTGTGCTGGTCTCCCTCTCTCTGTGCTGGTCTCTCTATCTCTTTGCTGGTCTCTCTCTGCTGGTCTCTCACTCTGTGCTGGTCTCTCTCTCTGTGCTGGTCTCTCTCTCTCTGTGCTGGTCTCTCTCTCTCTGTGCTGGTCTCTCTCTCTCTGTGATGCTCTCTCTCTCTCTGTACTGGTCTCTCTCTGTGCTGGTCTCTCTCTCTCTGTGCTGGTCCCTCTCTCTCTCTCTGTGCTGGTCTCTCTCTCTCTCTGTGCTGGTCTCTCTCACTCTCTCTGTGTGCTGGTCTCTCTCTCTGTGCTGGTCTCTCTCTCTCTGTGCAGGTCTCTCTCTCTCTCTCTGCTGGTCTCTCCCTCTCTCTCTGTGCTGGTCTCTCTCTCTCTGTGCTGGTCTCTCTCTCTCTTTGCTGGTCTCTCTCTCTCTCTGTGCTGGTCTCTCTCTCTCTCTCTCTCTGTGTGCTGGTCTCTCTCTCTCTCTCTGTGCTGGTCTCTCTCTCTCTCTGTGCTGGTCTCTCTCTCTGTGCTGGTCTCTCTCTCTCTTTGCTGGTCTCTCTCTCTCTCTGTGCTGGTCTCTCTCTCTCTCTCTCTCTGTGTGCTGGTGTCTCTCTCTCTCTCTGTGCTGGTCTCTCTCTCTCTTTGCTGGTCTCTCTCTCTCTCTGTGCTGGTCTCTCTCGCTCTCTCTGCTGGTCTCTCTCTCTCTCCCTCTGTGCTGGCCTCTCTCTCGCTCTGTGCTGGTCTCTCTCTCTTTCTCTGTGCTGGTCTCTCTCTCTGTGCTGGTCTCTCTCTCTCTCTGAGCTGGTCTCTCTCTCTCTCTCTGTGCTGGTCTCTCTCTCTCTCTGTGCTGGTCTCTCTCTTTCTGTGTGCTGGTCTCTCTCTCTCTGTGCTGGTCTCTCTCTCTGTCCTGGTCTCTCTCTCTCTGTGCAGGTCTCTCTCTCTCTCTGTGCTGGTCTCTCTCTCTCTCTGTGCTGGTCTCTCTCTCTGTGCTGGTCTCTCTCTCTCTGTGCAGGTCTCTCTCTCTCTCTGTGCTGGTCTCTCCCTCTCTCTCTGTGCTGGTCTCTCTCTCTCTGTGCTGGTCTCTCTCTCTCTCTGTGCTGGTCTCTCTCTTTCTGTGTGCTGGTCTCTCTCTCTCTGTGCTGGTCTCTCTCTCTGTCCTGGTCTCTCTCTCTCTGTGCAGGTCTCTCTCTCTCTCTGTGCTGGTCTCTCTCTCTCTCTGTGCTGGTCTCTCTCTCTGTGCTGGTCTCTCTCTCTCTGTGCAGGTCTCTCTCTCTCTCTGTGCTGGTCTCTCCCTCTCTCTCTGTGCTGGTCTCTCTCTCTCTGTGCTGGTCTCTCTCTCTCTTGGTGGTCTCTCTCTCTCTCTGTGCTGGTCTCTCTCTCTCTCTCTCTCTGTGTGCTGGTCTCTCTCGCTCTCTCTGCTGGTCTCTGTCTCTCTCTCCCTCTGTGCTGGTCTCTCTCTCTCTCTGTGCTGGTCTCTCTCTCTCTCTCTGTGCTGGTCTCTCTCTCTGTGCTGGTCTCTCTCTCTCTCTGAGCTGGTCTCTCTCTCTCTCTCTGTTTCGGTCTCTCTCTCTGTGCTGGTCTCTCTCTCTGTACTGATCTCTCGCTCTCTGTGCTGGTCTCTCTCTCGCTTTGCTGGTCTCTCTCTCTCTCTGCTGGTCTCTCTCTCTCTCTCTGTGCTGGTGTCTCTCTCTCTGTGCTGGTCTCTCGCTCTCTGTGCTGGACTCTCTCTCACTTTGCTGGTCTCTCCCTCTCTCTGTGCTGGTCTCTCTCTCTGTGCTGGTCTCTCTCTCTCTTTGCTGGTCTCTCTATCTCTCTGTGCTGGTCTCTCTCTCTCTCTGTGCTGGTCTCTCTCTCTCTCTCTGTGCTGGTCTCGCTCCCTCTCTGTACTGGTCTCACTCTCTCTGTGCTGGTCTCTCTCTCTCTCTCTGTGCTGGTCTCTCTCTGTGCTGGTCTCTCTCTCTCTCTGTGCTGGTCTCTCTCTATGCTGGTCTCTCTGTCTCTCTGTACTGGTCTCTCTCTCTGCTGGTCTCTCTCTCTGTGTGCTGGTCTCTCTCTCTCTCTCTGTGCTGGTCTCTCTCTCTGTGCTGTTCTCTCTCTCTCTCTGTGCTGGTCTCTCTCTCTCTCTGTGCTGGTCTCTCTCTCTGTGCTGGTCTCTCTCTCTCTGTGCAGGTCTCTCTCTCTCTCTGTGCTGGTCTCTCCCTCTCTCTCTGTGCTGGTCTCTCTCTCTCTGTGCTGGTCTCTCTCTCTCTTTGCTGGTCTCTCTCTCTCTCTGTGCTGGTCTCTCTCTCTCTCTCTCTCTCTCTGTGCTGGTCTCTCTCGCTCTCTCTGCTGGTCTCTCTCTCTCTCCCTCTGTGCTGGTCTCTCTCTCTCTCTGTGCTGGTCTCTCTCCCTCTCTCTGTGCTGGTCTCTCTCTCTGTGCTGGTCTCTCTCTCTCTCTGAGCTGGTCTCTCTCTCTCTCTCTGTTTCGGTCTCTCTCTCTGTGCTGGTCTCTCTCTCTGTACTGATCTCTCGCTCTCTGTGCTGGTCTCTCTCTCGCTTTGCTGGTCTCTCTCTCTCTCTGCTGGTCTCTCTCTCTCTCTCTCTGTGCTGGTGTCTCTCTCTCTGTCCTGGTCTCTCGCTCTCTGTGCTGGACTCTCTCTCACTTTGCTGGTCTCTCTCTCTCTCTGTGCTGGTCTCTCTCTCTCTGTGCTGGTCTCTCTCTCTCTTTGCTGGTCTCTCTATCTCTCTGTGCTGGTCTCTCTCTCTCTCTGTGCTGGTCTCTCTCTCTGTCTCTGTGCTGGTCTCGCTCCCTCTCTGTACTGGTCTCACTCTCTCTGTGCTGGTCTCTCTCTCTCTCTCTGTGCTGGTCTCTCGCTCTGTGCTGGTCTCTCTCTCTCTCTGTGCTGGTCTCTCTCTCTCTATGCTGGTCTCTCTGTCTCTCTGTACTGGTCTCTCTCTCTGTACTGGTCTCTCTCTCTCTGTGATGGTCTCTCTCTCTCTGTGCTGGTCTCTCTCTCTGTGCTGGTCTCTCTCTCTCTGTGCTGGTCTCTCTCTCTCTGTGCTAGTCTCTCTCTGTCTCTGTGCTGGTCTCTCTCTCTGTGCTGGTCTCTCTCTCTCTCTCTGTGCTGGTCTCTCTCTCTCTGTGCTGGTCTCTCTCTCTCTCTGTGCTGGTCTCTCTCTATGCTGGTCTCTCTCTCTCTCTGTGCTTGTCTCTCTCTCTCTCTCTCTCTGTGCTGGTCTCTCTCTCTCTCTCTGTGCTGGTCTCTCTCCCTCTCTGTGCTGGTCTCTCTCTCTCTCTCTCTCTCTGTGCTGGTCTCTCTCCCTCTCTGTGCTGGTCTCTCTCTCTCTCTCACTCTGTGCTGGTCTCTCTCTCTCTCTGTGCTGGTCTCTCTCTCTCTCTCTCTCTCTGTGCTGGTCTCTCTCTCTCTCTCTGTGCTGGTCTCTCTCTCTCTCTGCGTGGTCTTTCTCTCTCTCTCTCTTTGCTGGTCTCTCTCTCTGTGCTGGTCTCTCTCTCTCTCTCTGTGTGCTGGTCTCTCTCTCTCTCTCTGTGCTGTTTTCTCTCTCTCTCTCTCTGTGCTGGTCTCTCTCTCTCTCTCTCTCTCTCTGTGCTGGTCTCTCTCTCTCTCTCTGTGCTGGTCTCTCTCTCTCGCTCTGTGCTGGCCTCTCTCTGTCTCTCTCTCTCTGTGCTGGTCTCTCTCTCTCTCTGTGCTGGTCTCTCTCTCTCTCTCTGTGCTGGTCTCTCTCTCTCTCTTTGTGCTTGTCGCTCTCTCTCTCTCTCTCTCTCTCCTGGCCTCTCTCTCGCTCTGTGCTGGTCTCTCTCTCTCTCTGTGCTGGTCTCTCTCTCTCTCTCTCTCTGCTGGTCTCTCTCTCTCTGTGCTGGCCTCTCTCTCTCTCTGTGCTCGTCTCTCTCTCTCTCTCTGTGCTCGTCTCTCTCTCTCTCTCTCTCTGTGCTTGTCTCTCTCTGTGCTGGTCTCTCTCTCTCTCTCTGTGCTGGTCTCTCTCTCTCTCTCTGTGCTGGTCTCTCTCTCTCTGTGCTGGTCTCTCTCTCTGTGCTGCTCTCTCTCTCTCTCTCTCTCTCTGTGCTGGTCTCTCTCTGGTCTCTCTCTGTGCTGGTCTCTCTCTCTCTCTGTGCTGGTCTCTCTCTCTCTCTTTGTGCTGGTCTCTCCTTCGCTCTCTGTGCTGCTCTCTCTCTCGCTCTGTGCTGCTCTCTCTCTCTCTCTCTCTGTGCTGCTCTCTCTCTCTCTCTCTCTGTGCTGGCCTCTCTCTCTCTGTGCTGGTCTCTCTCTCTCTCTGTGCTGGTTGTCATGATATTCAGGTAAACATCATAGCGCATACATACTGATGGACAGATCAACGGACCAATCAACACACACAACACCACAGCCAATCACAGGCAAGAGCATCCACAGTACAAAACAGGGAACACGACACTTCTGGCTCATTCCAGCAGGAGACAGCTCAGGGCACAGAACTCACAGCAAGCCCCTCAGACATCCACCATGTGCTGAGTGCCACTACAAGATAGTATTAGGAATAGGTCCACAGATTCAAGGGTTATGATCGAACCTCAGTAACCAGTTTACCACTGTAAATAAATGTTAGTAATTAAACTGAGTTGTTCCATTCACAACCATGTTGGTTCGTCTGTGTAGCAGAGCACCCAACACATCATAGTACCAGGAGTAACTGTGGGACCTACCTATGGATCCTCCGGAATCTGCCATCCTGCGCCATGGACACCGTCAGCACACCGCAGCCGTTACAAATCGCTGGAAACCTCGGCGTCAATTGGAAGCTGTTCAAACAGCACTTCCAGCTCTTCCTGGAAGCCAACGAAAAGGAGAGCGCTTTGGACACCAGAAAAATCGCCCTCCTCCTCTCCACGGCAGGTCAACACGCCATCCAAGTCTACAACTCCCTGGTGTTCGCGGAAGGTGAGGACAAGGCCAAGTACAAGACGGTCCTTCTCAAACTCGACCAACACTTCAACGTCGAGGTCAACGAGAGCTTTGTGAGGTATCTCTTCCAGCAGCGCCTGCAGGGTAAGGATGAGCCCTTTCAATCCTTCCTTACGCATCTCCGTATCCTCGCGCAGTCCTGCGGTTACGACACCACCTCCGATTCCATGATTCGGGACCAGATCGTTTTTGGGGTCACCTCGGGCACCCTACGCCAGCAGCTCCTAAAAATTAAAGGCCTCGCCCTAGCCTCCGCAATCGAAGCCTGTGTCCTGCATGAAAACGCGACTAGTCGCTACTCCCAATTTCAGGCAGCCGGATCGGCGCGGCAGGGGTCCTACGCGGCCGGATCGGCGAGGCAGGCGTCCTACGAGGCCGAACGGGTCCAGGCGATCAAGTTCCTCCCGTCCCGCAGCCCGGACGAGGGTGGCCATTTCGCGTGCTTTTCGAGGCCTCCCGCGTTTGTGAGTGCGAAAAACGACGTCGACACAGATGGATGTGATGCGCAGGCGCGCTCGACGCAAGATCGAACTGCGCATGCGCGGTGGCCCAACGAACGCCATGACGTCACGACATATGGCAACTGCGGAGCCGCACATTTAAAGCGGCAATGTCCCACAAGAAACCGACAATGCCTCCGCTGTGGCAAGGTGGGCCACTACGCTGCTTACTGTCGAGCAGCTCAACCTGCCAATGTTCCCCAATTCCAACAACCTCGCAGGGACGTGCGGACCATTCAGCCTCCTTACTACGAGTCGTGCCCAGACGATATCCAGACCAGTGACACAGACGACCAGGACGCCTTCCGTGTTGCTGTCATTGATGGGAACCGGATGTCTCCAGGCAGGACCCACCAGCCGATGCCAGTGAACACTGTCAATCCAGGTGATGAATGGTGTGCCACCCTAACGGTCAACCGATCACCAATCACATTCCGTCTGGACACTGGCGCCTCCGCCAACCTCATCGCATGGTCAGCCTTCTACGCCATGAAGGTCAGACCACCAATTCGGCCATCCCGGTGCAAGATGGTCGACTACAACGGGAACGTTATCCCGGCTATTGGATCCTGCCAGCTCCAGGTGACACACAGCGCACACACGGCCACACTCTCAATCGAGATAGTCGGGTCATCAAAGGACTCCCTGCTAGGCGCACAGGCATGCAAGGTTCTCCACCTCGTGCAACGAGTCCACGCTCTGTCTCCAGAAGGCACATCTGACTTCCCGGATGCAGAATTCAGGGCACAGCTCCAATCGCTCCTCGCCCACACCATTCGAGGGCATGGGAGCACTGCCCTACACCTACAGAATTCAGCTCAAACCGGACGCCACCCCGGTCATTCACGCACCTCGCAGGGTCCCAGCGCCACTCAAAGACCGCCTCAAGCAGCAGCTGCAGGATCTCCAGGACCAAGGGGTGCTATCCCGGGTCACGGAGCCCACGCCATGTGTCAGCTCCATGGTGTGTGTCAAGAAGCCCTCCGGCGAGCTCCGGATCTGCATTGATCCAAAAGACCTCAACAACAACATAATGAGGGAACGCTACCCCATACCCAAATGGGAAGAGATCACGAGCGAAATGGCCCGGGCTAAAATCTTCACAAAACTGGATGCCTCGAAGGGTTTTTGGCAGATCCAACTGGATCAGTGCAGCCGAAAGCTGTGCACCTTCAACACCCCTTTCGGCAGGTTTCTGCCACAACCGAATGCCATTTGGCATCATCTCGGCATCCAAAGCCTTTCACAGGATCATGGAGCAGATGATGGAGGGCATCGAAGGGGTGCGTGTCTACGTGGACGACGTCATCATCTGGTCCACCACACCACAGGAGCACATCAATCGTCTCCAACGTGTCTTTGCGCGCATACGGGAAAACGGCCTGCGCCTCAACCGAGCCAAGTGTTCTTTCGGCCAAATCGAGCTGAAGTTTCTGGGGGGCCACATATCCCGGTCAGGGGTCCGTCCGGATGCAGACAAGGTGAGCGCCATTACAGCCATGCCGCAGCCGGCAGACAAGAAAGCAGTGCTACGCTTCCTAGGCATGGTCAACTTCCTGGGGACGTTCATTCCCAACCTTGCCTCCCACACGACGGCTCTGCGCCACTTCGTCAAGAAGTCCATGGAGTTCCAGTGGCTGCCCACACACCAGAAGGAATGGGAGGAGCTCAAAATTTAGCTCACCACAGCCCCGGTATTGGCGTTTTTCGACACATCGCGTGACACTAAAATTTCAACTGATGCCAGCCAGTCCGGCATTGGGGCGGTACTCCTACAGCGGGATGACACTGCGTCATGGGCCCCGGTCGCCTATGCCTCGCGGGCCATGACCCCCACAGAACAGCGCTACGCGCAGATCGAAAAGGAGTGCCTGGGTTTGCTGACCGGAATAGACAAGTTCCATGACTACGTGTATGGTCTCCCCCAGTTTATCGTTGAGACTGACCACCGCCCCCTGGTCAGCATCATAAATAAGGACCTGAACAAGATGACCCCTCGCCTCCAGCGCATCCTACTCAAACTCAGGAGGTATGACTTCCATCTGGTCTACACCCCGGGAAAGGACCTTATCATTGCGGATGCCCTATCTAGAGCAGTGAGCACACCACCCGATTCGGAGGGGTTCGTCTGTCAGGTCGAGGCGCAGGTGGCTTTCACATCGGCAAATCTGCCAGCCGACGACTCCAGTCTTGCCCGTATTCGCCGGGAGACTGCGGCTGACCCCCTTCTACAACGGGTGATGCGCCACATGACGGAAAGGTGGCTCAAAGGACAGTGCCCGCAGTTCTACAATGTCCGAGACGACTTGGCCGTCATTGATGCTGTCCTTCTGAAGCTGGGCCGGATTGTGATTCCGCACAGCATGCACAAGCTGGTCCTCGACCAACTACACCAAGGCCACCTGGGGGTCGGGAAGTGCAGACGGAGGGCCCGAGAGGCGGTATACTGGCCGGGCATCAGTGATGACATTGCCAACATGGTGCTCAACTGCCCCACCTGCCAAAGGTTTCAGCCGGCGCAACCTCCTGAGACGCTTCTGCCCCATGAGCTGGTGACGTCCCCCTGGGCGAAGGTTGGTGTGGACCTCTTTCACGCGCTCGGCAGGGACTATGTAATCGTCATTGATTACTTTTCCAACTATCCAGAGGTCATACGCCTGCACGATTTGACATCGTCCGCTGTCATAAGGGCCTGCAAAGACACCTTCGCTCGCCACAGCATTCCGATTACTGTCATGTCGGACAATGGGCCCTGTTTTGCCAGCCAGGAATGGTCATCCTTTGATGCTTCGTATGGCTTCACACACGTGACGTCCAGCCCTCTGCATCCCCAGTCCAATGGAAAGGCAGAGAAGGACGTTCACATCGTCAAGCGGCTCCTCTGCAAGGCTGCTGCTGCCGGATCGGATTTCTGCCTAGCCCTGCTGGCCTATCGCTCGGCCCCACTAGCCACTGGCCTCTCACCAGCCCAGCTGTTGATGGGTCGCGCCCTCAGGACCACTGTGCCATCTATTCTGGTCACCACAACCAACCAGGCTCCGGTACTACACGGAATGCAACAGCAGCGCGGTCGCCAGAAGGTGGCATATGACACACGGGCAACTGATCTTCCCGCCCTGGCTCCTGGAGACGATGTCCGCAACCACCTACCAGAAGGTGGCTGGTCAGCACCTGCCGAGGAGATTTCTGGACCGCAGGGCCAGCTGGACAGCCCTGCAGACCGTCCCATTCTCCCTCTCCACCTGCCCGTTTCCCCGGGGGTTGTAGCTGGTCGTGCTGTTCGAGGCAATGCCCCTGTTGAGCAGGTACTGGCGCAGCTCATCGCTCATGAATGAGGATCCCCAGTCGCTGTGGACGTAGGCCGGGAAACCGAACAGAGCGAAGATGGTGTTGAGGGCTTTGATGATGGTGGCAGACGTCATATCGGGGCATGGGACGGCGAAGGGGAATCTGGAATATTCGTCGACCACATTGAGAAAATATGTGTTGCGGTCAGTGGAGGGGAGGGGCCCTTTGAAATCCACGCTGAGGCGTTCAAAGGGGCGGGAGGCCTTCTCCAGGCGCGCACGGTTTGGCTGGTAGAAGTGCGGTTTACACTCCACGCAGACCTGCCAGTCTCTGGTGATCGCCCTGACTTACTCAATGGAGTAGGGCAGATTGTGGGCCTTAATGAAGTGATAAAGGCGGGTGACCCCTGGGTGACAGAGATCGTCGTGCAGGGTCCGGAGTCGGTCCACTTGTGCGCTGGCACATGTACCACGGGATAGGGCATCGAGGGGCTTGTTGAGCTTACCGGGGCGATACAAAATCTCGCAATTAAAGGCGGAGAGCTCGATCCTCCACCGCAAGATCTTATCATTTTTGAACTTACCCCGCTGTGTGTTGTTAAACATGAAGGCAACCGACCGTTGGTCAGTGAGGAGAGTGAATCTCCTGCCGGCCAGGTAATGCCACCAGTGCCGCACAGCTTCAACGATCGCTTGGGCCTCCTTTTCAACGGAGGAGAGCCAAATTTCGGAGGCATGGAGGGCGTGGGAAAAGAATGCCACGGCCTGCCTGCCTGGTTGAGGGTGGCAGCCAGAGCGATGTTTGATGCATCGCTCTCGACTTGGAAGGGGAGCGTCTCGTCGACTGCGTGCATCGCGACCTTGGCGATGTCGGCCTTGGTACAGTTGAAGGCCTGGTGAGCCTTGGCCGTCAGTGGGAAACCGGTGGAGTGGATGAGTGGGTGGGCCTTGTCCGCATAGTTAGGGACCCACTGGGCGTAATACGAAAAGAACCCCAGGCATCGTTTGAGGGCCTTGGGGCAGTGGGGAAGGGGGAGATCCATGAGGGGGCGCATGCGATCGGGGTCGGGCCCTAGAACTCCGTTCTGAACCACATAGCCGAGGATGGCTAAGCGGTTCGTGCTGAACACACACTTCCCCTTGTTGTGAGTGAGGTTGAGGAGTTTGGCAGTGTGGAAAAATTTGGAAAGGTTAGCGCATGGTCCTGCTGGTCGTGGCCACTGATGGTGACGTTATCCAGGTACAGGAAGGTGGCCCGCAGCCCGTACCGGTCAACCATTCGGTCCATCTCCCATTGGAAGACCGAGACCCCGTTAATGACGCTGAAGGGAGCCCTGAGGAAATGGTAAAGGCGGCCGCCCGCTTCAAACACGGTGTATGGGCGGTCCGCCTTGCGGATGGGGAGCTGGTGGTAGGCAGATTTCAGGTCCACTGTCGAGAAGACCCGGTACTGTGCAATCTGATTGACCATATCAGATATGCGTGGGAGGGGGTACGCGTCGAGCTGCGTGTACCGATTGATGGTCTGACTGTAGTCAACGACCATCCTGTTTTTCTCACCAGTTTTCACCACTACCACTTGGGCTCTCCAGGGGCTGTTGCTGGCCTCGATGATACCTTCCCGCAGCAGCCGCTGGACCTCAGACCTGATGAAGGTCCTGTCCTGGGCACTGTACCGTCTGCTCCTGGTGGCGACGGGTTTGCAATCCGGGGTGAGGTTTGCAAACAGAGAAGGAGGGTCGACCTTAAGGGTTGCGAGGCCGCACACAGTAAGGGGTGGTAGGGGCCCGCCGAATTTCAGGGTTAGGCTCTGGAGGTTGCACTGGAAGTCCGGGCCGAGTAGCAAGGCAGCGCAGAGGTCGGGGAGGACGTAGAGCCGGAAGCCGCTGAACTCTACACCCTGGATGGTGAGGGTGGCGATGCAGTACCCCCGGATCGCCACGGAGTGGGATCCGGAGGCCAGGGAGATTCTTTGGTTAATGGGGTGTGAAGTGTTGGGTGCTCTGAGGTACAGACGAACCAACACGGTTGCGATTGGTACAACGCAGTTTTATTCCATTAAACTATTTATACATCAGACTTGGTACTCAGCACGTTGTGACTGTGTGAGTGTCTTGCTATGAGGTCCTGGCCCTGTGCCGTCTCCAGATGGACTGCTCAGGAAGTGTTGTGTTTCTTGTTTTATACTGTGTCTGCTCTTGTCTGTGATTGGCTGTCGTGTTATGTGCGCTAATTGGTCCGTTGGTCTGTCTATCATTATGTATGTGTTATGATGTATGTTTGAATATCATGACATCCCCCCTTTTTTACAAGATTATGTGCCTACGTGGTTATAAATATAAATGTGTCCTGAGTGCAGCGAAAGGTGTGTGTGCGTGATATTTACATCATGTACATGGGGCTTAACTATATACAAGGGGCGATGTCAGGTGCGACATGCTAACGAGGTTGTACCATAACAAAAGAAGAACAACGTGGAAATTTGGAACGATCAAACGAGGCCTGTAACGATAAAACAGTGACATGTTATAAAACAGTGGTTGCAAAAGTTTGCCGTGTGAACAGTCTCATAAGTCCAGTCTAGTAGGTGGGCGACGAATTCGGGTTGACGGCCTCAAGGGTGGGTCGAGAACCAGCGGCTGAGGTGCGAGCCTGGCCACGGGTGGCGACAGAAGGGGCATGGTATATGGCAGCTCCACGAAGTCGCTATCAGGAACCAGTGGAGGACACGGCGTCTGTGTAGGGTCCCGTTGCGAGCGTGGAAGTAAGTGAAGGGCTCGGCGATTGCGCCTACGCACGGATCCATCCGGCATGCGTACCAGGAACGAGCGGGGAGCCACATGTCGGAGAACTTCGGCAGGTGCTGACCAGCCACCGTCTGGTAGGTGGATGCGGACGTTGTCTCCAGGGGCCAGGGAGGGAAGATCAGTTGCCCGTGTGTCGTACGATCTCTTCTGGCGATCGCGCTGCAGTTGCATCCTATGCAGTACCGGAGCATGGTCTGTTGTTGGTGCCAGGATGGAAGGCACTGTGGTTCTCAGGGCGAGACCCATCAACAGCTGTGCTGGCGAGAGACCCGTGGCTAGTGGGGCTGAGCGATAGGCCAGCAGGGCGAGGTAGAAGACCGACCCGGCAGCAGCAGCCTTGCAGAGGAGCCGCTTGGCAATGTGAATGCCCTTCTCCGCCTTTCCATTTGGACTGGGGATGCAGAGGGCTGGACGTCATGTGTGTGAAGCCAAACGAGGCAGCAAACAATGACCATTCCTGGCTGGCAAAACAGGGCCCATTGTCCGACATGACAGTCATCGGAATGCCGTGGCGAGCGAAGGTGTCTTTGCAGGCCCTTATGACAGCGGACGATGTCAAATCGTGCAGGCGTATGACTTCTGGGTAGTTTGAGAAGTAGTCAACTATGATGACATAGTCCATGCCGAGCGCGTGAAATAGGTCGACACCCACCTTCGCCCAGGGGGACGTCACCAGCTCATGGGGCAGAAGCGTCTCAGGAGGTTGCACCGGCTGAAACCTTTGGCAGGTTGTACAGTTGAGCACCATGTTGGCAATATCGTCACTGATGCCCGGCCAGTATACCGCCTCTCGGGCCCTCCGTCTGCACTTCTCGACCCCCAAGTGGCCTTCGTGTAGTTGGTCGAGAACCAGCTGGCGCATACTGTGCGGAATCACAATCCGGTCCAGCTTCAGAAGGACACCATCAATGACGGCCAAGTCGTCTTGTACATTGTAGAACTGCGGGCACTGCCCTTTGAGCCATCCTCCCATCATGTGGCGCATCACTCGCTGCAGAAGGGGGTCGGCCGCGGTCTCTCGGCGAATACGGACCAGACTGGAGTCGTCAGCTGACAGATTTGCCGATGTGACAGCCACCTGTGCCTCGACCTGACATACGAACCCCTCCCCATCTGGCGGCGTGCTCACTGCTCTGGATAGGGCATCCACAACGATGAGGTCCTTCCCTGGAGTGTAGACCAGTTGGAAGTCGTACCTCCTGAGTTTAAGTAGGATGCGCTGGAGGCGAGGGGTCATCTCGTTCAGGTCCTTGTTTATTATGCTGACCAGGGGGCGGTGGTCAGTTTCGACAGTGAACCGGGGAAGACCATATACGTAATCGTGGAACTTGTCTAAACCGGTTAGCAAGCCCAGGCATTCTTTTTCGATTTGCGCGTAGCGCTGCTCTGTGGGGGTCATGGCTCGTGATGCATAGGCAACTGGGGCCCATGATGCCGTGTCATCCCGCTGCAGGAGCACTGCCCCAATGCCGGATTGGCTGGCATCAATTGAGATTTTGGTGGCACGAGACGTGTCAAAGAACGCCAACACAACGCCGTAGTGAGTTTGCGTTTGAGCTCCTCCCATTCCTTCTGGTGTGTGGGCAGCCACTGGAACTCTGTGGACTTCTTGACGAGGTGGCGCAGAGTCGTCGTGTGGGAGGCAAGGTTGGGAATGAACTTCCCCAGGAAGTTGACCATGCCTAGGAAGCGTAGCACTGCTTTCTTGTCTGCCGGCTGCGGCATGGCTGTGATGGCGCTCACCTTGTCTGCATCCGGACGGACCCCTGACCGGGAAATATGGTCCCCCAGGAACTTCAATTTGGTCTGGCCAAAGGAGCACTTGGCTTGGTTGAGGCCGTTTTCCCGTATGCGGGCAAAAACGCTTTGGAGACGATATATGTGCTCCTGCGGTGTGGTGGACCAGATGATGACATCGTCCACATATACGCGCACCCCTTCGATGCCTTCCATCATCTGCTCCATGATTCTGTGGAAGACCTCGGATGCCGAGATGATGCCAAATGGCATCCGGTTGTAGCAGAACCTGACGAAAGGGGTGTTGAAGATACATAGCTTTCGGCTGGACGGGTCCAGTTGGATCTGCCAAAATCCTTTAGAAGCATCCAGTTTCGTGAATATCTTCGCCTGGGCCATTTCACTGGTGATCTCCTCCCGTTTGGGGATGGGATAAAGTTCCCTCATAATATTATTATTGAGGTCTTTAGGGTCAATACAGATGCGGAGCTCGCCGGAGGGCTTCTTGACACACACCATGGAGCTGACCCATGGCGTGGGCTCCGTGACCCTGGATAGGACCCCTTGGTCCTGGAGATCCTGCAGCTGCTGCTTGAGGCGGTCTTTAAGTGGCGCAGGAACCCTGCGAGGTGCGTGAACGACCGGGATGGCGTCCGGTTTGAGGCGAATTCGGTAGGTGTATGGCAGTGCTCCCATGCCTTCGAATGCCTCCTGGTTGTGGGCGAAGAGCGATTGGAGCTGTGCGGAGAACTCTGCATCCGGGAAGTCATACGTGCCGTCTGGAGACAGAGAGAGGATTCGTTGCACAAGGTGGAGAGCCTTGCATGCCTGTGCGCCCAGCAGGGAGTCCTTCGATCAGCCAACTATCTCGAACGAGAGTGTGGCCGTGTGTGTTTTGTGTGTCACCTGGAGCTGGCAGGATCCCATAGCCGGGATAATGTTCCCGTTGTAGTCGACCATCCTGCAATGGGATGGCCGGATTGGTGGTCTGACCTTCATGGCATAGAATGCTGACCATGCTATGAGGTTGGCGGAGGCGCCAGTGTCCAGGCGGAAAGTGATCGGCGATCGGTTGACCGTTAGGGTGGCACTCCATTCATCGCCCGGATTGATGGTGTTGACCCGGTTCGCATCAATGACTGCAACCGGGAAGGCGTCTTGGTCATCTATGTCGTCGGTTTGGATGTCGTGATGTGGAGGCTGAATGGTCCGCACGTTCCTGCGAGGTTGTTGGAGATGTGGAAGATCAACAGGTTGAGCTGCTCGACAGTAGGCAGCGTAGTGGCCCTCCTTGCTACAGCGTAGGCATTGTCGGGTTTTTGCAGGACATTGCCCTTTTAAATGTGCAGCTCCACAGTTGCCGCACGTCATGACGTCACGGCGTTCATTACGCCACTGCGCATGCGCAGTTCGGTCTTGCATCGGGCGCGCCTGCGCAGCACGTCCCTCATGTTGCCGTAGGTTTTGGCACGCACAAACGCGAGAGGCCTTGAAAAGCGCGTGAAACATCCGCCCTCGTCCGGGCCGCGGGCCGGGAGAAACTCGATTGCCTGGACGAGTTCGGCCTCGTGGGCGGCCTGGCGTGCCGATTCGATCGCGTGAAATTGGGCATAGCGGCTGGTCGCATTCTCATGCAGGACACAGGCTTCAACTGCAGATGCTAAGGTCAGGCCTTTAATTTTTAGAAGCTGCTGGCGTAGGCCACTGGAGGCAACGCCAAAAACGATCTGGTCCCGGATCATGGACTCTGAGGTGGTGTTGTAACCGCAGGACTGCGCGAATATGCGGAGGTGCGTCAGGAAGGACTGAAAGAGCTCATCCTTACCTTGCAGGCGCTGCTGAAGGACATACCTCTCAAAGCTTTCATTGACCTCAACGTTGAAGTGCTTGTCGAGCTGGAGGAGGACCGTGTCATACTTAGATTTGTTCTCGCCTTCTGCGAACACCAGGGAGTTGTATACATCGATGGCGTGCTGACCTGCGGTAGTGAGGAGCATGGCAATCTTTGTTTCGTCCGAGGCACCCTGTTTTTCATTGGCTTGCATGAAAAGTTCGAAGCGCTGTTTGAAGAGCTTCCAATTTGTGCCCAGGTTCCCAGCGACTTGCAACGGCTGCGGTTTGTTACGGGTGTCCATGGCTCAGGATGGCAGATTTGCCGGTAGGTATCGATTCACTCCTGGTATCATGAGGTGTTGGGTGCTCTGAGGTACAGACGAACCAACACGGTTGCGATTGGTACAACGCAGTTTTATTCCATTAAATTATTTATTCATCAGACTTGGTACTCAGCACGTTGTGACTGTGTGAGTGTCTTGCTATGAGGTCCTGGCCCTGTGCTGTCTCCAGATGGACTGCTCAGGAAGTGTCGTCTTTCTTGTCTTATACTGTGTCGGCTCTTGTCTGTGATTGGCTGTCGTGTTATGTGTGCTAATTGGTCCGTTGGTCTGTCTATCATTATGTATGTGTTATGATGTATGTTTGAATATCATGACAGGGTGCACCGCGAGGGAGCAGCGCCTTACCGTATCGGGGTGGATGAAACTCTCAGTGTTCCCGGAGTCCAGAAGACAGGATATCTCGTGCCCGTTGACCTTCACCTTTGTTGACGCGGTTGGGAGGTTGTGCGGTTGGGACTGGTTGATCGTGACAGAGGCGCGACGTGGCTGTTCGTCAGCGGTTGCAGGCGATGAGCGGCCCGATGAGGTGCCCGACGGGCAGGGGTCCTGAGGCGGGGAAGATGGCGGCGCCCACGGGCCACACGTGTCCTGGGGCAGGCAAGATGTCTCTGCCCATTGGTTGTGAGGCAAGCAAGATGGCAGCGCCCATGGGATGCACGTGTTATGAGGGGAGCAAGACGGCGGCACCCACTGGGCCGCACGCGGGATGCTGCAGGGACAATAGCGGCGATCGAGCGGGCCTGGCACACTGCAGCTAAATGTCCTTTCTTCCTGCAGGCCTTGCAGAGCGCGGGGCAGCACTGCGGGGGTGTTTT
This sequence comes from Scyliorhinus torazame, assembly GCF_047496885.1. Taxonomy (NCBI): domain Eukaryota; kingdom Metazoa; phylum Chordata; class Chondrichthyes; order Carcharhiniformes; family Scyliorhinidae; genus Scyliorhinus; species Scyliorhinus torazame. The sequence goes on along the minus strand of NC_092718.1, from coordinate 103,317,723 downwards.
GTCAGTCCGCAGAAGTAGCACATGGGTCTCCCGGGGTTGGTTGGCTGCCGCGCGGCGCAGGCGTGGGGTTGGCTGGGGGCGGTCGCTGATGGGGTCCACGATGGGGTGGCCGCTGGCGGGGTCCACGAAGCCCAGGAGGGGTGGGCCATGCGGTCGGGGGCATATGCCTGTACATTGCGTGAGGCGACTGTGAGCGAGAGCGCTAGTTTCTTGGTCGTCGCGAGTTCAAGCGTAGCCCTTTCTAAGAGGCGCTGGCGGATGTAGGCCGACCCTATGCCCGTAATGAACGCGTCTCTCATTCGCAGGTTTGAATGTTCAGTTGCCGAAACGGCCTGGCAATCGCAGTCTCTCACCAGGGCGAGCAGGGCACGCCAGAAATCTTCCACAGACTCACCGGGAAGTTGGTGCCGCGTGGACAGGAGGTGCCTGGCATAGATCTTGTTGGTCTGCTCAGCGTAGTTCTCCTTCAGTAACGCCATGGCCTCTGCGTAGGTAGGCGTGTCCTGGACGAGGGGAAAGACATCGGAGCTCAGCCGCGTGTGCAGAATCTGGAGCTTCTGTGCTTCTGGGATTGGGTCTGTCACAGATCTGAATTATGCGTCAGAGCAAGCTAGCCAATGTGCGAAGTCCTTTTTGGCATTGTCTGCTTGAGGGTGTAGCTCCAGGCGATCAGGCTTGATGCGGAGATCCATCTTTGTAAAATCTCTGTGTAATAAATTGATGCACTATCAATTACGACGAGGCGAGAGTAGAGAGTAATCGAGGCTTTATTAAGCAGAGATGTGTTGCCTCCTGCAGCTGCTGCTGAAATGGCTGCAGCTCGGTGAGTACACACATTTATACTCCGTCTACTGGGCGGAGCCAGCAGGCAGCGATCTACCCCCGTACCTGTAGTACAGGGGCCTTATCGTAATACCCTCGTATGCAGTGCAGTATATACAATATAATACAACAGGGGTGACTATCACACACAGCCCCCTTCTGGTTATCACAATCCTCATCAAAGCCTAACCTTGGCCTTACCATCGACAATGAGGTTCAACACCTTCAACATCTTCAGTGTTTGATCGCCCAAGGAAGCTTATACAGGGGGCTGGATTCTCTGATCCTGAGGCTAAGTGCTGATGCCGTCAACGTTTCCCGACGGCGTCAACATGGCCTCAGGATCAGCAATTCTGACCGCTCTAGGGAGCCAGCACGTCACTGGAGCGACCCTCGCCGCTCCAACGGCCGATCCATGCATGTGCAGTGAGACCGGTGCGATTTTCGCGCATGCGTGGTGTCTCCCTTCTCCGCGCCAGCCCCAACGCAACATGGCGTAGGGCTCCAGGGGGCGGCACGGAACAAAGGAGGCCCCCAGCCCCGATCGCGGGCCAGGCCACAGCGGAGGCCCCTCCCCCCGGGGTCAGACCCCCCCCCCCCCGCAGGGCGCCCCCGGATCCTTCCATGCCGAGGTCCTGCCGGGGGTAAGACCTGGTTAGAACGGCGCCGGCGGGACGCAGGTTTTTTGGTACGGCCGCTCGGCCTATCACGGGCCGACGCCAATGGCGCTGATTCTCCGCTCTCTGGAGAATCGCGTCCCGGCATCGGGGCGGCATGGCACGATTTGCGCCGATTCTCTGTCCCGGCCCCGGGGTGAGAAAATCCCGCCCTAGATGTCTGTCTGTGTCCTGCTCACTAGCTGCCGTTCCTGTGAAGAGAAGAAATCCTGGCTTTTGTCTGCTTATTTATACATCTCTAGTGCTCCCTCTAGTGATCACTTAGTTGTAGTGTATTTACAGTAACCCCTTGTGTACATGCAGATCACTGCATCCCCCCTTTTTTCTTTTTACATACGATGTACGATGTTAAGGAAAATTGTACAAAACAGGTAGACAGATGATGATATGTTCAAGTTGTGATGATATTGAGAATTATACAAAGCCAATTAATATCCATGAGTCCAATCTTAATAAAAACATTTTATGATGCAAACTTTGTACATTTATTCGGTTGAATTTCTTTCTTCTTCTGTTGTTGAGGTAGTAATGTTGATATTGTAATTTCTTTGTGAACGTCGTCAGTGTTGTTGTGTTTATGTAACCAACAAGTCATCAAGAGATGTTTGAATGGTCAAATCACTTTTGTTGTCTGACCTAGACTTTTTCCTGTGTTTGTGGTATCAATTTAGTGTGTCAACTGCCTTGAAAACTGGTTTACTTGTTTGTTGTGGAGCAGATATGAATTTGTGAGATTTGTTGTCATGCCATGATATGTTTGTACTCTTGTCATTGTTTTGAACTGTGCTGTTGCATTATCGCTCATGTGCACAGTTGTACAATCTTGTACAGGTCATTGTTTCATTGTTGTTTTTGTTGTTTATGTTGTTTCTGTCTTTGTTGTTTCCAAGAACAAAGAACAAAGAAATGTACAGCACAAGAACAGGCCCTTCGGCCCTCCAAGCCCGTGCCGACCATGCTGCCCGTCTAAACTAAAATCTTCTACACTTCCGGGGTCCGTATCCCTCTATTCCCATCCTATTCATGTATTTGTCAAGATGCCCCTTAAATGTCCCTATCGTCCCTGCTTCCACCACCTCCTCCGGTAGCGTGTTCCAGGCACCCACTACCCTCTGCGTAAAAAACTTGCCTCGTACATCTACTCTAAACCTTGCCCCTCTCACCTTAAACCTATGCCCCCTAGTAATTGACCCCTCTACCCCGGGGAAAAGCCTCTGACTATCCACTCTGTCTATGCCCCTCATAATTTTGTAGATGTCTATCAGGTCGCCCCTCAACCTCCGTCGTTCCAGTGAGAACAAACCGAGTTTATTCAACCGCTCCTCATAGCTAATGCCCTCCATACCAGGCAACATTCTGGTAAATCTCTTCTGCACCCTCTCTAAAGCCTCCACATCCTTCTGGTAGTGTGGCGACCAGAATTGAACACTATACTCCAAATGTGGCCTAACTAAGGTTCTATACAGCTGCAACATGACTTGCCAATTTTTATACTCACTACCCCGGCCAATGAAGGCAAGCATGCCACATGCCTTCTTGACTACCTTCTCCACCTGTGTTGCCCCTTTCAGTGACCTATGGACCTGTGCACCTAGATCTCTCTGACTGTCAATACTCTTGAGGGTTCTACCATTCACTGTATATTCCCTACCTGCATTAGACCTTCCAAAATGCATTACCTCACATTTGTCCAGATTAAACTCCACCTGCCATCTCTCCGCCCAAGTCTCCAAACGATCTAAATCCTGCTGTATCCTCTGACAGTCATCATCGCTATCCGCAATTCCACCAACCTTTGTGCCGTCCGCAAACTTACTGATCAGACCAGTTACATTTTCCTCCAAATCATTTATATATACTATGAACAGCAAAGGTCCCATCACTGATCCCTGCGGAACACCACTAGTCACAGCCCTCCAATCAGAAAAGCACCCTTCCATTGCTACTCTCTGCCTTCTATGACCTAGCCAGTTCTGTATCCATCTTGCCAGTTCACCTCTGATTCCGTGTGACTTCACCTTTTGTACCAGTCTGCCATGAGGGACCTTGTCAAAGGCCTTACTGAAGCCAATATAGACAACATCCACTGCCCTACCTGCATCAATCATCTTTGTGACTTCCTCAAAAAACTCTATCAAGTTAGTGAGACACAACCTCCCCTTCACAAAACTGTGCTGCCTCTCGCTAATTCATCTATTTGCTTCCAAATGGGAGTAGATCCTGTCTCGAAGAATTCTCTCCAGTAATTTCCCTACCACTGACATAAGGCTCACCAGTCTGTAGTTCCCTAGATTATCTTTGCTGCCCTTCTTAAACAAAGGAACAACATTGTGACCCCTTTAAGCCCTCCTGACTTCTTGCTTAAGTTCCTTCCTACTTTCCTTATATTCCACACAGGCTTTGTCTGTTCCCAGCCTTCTAGCCCTGACAAATGCCTACTTTTTCTTTTTGACGAGGCCTACAATATCTCTCGTTATCCAAGATTCCCGAAGTTTGCTGTATGTATCCTTCTTCCTGACAGGAACATGCCGGTCCTGAATTCCTTTCAACTGACATTTGAAAGCCCCCCACATGTCAGATGTTGATTTACCCTCAAACATCCGCCCCCAATCTAGGTTCTTCAGTTCCCGCCTAATATTGTTATAATTAACCTTCCCCCAATTTAGCATATTCACCCTAGGACCACTCTTATCCTTGTCCACCAGCACTTTAATACTTACTGAATTGTGGTCACTGTTCCCGAAATGCTCCCCTACTGAAACTTCTACCACCTGGCCGGGTTCATTCCCAAATACCAAGTCCAGTACAGTTCCCTCTGTGGAGGTTTGCATCGCTCTCCCTGTGGAGTCTTTCATCGCTCTCTGTGTGTAGTCGTGCAGCGTTCTCCCTGTGGAGTCTTTCATCGCTCTCTGTGTGTAGTCGTGCAGTGTTCTCTCTGTGGAGTCGATCAGCGCTCTCTCAAAGGAGTCAGTCAGTACTCTCTGTGTGGCATTGTTTTCTTCCTGGCTATTTGACAGGTTGCTGTCATCCAATGTATGAACAATCTGCCATTGCATCATGGTATTGGATTAGTCTACCATGAGTCGAGTCGTGTTGAGCTTTTCAACCGTGTTGCTGATGCTTTTATGATCATATCCGAACAACTCAGCCATGTCTGAGTAGTATTCTTTGATAAACAAATCATCTTCTTTGGCTTCGGATTTGTTATTGAGCTCTTCACTTTTTATTAACAAATCATCTTCATCAGTTTTGGATTTGTTAATTTGCTCTTCAATTTTTATGCTGCTAATTGCTGGTTCCGTGGTGCTGCGAAAGTTATTTCCAACTTTTTGTTGAAGTTCAGGCATTGTTGTGCCTTTGGAGGTACAAACTTTGGATTTTGTAGCTTTAAAACTCTTTTTAATTTTTGAGCAGTTTGTCTTGAAGTGGGCATATTCTGAGTCTTCTGACGTCATGACGCTCATGACATCATGCGTACAAATCGATTGCGCCTGCGTAAATCGATCATCGGGCGTGTGCGCTTTTTCTTCATCTGTGCCTGCGTGGCTTGCGCATGCATGCGCAGATCCATCTTTGAATGGTGTTTGATCTTTTTATGACTGCAAATGCACGGCTTGCGCATGCGCAAAACAATCTGCGCACAAAACGGCTGTTTTCAACTGCGCTTGCGCGGCTTCGGTTTCCTGTGCATGCGCAGAACGAGATTTGCGTCTTTTGTTCCCCGGGCAGTTTAAAATGTGTTTAGACGCCATTTTGACTTCCCTAGACTCGTGGAGAAGATCTTTTCCGCTGCCCTGTCTCTGAGAGAACTTATGGTACTGACAATTATAACATAATCTTGTGATATGCACTTTTCAATTGCGATCTCTATCGTTAAATTTTTCAGTTTTAATGGTGATTCCTTGAGTCCCTGATCATGTATTCCTTGTACAATGTGGTCTCTGAGCATTGAATCTCTTAAAGCAGCGTTGTTACTGGTGTAACAGTGATCTTCAAATTTTTTGAGTATTACTTCTAATTTGATGTGGTCTTCACCTTTCAAGCTATTAAAACAGTTATAGATTTCTCTAGCTTCATGTCCTGCTATCGCCAGTAGCAGTGCAATTTTTTCTTCTTCAGAGAATGTATTAAAGTCATTAACTACCATATATAGTTCGAACATTTGTTAAAAAAATTTCCAGTTATCACTTAAGTTACTGGTTGTTTGCAGCTGCTTGGCAGTGGAACAACTTCCATCTTATCGGTCAGTCGTCGATGATCCATATGCTGCGAAGTCTTCCACAGTTGAATATCCGGTTTGAATTTGTTTTTTTCTTCTTTCTTCAATCTTTCCTTCTGAATCTTATGTAATCTGTCTAGTAAGCGTTCTGAAGCTAGTCCTGGTACCATATATTATTTCTTATGTCTCAATAAAGCACGTAGTCTTCCAGTTGAAGTAAATTCTTTATTGAGTAAGTTTGTTCTCTCTCAAAGCTTATACTAGATGTTACATGAGAGCTGTCTGTCTGTGGCCTGCTCACTAGCTGCCGTTCCTGTGAAGAGAAGAGATCCTGGCTTTTGTCTGCTTATTTATACATCTCTAGTGCTCCCTCTAGTGATCACTTAGTTGTAGTGTATTTACATTAACCCCTTGTATACACGCAGATGTGCAGATCACTACAGCTCTGGTCAACATCCTCAGCGTCAAAGCATCAACAGGGCTGGATCAGCTCCGCTGGGCATCACCTGCATGCCTGACAGGAGACTCCTGAAAGAAATGCTCCGCTCCGAGCTTCGTCACAGCAAGCAAGCTTCCAGGAGGAGGGCAGAGGCATCACTCTGAGGACACCCTGAAGGCCTTCTTGGAAAATGCCCAGTGCCACCGGCAATCCCCTGGCTGAAGACAGCCTGAAGTGGAGCAGAAGCATCCAGGAAGGTGCAGAGCACCTCAAGTTTCATCGGCGAGAGCGAGTTGAAGCTGAATGCCGACGGCAAAAGTACCGTGTGGCAATCTCGGCACCACACCCACCCGCTCCGCCAACCACCGCCTGCCCCATCTCTCACAGAGACTGTGTGTAACGCACTGAACTCCTCGGTTACCTGAGATCTCCTTTTTAGTGTGGAAGCAACTCACCCTCGAATCTAAGGGATGCCGAAGAAGAAGAAGGCTCTCCCCTTGCCTGGACGAGTACAGCTCCAACAACACTCAAGAAGCTCAACACCATCCAGGACAAAGCAGCCCGCTTGATTAACATTCACTCCCTCCACCACTGACGAACAGTGGCAGCCGTGTGTGCCACCTACAAGATGCACTGCAGTAACTCATCAAGGTTCCTCAGACAGCACCTTCCAAACCCACGACCACCACCATCTAAAAGGTCAAGAGCAGCAGATACCTGGGAACCCCACCACCTGGAGCTTCCCGTCCAAGTCACTCACCACCCTGACTTGGAAATATATCGGCCATTCCTTCACTGTCACTGGGGCAACATCCTGGCACTCCCACCCTAACAGCACAGTGGGTGTACCTACATATCAGGGACTGAAGCAGTTGAATAAAGGAGCTCACCACCACCTTCTCAAGGGGCAATTAGGAATGGGCAATAAATGCTGGTCTAGCTCATGTCCCGTAAAATAGTAAAAAACTAAGATTATCTGCTCATTTACCCTTTCTGCTGCGTGTGGGATATCGCTGTGTGAAAATTGGCCGCTGCATTTGCCACATCATCACACCACATCAGTGGCGTCAAAAAAGTAATTATAAATGTCTGAAAAACATTCACATCTAACCAAACCTACAGGTATAGAGAATGTAAAGTTCACACAAGCATTCCCCACACAGATATCATTCTCGAAGTCAATCTCAACACTAACTCCTACTCCTCTGTTAATCGATAGGTGCAGTTGATGTATTAACTGTACTATTGAAGGATAACTGTTTTTGCTCTGTATACCTTTGGGTGTATCTGTATCTGATTGATGTATAATTATGTATGTTGATACATCCCCCTCTGGTTACTTGCATGTTTATTTATCTGTAACTTTTATTTTTAAAAAGTTGCTTGTATGTGTGTGTGTGATTGTTTGTTTATGTCTGTGGGTTATATGTTTGTGTGTGTGTATGTACATGTATATGTTTTCGTGTGTGTATGTATATGTGTTTGTGTGTGTGTGTGTATGTGTGTGTACATATATATTTATGTATTTATATGTGTGTATGTCGGTGTGTGTGTATGGAAATGTGTGTTTGTGCATGTATGTGTGTATTTATGTGTATGTATGTATGTATGCATGTGCTGGTATTGTGTATGTATATCTGTGTGTGTATGTATATGTGTGCATGTGTTTGTGTGTATGCATAGATGTGTGTGCATGTATGTACAAGCATGTGTGTGTATGTATGTGTGAGTGCCTGTATGTATCCGTGTGTTGTTGTGTTTGGTCCTTTATACTTCAAGAAGGAACTCACCAAACACTTTGACGTGTCCAGACCAGAATCTTTTATTGAGTCTCGTGTGGTAAGATAGCAATCTGATACAGAGCACGTTACCATGGAGTCTGCTTATTACTGCTCTGGAATCTGCACCTCGCACTGACCATTCACATGTATGTCTTATTGCCCTCTCAATCTTCTTCTGAAGATGGCCCGATGTGTTTCCCCTTATTTCGGAGTCATGGGTCACATGATCTTACTCTAGAGACCGCATGGTGTGTCTGTACCGCTACCTGCTGGTTGGAGGTTGCACATCATCCATCTATGATATAGCCCATAGGCATATCACCACATGCGTGTGTATGTATATGTGTGTATACATGTATGTGCATATGTGTCTGTCTGTCTGCATGTGTGTGTAAGTATATGTGTGCATGCATGTATGTGTATATATGTGTACATGCATACGTGTGCATCTGTCTGTATGTGCGTGTATGTGTGCATGCATACGTGTGCGCCTGTCTGTGTGTGTGTGTATGTGTGCATGCATATGTGTGCGTCTGTCTGTATATGTGTGTGTGTGCATGTATATGTGTGCGTCCGTCTGTATGTGTGTGTATGTGTGCATACATGTGTGTGCGTCTGTCTGTATGTGTATGTATGTGTACATGCATATGTGTGCATCTGTCTGTATGTGTGTGTATGCGTGCATGCATGTGTGTGCGTCTGTATGTGTGTGTATCTGTACATGTATATGTGTGTGTCTGTCTGTATGTGTGTGTATGTGCGCATGCAAGCATGTGCGTCTGTCTGTGTGTGTGTTTATGTGTACATGTATGCATGTGTGTCTGTCTGTATGTGTGTGTATGTGTGCATGCATATGCGTGCGTCTGTCTGTATGTGTGTGTGTGTATGCATACTTGTGCATCTGTCTGTATGTATGTGTGTGTGTGTATGCATACGTGTGCATCTGTCTGTATGTGTGTGTGTATATGCATGTATACGTGTGCATCTGTCTGTATGTGTGTGTATGTGCATGCATACCTGTGTGTCTGTCTCTCTGTGTGTATATGTGTGCATGCATGCGTGTGCGTCTGTCTGTATGTGTGTATATGTGTGCATGCATGGGTGTGCATCTGTCTGTATGTGTCTCTATGTGTGTGTATGTGTGCGTCTGTCTGTATGTGTCTGCATGTGTGTGTATGTGTGCGTCTGTCTGTATGTGTCTGCATGTGTGTGTATGTGTGCATGTATGCATGTGCGTCTGTCTGTATGTCTGTGTATGTGTGTGTATGTGTACATGTATACGTGTGCCTCTGTCTGTATGTGTGTGCCTGTGCATGTATACGTGTGCATCTGTCTGTATGTTTGTGTATGTGTACATGTATATGTGTGTGTCTGTCTGTATGTGTCTGTATGTGTGTGTATGTATGTGTCTGTATGTGTGCATGTATGCGTGTGTGTCTGTCTGTATGTGTCTGTATGTGTGTGTATGTGTGCATGGATGCGTGTGTGTCTGACTATGTGTGTGTATGTGGGTGTATGTTTGCGTCTGTCTGTATGTGTGTGTATGTGTGCGTATGTGTCTGTATGTGTGTGTATGTGTGCATGTATCCATATGCATCTGTCTGTATGTGTGTGTATGTGTTTGTATGTGTGTACATGTATGTGTGTGCATGTGTGTGTATGTGTGCGTCTGTCTGTATGTGTGTGTATGTGTGTGTATGTATGGGTATGTATGTGTGCGTCTGTCTGTATGTGTGTGTGTGTATGTGTGTGTGTGTATGTGTGCGTCTGTCTGTATGTGTGTGTATGTGTGTGTATGTGTGCGTCTGTATGTGTGTGTATGTGTGCATCTGTCTGGACGTGTGTGTGTATGTGTGCGACTGTCTGTATGTGTGTGTATGTGTGTGCATGTGTGCGTCTGTATGTGTGTGCATGTGTGCGTCTGTCTGTATGTGTGTGTATGTGTGCGTCTGTCTGTATGTGTCTGTATGTGTGTCCATGTGTGTGTATGTTTGTGTCTGTCTGTATGTGTGTGTATGTGTGCGTCTGTCTGTATGTGTGTGTATGTGTGCGTCTGTCTGTATGTGTGTCCATGTGTGTATGTTTGTGTCTGTCTATGTGTGTGTATGTGTGCGTCTGTCTGTCTGTATGTGTGTGTGTGTGTGTATGTGTGTGTGTGTGTCAGTGTGTGTGTGTTTGTATGTGAGTGTGTGTTTGCGCATTGTCTGTTCATGTGTGTGTTGATCTATCATCTTGGGGTATGTTTGTACCAGCAGGAGCAAGCAGCAAACACAACCCGCAGCCAGCAGCAGGAGCGAGCAGCAAATACAACCTGCAGCCACCAGCAGGAGCAAGCAGCAAACACAACCTGCAGCCAGCAGCAGGAGCAAGCAGCAAATACAACCTGCAGCCACCAGCAGGAGCAAGCAGCAAATACAACCTGCAGCCACCAGCAGGAGCAAGCAGCAAACACAACCCGCAGCCACCAGCAGGAGCAAGCAGCAAATACAACCTGCAGCCACCAGCAGGAGCGAGCAGCAAACACAACCTGCAGCCACCAGCAGGAGCAAGCAGCAAACACAACCTGCAGCCACCAGCAGGAGCGAGCAGCAAATACAACCTGCAGCCTCCAGCAGGAGCGAGCAGCAAATACAACCTGCAGCCACCAGCAGGAGCGAGCAGCAAACACAACCTGCAGCCACCAGCAGGAGCGAGCAGCAAATACAACCTGCAGCCTCCAGCAGGAGCGAGCAGCAAATACAACCTGCAGCCACCAGCAGGAGCAAGCAGCAAACACAACCTACAGCCACCAGCAGGAGCAAGCAGCAAACACAACCTACAGCCACCAGCAGGAGCGAGCAGCAAATACAACCTGCAGCCTCCAGCAGGAGCGAGCAGCAAATACAACCTGCAGCCACCAGCAGGAGCAAGCAGCAAACACAACCTACAGCCACCAGCAGGAGCAAGCAGCAAACACAACCTACAGCCAGCAGCAGGAGCGAGCAGCAAATACAACCTGCAGCCAGCAGCAGGAGCAAGCAGCAAACACAACCCGCAGCCACCAGCAGGAGCGAGCAGCAAACACAACCTACAGCCACCAGCAGGAGCAAGCAGCAAACACAACCCGCAGCCACCAGCAGGAGCAAGCAGCAAACACAACCCGCAGCCACCAGCAGGAGCGAGCAGCAAATAGAACCTGCAGCCAGCAGCAGGAGCGAGCAGCAAACACAACCTGCAGCCACCAGCAGGAGCAAGCAGCAAACACAACCTGCAGCCACCAGCAGGAGCAAGCAGCAAACACAACCTGCAGCCACCAGCAGGAGCAAGCAGCAAACACAACCCGCAGCCACCAGCAGGAGCAAGCAGCAAACACACCTGCAGCCACCAGCAGGAGCGAGCAGCAAACACAACCTGCAGCCACCAGCAGGAGCGAGCAGCAAATACAACCTGCAGCCACCAGCAGGAGCGAGCAGCAAATACAACCTGCAGCCACCAGCAGGAGCAAGCAGCAAACACAACCTGCAGCCACCAGCAGGAGCAAGCAGCAAATAGAACCTGCAGCCACCAGCAGGAGCAAGCAGCAAACACAACCTGCAGCCACCAGCAGGAGCAAGCAGCAAACACAACCTGCAGCCACCAGCAGGAGCAAGCAGCAAACACAACCTGCAGCCACCAGCAGGAGCAAGCAGCAAATAGAACCTGCAGCCACCAGCAGGAGCAAGCAGCAAACACAACCTGCAGCCACCAGCAGGAGCGAGCAGCAAACACAACCCGCAGCCACCAGCAGGAGCAAGCAGCAAACACAACCTGCAGCCACCAGCAGGAGCAAGCAGCAAATAGAACCTGCAGCCACCAGCAGGAGCAAGCAGCAAATACAACCTGCAGCCACCAGCAGGAGCAAGCAGCAAACACAACCTGCAGCCACCAGCAGGAGCAAGCAGCAAACACAACCTGCAGCCACCAGCAGGAGCGAGCAGCAAATAGAACCTGCAGCCACCAGCAGGAGCAAGCAGCAAATACAACCCGCAGCCACCAGCAGGAGCGAGCAGCAAATACAACCTGCAGCCACCAGCAGGAGCGAGCAGCAAATACAACCTGCAGCCACCAGCAGGAGCGAGCAGCAAATACAACCCGCAGCCACCAGCAGGAGCAAGCAGCAAATACAACCCGCAGCCACCAGCAGGAGCGAGCAGCAAATAGAACCTGCAGCCACCAGCAGGAGCAAGCAGCAAACACAACCTGCAGCCACCAGCAGGAGCAAGCAGCAAACACAACCCGCAGCCACCAGCAGGAGCGAGCAGCAAACACAACCCGCAGCCACCAGCAGGAGCAAGCAGCAAACACAACCTGCAGCCACCAGCAGGAGCAAGCAGCAAACACAACCCGCAGCCACCAGCAGGAGCGAGCAGCAAACACAACCCGCAGCCACCAGCAGGAGCAAGCAGCAAACACAACCTGCAGCCACCAGCAGGAGCGAGCAGCAAACACAACCCGCAGCCACCAGCAGGAGCGAGCAGTAAACACAACCCGCAGCCACCAGCAGGAGCAAGCAGCAAACACAACCTGCAGCCACCAGCAGGAGCGAGCAGCAAACACAACCCGCAGCCACCAGCAGGAGCGAGCAGCAAACACAACCTGCAGCCACCAGCAGGAGCGAGCAGCAAACACAACTTGCAGCCACCAGCAGGAGCGAGCAGCAAACACAACCCGCAGCCACCAGCAGGAGCAAGCAGCAAACACAACCTGCAGCCACCAGCAGGAGCGAGCAGCAAACACAACCTGCAGCCACCAGCAGGAGCGAGCAGCAAATAGAACCTGCAGCCACCAGCAGGAGCGAGCAGCAAACACAACCTGCAGCCACCAGCAGGAGCAGGCAGCAAACACAACCTGCAGCCACCAGCAGGAGCGAGCAGCAAATAGAACCTGCAGCCACCAGCAGGAGCGAGCAGCAAACACAACCCGCAGCCACCAGCAGGAGCGAGCAGCAAACACAACCTGCAGCCACCAGCAGGAGCGAGCAGCAAATAGAACCTGCAGCCACCAGCAGGAGCAAGCAGCAAACACAACCTGCAGCCACCAGCAGGAGCGAGCAGCAAACACAACCTGCAGCCACCAGCAGGAGCAAGCAGCAAACACAACCTGCAGCCACCAGCAGGAGCGAGCAGCAAACACAACCCGCAGCCACCAGCAGGAGCAGGCAGCAAACACAACCTGCAGCCACCAGCAGGAGCGAGCAGCAAATAGAACCTGCAGCCACCAGCAGGAGCGAGCAGCAAACACAACCCGCAGCCACCAGCAGGAGCGAGCAGCAAACACAACCTGCAGCCACCAGCAGGAGCGAGCAGCAAATAGAACCTGCAGCCACCAGCAGGAGCAAGCAGCAAACACAACCTGCAGCCACCAGCAGGAGCGAGCAGCAAACACAACCTGCAGCCAGCAGCAGGAGCAAGCAGCAAACACAACCCGCAGCCACCAGCAGGAGCAAGCAGCAAATAGAACTTGCAGCCACCAGCAGGAGCGAGCAGCAAATAGAACTTGCAGCCACCAGCAGGAGCGAGCAGCAAACACAACCTGCAGCCACCAGCAGGAGCAAGCAGCAAATACAACCCGCAGCCACCAGCAGGAGCGAGCAGCAAACACAACCCGCAGCCACCAGCAGGAGCGAGCAGCAAATAGAACCTGCAGCCACCAGCAGGAGCGAGCAGCAAACACAACCTGCAGCCACCAGCAGGAGCAAGCAGCAAATACAACCCGCAGCCACCAGCAGGAGCAAGCAGCAAACACAACCTGCAGCCACCAGCAGGAGCGAGCAGCAAATAGAACCTGCAGCCACCAGCAGGAGCAAGCAGCAAATAGAACCTGCAGCCACCAGCAGGAGCAAGCAGCAAATACAACCCGCAGCCACCAGCAGGAGCAAGCAG